>NC_068393.1:15655293-15996543 GCF_023724105.1 Carassius gibelio
GCTTGGTGCAACTGACCAATCAGAACCAATAATTCCAGAATGCAGAATAAAATACTTAATGTACAAGTTAAACTCACCGTATGATGAGATGAGATAAACGCAGTCCTTGTCTGCAGGCTGAAGTAGTTGCAGAGAAACAAACTCACTGTTCTGGCTGCTGACGTCATTAAAGGCCGAGCAATAAAACTGACTGTCTTCAGTGATGTTTGAACAATGGAGAAAGAGATCGGTGGAATGGTGCAAGACAATGTTATTTGGGTGTCCAACTCTGTACCAAGAGTACTGCACATCCATTCCTCTCTCACTCCTACAGCGAAACACAGACGGTTGTCCCCAGCATGTCATCTTTAGGGAACTGAGAGACCACACCTTTGGTTTTATCACAGCCTCTAAAATGAAATGTATATTTCTTACCTTGTAGGTACAATTTTCAAGAGTAAAATGTGAACAATTATAGGTACACTGGCCAAATGATCTTTCATATTGTCTTAATCACACTTCACATGATGAAAATAAAGTCTTACCTTTTGTTACTGTGACTTGTATCCTTGTCATTATATCAGCATAAATTTTGTCAATCGCGACCCAGTATATTCCACTGTCATCCAACTTTAGATCTCCTATATTAACAACCAAACCTCTAGAAACTCTATCAGTGATTTGAGCCCGTCTTCGGTATGTGGCCTGTGTGTATCCATCTGTGTCCATCAGAACTTCACACGAGGATCTGGAGTCTCCAGCACACCAGTACTTCTTGCTAAATCTGTACTTGGATGTTTCATAGGTGCATATAATAGTCAATGTGCTTCCAATTGTGGCTTGAATCTTTGTTTTATCACACTGAAACTGCAGACTTACTAAAGAAAAAAAAGTTTAATTTTTAAACATTGTAGAAATAAAGTTGATTATTAAAATATATTGAACCCCCTGAACCCCCGGTTGCTCTCCGGGCGCTGGATCTATAGCTGCCCACTGCTCCGGGTGTGTGTTCTCTTCTCACTGCTCTGTGTGTGTGCACTTGGATGGGTTAAATGCAGAGCACCAATTCTGAGTATGGGTTACCATATTTGGCAAATGTCACGACTTTCACTTTCGCTAACTGATGCATAGAACCAAGATCCAGCCCTCATAATCTGTTTCACTCTTCAAACTAATTTTAATTTATGCATTTTGATCAAAAATCTTTCTAAAACAGAAAACCTATAAAAGACTGTTTGTGCATGTTTTTTGTTTAATCTATGTGCGGAAAGTTGTGTGGAAATACCAGTGGTTACAACTCTTACCATCTGCTCAGATATGATATTTGAAGATTTGTACAATTCTGATACAATTTTTTGAGTAAAATATATTTATATATTTTCACACTGAGGACAATTCAGCCACTCAAACACAACCACTAAAAAAGGTTAAAACGTTCACTGATGCTCCAGAAGGAAACAAGATGTATTAAGTTTTTCCATTTAGTTCTGCCCTTCGTAAGCAACAGAAGATACTTGTATGTTTCCCGGAACACAAATTAAGTACAATTTACCTTGATTTTCAAATTCCAAAAGTTTTCACCCCCCAGCTCTTAATGCATCTTGTTTCCTTCTGGAGCATCAGTGAACATTTTAACCTTTTTAATAGTTGTGTTTGAGTGAAAAAAAAATAAATAAATTGGATCTCAAATTCATACAGTCACTGCTGGAAAGGTTTCAAATATGCAAAGATGCGGGAAAACTGAAGAATCTGCAGGACCTTTAAGATTTTTCTGAAGAACAGTTCTCAGTTTAACTGGTCAGAACAAACAAGGGACTCATGCACAACCATCACAAAACAGAAAGACAGTCGAGGATAGTTCAGGTAACAGAACACAGTATTAAGAACTAAGGGTTCCCAAACTTTTGATTGGGGTTATTTTAATAATTTCAGCAATTTCTTTTTAGTCTTGTGGACTATATGCTAACATCTTTTGTTTAAAATATCTTACTCATTACAGTACTAAATAAAAAAATAACATACATTTAGTATGATCTTTCTTATTTTTTGAAAATAATTCATATAAATATATATATGATGAATAGGTGATGCCAATTCAAGTTATTAAAAATGCAATAACATGATAGCAAATAAGATTATAATCCAGAAGTGAAATGTTTATTTTTCTACCTAAAAGTACCCATACAAATTGTGTGGTGGTCATGTATATTTTAACTTCTAAGTGGTAAACAACATGCCATCACAGTCGCTTTACATATACAATTATACTCTGATAGAAATGTAGGTTTAATTTACTAAACAAATAAAATGCAGATAAACACAAAAACACATGTAAGTAAATCAGTAAAAAGAGACTTACTCTGCGCTAAAAACAGTATGTACAGTCCCTTCATACTGTTGATGAGAGTGTGAGATCTATGTAATGTGTTGAAGCACCTTGTTGCATGCTGGTAGAAATGAAACAGGATGTAAGGCACCTACATGTTTGGACAAACTGTGGTTTTCAAATGGCATTGTAGGGTCTCTCAGTATGCTAACATATGTAGACATAAAAACATGCATACGTCTTCACTAAATCAAAGAAAGTGTAACATATCTTCATGCAAAAACTTTCAAAGAATAAGAATTAGAGGAATTACAAGAACCTTTTGGATAAGATTACAAAGTTATGTATAATTTTATTTTATTTGTATTTATTAATTTTAACAATATACCATTTTTCACTGAAACTAAATATGAAAAGATAAGAGACCTTCAATTCAAAGTCAATTTTATTAAATAGCCACTAGATGGAAGACTTACCTTCCAAGTACTTTTTCCAATGTAAATATATATATACAGGTGCTGGTCATATGATAAGAATATCATCAAAAAGTTGATTTATTATGCATGATTGTATTGTTGTGCCTCAAATATGATGATGGAAAAAAAAACACCTATAGGTAGTATACTATAGGAGTGAAAATAGAACTTTAACTAAATAAAAAACTAAATGAATAAATTGTATTATTTACAAATTACAATTGTAGCTCTCGACATTTACCTATGACTATAACTTTATTACGACTCAAATTTATTCTACAGTCTCAAGCATTCAGAAATCATTCAAAAGGAAACTAAGCAGTTTTACTATGATAAAACCATGGTTTATTTTTGTAAGGGTTGTGATATGCATGTTATTTGTTGAAGAAATTATAAACGCTGTGTCATCTATAGCAAAAAGGTGGCCAAAAATGACAGATTAAGTGAATATTTGAATTAAATGTTCAGGTAGCGCAAACAAGGATTTGATTGTCCTGTAAATGTAACATCAGCAATTACATAGAATTTGGCTCCCTTTGCAGGTATTTGTAATAACATGTATATAAATTGTTTATTTTGTATTTGCCTACATTATGTATTTTAACAGTGTTATTATAAAAAAATAATTATTGCCTTATTGTTTTTTATATAATGCATTTTAAGTAATTTTAAAGGCTCTTGATGGCTTAGGTCTGTTTTCATAGCAACAACAAAGACAAAAAATATTACAGTATATTAATACTTCTTTGTAAATTATTATTTGAAGTAACAAAACCATGGTTAATTTGCAGACACCATGGCTACAAGAATGATGATTTTTGGTGTTATTGTTAAAGCCATGGGTAATTTTCGTAAGGGAACCTATAAAAAAAACAAAAAAAAAACAATTTTATGTAATTTATTTTAATATATATAAAAAATGTATAATGTGTGGATTGTAGCTGATACCTAAATTAACACATTACAATTGTTTTATGACTGCAAGTCTTTCTCCTAAAATGCGTTTGAGCCCATGTGAAAAAGTATTATAATTTACATATGATTTACAGGTTATTTTAATAAATATCAAACATTCAATTCAATTGTGCATTATAGCTGACACCTAGATGCAGGGGCGTAGCACCAAATTTTGGGCCCTGGGTACAAACCATCTTGCTGGGCCCCCGTACCAAAAACCATAGTGATACCAATGGGTGGGATATTTTGAAGAAAGTCTCTAACCAAACGACTGATGGACCCCATTGACTTCCATAGTAGGAAAAAAAATACTATGGAAGTCAATGAGGACCAGCAACTGTTTAATTGCCAACCTTCTTTAAATTATCTTCTTTTGTGTTTAGCAGGAGAAAGGAAACCATACAGGTTTGGAACAACTTGAGGGAGAGTAAATGATGACAAAATTTTCATTTTTGGGTGAACTGCCCCTTTAAAGTTTAAATGTGTACAATAACAATGTACCCATTTTGCTTCTTTCCTCTTAACACTTAATTACTAATTACTAAGTGTTAAAACAGGCAATTCCGCTAAAAGCTCACTTTGTCTCACTGTCACATCCACCTCACTGTCACTGCTTTCACCTGGCCATGATGAGGGGCCTGCTGCTGAAACTGAAATATATGGCTTCAAATGGTTGCCAAAATATCCTTTATTGTCATAATACCTTTTTTAAAGTGTAGGCTAAGTACAAGTTAATTGCTGATTATTTGTCTGTTTAAAATAAATGCAGACTATAGAAACACAGGGTACACTAAACACCAAACTAGACATTCAGTCTTTACGTTTTAAAATAAGTAATTTTCCATCATTAAGATGTGCATTAAACTGATAACAATCCTGAGCGTGCGCGAGCTAATTTGCATAACAATGCGGTAAAATAGGCGCTAACGATCTGTATTTTCGCGGGTGTTAGATTTTGACAATGGAGGGAAATATACAGTGTTTTCATGTAAACTTCTGACTCTGGGGACAACTCCTTCAAGAGTAGATATTTATGTTAAAACAATGTCAATGCTCGATTATGCATTTGGAGCTCACCTTTCTTTTAAAAAAACTGAGTAAGCAACTGCTTGCCCTCATTTTCCTTTATCTCTTTAATCTTCGTTTCTTTTCGTTTTTGAGTCCCTGATTTTCCTTTCTTAAGGAAAGACATGACTCTTCCCCTGTCTTCCTAGTTCATATCACGGCTAACTCCAGCTCCTGTCTTATTTTACTGTCTATGCTCCTGTCTCATTAACTGATTCACCGCTGGTCCGCAGCTGAAGCACCTGAACTGCGGGTCGTACCATTTACATTGATTCGAGAGGGGTGGTGGGGCCCTGCACAGAATGAAAATGACTTTGTTATACCAAACCAGTGCCTAACTACAAGTTTAGTTTTGCACAGGAACTTTTTTATTTGTACATAATTGCTATACAAATGTTAGTGCATGTATATGTATGTATAGAAAACTTACTTTTACGGGCCCCCCGCCCCCTGCCTCGGGCCCTGGGTACTCGGTACCCTTTACCCCCCCAGTCCGACGCCCCTGCCTAGATGGACAATTACAGTTGTTTTTATGACTGTAAGTCATTCTCCTCAAATGCTACTGATGTTAGAAAAGTGGATACCTATCTATGTTTTTTTGGTTTTTGTTTTTTTCTCTCTCTGCGGAGAATTGAGCTTTTATTTTATTTGTTATTTTTTTAGAGCAACTGGGATGGTGCCCCCTCTGGGAGTTGGTGCCCTACGCAGACTGCAGTACTCTGCGTATAGGGAGTGGCGGTACTGAACCGACAACTAAGGAAAATCCCAAATTCAGCATCTCAGAAAATTCAAATATTTCTTAAGACCAATACAAAGAAAGGATTTTTAGAAATCTTGGCCAACTGAAAAGTATGAACATGAAAAGTATGAGCATGTACAGCACTCAATACTTAGCTGGGGCTTCATTTGCCAGAATTACTGCAGCAATGCGGTGTGGCATGGAGTCGATCAGTCTTTGGCACTGCTCAGGTGTTATGAGAGCCCAGGTCGCTCTTATAGTGGCCTTCAGCTCTTCTGCATTGTTTGATTTTCTATGGTGTTAAGGTCAGGCAAGTTTGATGGCCAATTAAGAACAGAGATACCATGGTCCTTAAACCAGGTACTGGTAGTTTTGAAACTGTGCAGGGGCCAAGTCCTGTTGGAAAATGAAATCTGCATCTCCATAAAGTTGGTCAGCAGCAGGAAGCATGAAGTGCTCTAAGGCCCCGTCCACACGGAGACGGGTTTCTGTGAATACGCACAAATTTTTTATCGGATAGGCGTTTCGTCCACGCGGATCCGGCGTTTTCGCAAGGTGAAACCGCTATTTTTTGAAACCGGGTCCCAAAGTGGATAAATTTGAAAACGCCGTCTTTGCGTTTTCGTCTGGACGGCTAATCTGTATATTTTCTGAAACGATGACGTCATCTGCCCACATCTTCCCCCTAGTCAGACACCATGTAACAGCAACAAAAACATGACAAACACTGAACGATTGTCTTTTTATTAACTAACATTAACACTGATTAATAAATGTATTGTTCCATGTTCGTTTGTGTACCAGGCGCATGGTTTATGAGCATAGTCCAAGTCTTCTTCTCTGTTTTTAGTGTATCTCTGTGGCAGAATTACAGCGCCACATACTGGTCTGGCATGTATACTACATCATTTTGCGGTTTCGTGTGGACGCGGATATTTCTTGAGATGATGAAAAAAAAGATCGGATTGGGGTAAGCTCCGTCTCCGTGTGGACGGGGCCTAAAACTTCCTGGTATATGGCTCCGTTGACCTTGGACCTCAGAAAACACAGTGGACCAACACCATACGCCTGTGTGTAGTTGTTCTTGAAGCACTGACTCCAGCAGCAGTCCACTCTTTGTGAACCCCCCCCCCCATGTTTGAATTCGTCTTACACACTTCGCCTCAGTTCATCATTATATATCAATAACCCTGACTATTAAGTTCTTCTGAGATGCTCTTGTTGAGGTAATCCATTGAGTAAATTGCTTTATAAGATGAATGTGGATCTGTGATTGCGATAAGGACATTTTACCATGTGCTTGCACTTTATCTGTAAAATTATGTCTGACATTTATATATCCCTATATAAATAATGTAATCCCTATTGCTTGTACATTTTTTCTACCACATATTTTCCTTCCCTTCGCCCCTCTATTAATGTGCTTGGACGCAGAGCTCTGTGAACAGCCAGCCTCTTTTGCAATGGCCTTTTGTGTCTTGCCCTCCTTGTGCAAGGTGTCAATGGTCATCTTTTGGACAACTGTCAAGTCAGCAGTCTTCCCCATGATTGTGTATCCTACAGAACTAGACTGAGAGACCATTTAAAGCCTTTGCAGGTGTTTTTGAGTTAATTAACTGATTAGAGTGTGGCACCAGGTGTCTTCAATTTTGAACCTTTTCACAATATTATAATTTTCTGACATACTGAATTTGGGACTTTCCTTAGTTGTCAGTTATAATCATTAAAATTAAAAGAAATAAACATTTGACATATATCAGTCTGTGTAATGAATTAATATAATATACAAGTTTCACTTTTTGAATGGAATTAGTGAAATAAATCAACGTTTCGATGATATTCTAATTATATGACTAGCACCTGTGTATGTGTGTGTGTGTGTGTTTATGAGTACACTAATTTATATAATGATATAGGTATGACATACGTATTACAAGGTTGTTTATGTGGACACTAGTAATTCAAATGGCTTAAAAATGCAAAAAAAAACTACTTTTTTTGAAAAGCAAAAAATGCTGACAGTTTCCTGTGAGGGGTCGGTTTAAATGTAATGTTGGACACTTTTTAGATCCCCATGAAGAAACAACCTTATAAATCGTACAGAATGAAGTCACACATACACAAACACACACATATTCTAAATTAATACACAAATATATATTAAATATATCTAAAATAATCGAAAAATGGTCTATTGATAAATTAATAAAAATAATTTTATATAGATACATTTCTTGCCGTTCTCTTGTGGTCATGTGGTGTAACAAATTCCTGTTTAAAAGTAATTAAAAATTATAAGAGAATTGGAAAATATTACATTTAAGGCATGTCACACTGCAAGAAGATGCTTTTGTCATGGCCTGATATGTCAGATCAACTATCTGAATACATTTATTCCAAGCAAGAGATACACAAGTATGTCTCTTTGGTGTGACGCCATGTACACATTCTTTAAATTCTAGTTCATCCACAACTGCTTTGAATGTCATCAAACTGGCTTTGCTGCTTTCAGCAATAAAGCAAATGACTGACTTTCTCAATATCTTTTTACATACAAGCACACACCCACTCTTCCTGTGGGGGGGTATAGGCTCTAAGACCTTGTGCTACAAAGTGTCGGACAGAAAGAAACAGGCAGGCAGAGAAACCGAGAGAAGGCCACAGAACAGACAAGAAACACTACTAGATATGCAGCAATGAAAAAAAGGGAGAGAAACTGAAGAGAGAGAGATGAAGGGCGGAGAGGGTCATAGTGATACTTAGAGTTGACCACAGAACCTGTGAGCTGTTGCTGCCACTGCTTCCGTGACGACACTTCGCACAGTTCCTCTACTCAACTACAGACATACAAAAGACACACAGAGAGAAAGTGAAATATGGACTCCTTTCAGAAGCCCACCGATCTTCCCAATCTCTGACATGACAGAGGAAGCTGCTGTGTCACACATCATGCCATGGACGCCCAAGCCTACATTCTGAAGGACCTATTGGCCAAAATCACCAGCAAGGAAGCAGAAGAGGAAGGGGCAGAGAACGGCTTCGCTGGAGAGTTTTTGGTAAGTTATTTACTAAATACGTTAAATAAAACACGTTTTCAGATATTCAGATTCATGTTATGTGACAGCGCATAGGTTGCAAAAGATGCAAACGTACACCTGTATGGGGTAGCTGCATGCTAGGCTTAAAACAATATTGCTTTTTTACATTACATGTAATGTTTGTGCAGCAATATGAAGATTTGTAGATTAATTTACTCTAATTGAACTGAATTAATAACAATATCAGCATTGCATGTGCCAAAAGTAAGCTAAAAATAAACAATGTCTGGGCAGCGAGTTGATACAAAGGCTTAAATGGCTAAGTGTGGACTTCCTCTTCTTAACACAGTGCCTCTCGCTTTATGCTTTTGTACAAGATGTTTTAACCTGGTGTGGATATTCATTACCAAACTCATTTTATTATTGAGTCAACACAACAAGGTACTTCTGAACCCCGAAGTAGTCATTTGTCTCACTGCTGCTTAGATTTGTTTCCAAAATAACCTTCATATGCGATTCCCCTCAAATGTCAACTGTTAGATATCCATGTGAACAGCCATGGTAACTGAGAGGAAGTTACTCATGACCTATTCTGAGCTGTTGACTCAATCTTAGCAATACAAAAACGCAAATAAAATGCAAAAATATATTTTCTTTTGAGATGTTTTATTATTAAAATATTTACATTTATTTACTTGCCAGACACTTTCCTCCAAATCCGCTTACAGTGTTTAGAGTGAAACACGATGTCAGGCAGTGATGGATGGACTGTGGTTTTAGAATAACACTGTGGGGTTTCTCTGTATGCTGACATAAATACATTATTTTTTTATATACAAGTACATAAGGTATTTCTTCAACTAAACTAAACCAATACAAACTTTTAAAAAAGTTAATGTTTTATCAGTGTTCTGGAATTAATTTCATGGCCTTGATGTCGCTAGTACTTTGCTGTTCCTCTACAGGAACAATAGCAGAGCTAATGTCAAATGTGTGCTTCTCAGGGTCTATAGTGTAGCATTTTTATGTAAATGTTATAAGAGGAACTTATTCTTTTTTTAAATATAGTTTTGGGCAGCTGTGGCACAAACCTAACATTGGGTGGTGGTGGTCTAATGAATTTGTTAAAGGGATAGTTCACCCAAAAATTACAATTTGATGTTTATCTGCTTACCCCCAGGGGATTTAAGATGTAAGTAACTTTAGTAGAACACAAACCAAGATTTTTTTAAACTCAAACCGTTGCAGTCTATCAGTCTTATAATGTAAGTGAATGGGAATCATGGCTAAAACATACAATAATTAAAAAAAAATACACAAACAAAACCAAATTAAACCCTGCGGCTTGTGACGATACATTGACGTGTAAACACACAAAACAATCGGTCTGAGCAAGAAACCGAACAGTATTTATATAGTTTTTACCTCTTATTCAAACAATGTCTGAACTGTTAGAACTCTCCTGAATGCATCCTCCTATGCGTGTTCTCAGCAGCAGGTGCGTGAGGCATTTTCTCTTCTTCTTGCTTTATGACGGATCGTAGACTTACAAGTGCATTACTGGCACCTATCTCTCAAATGGACCATTGACACTGTGTGACCATTGATAGACTGCAATGGTTTGAGTTAAAAATCTTGGTTTGTGTTCTACTGAAGAAACAAAGTCACCTACATCTAGGATGCCCTGCGGGTAAGCAGATAAATATCTAATTTTAATTTTGGGTTGAACTTCCCTTTAAGCACTGTACATAAACTTTCATATCCGTATCATACTATTTTATATGACAGACATTTTGTTTATGTAAATTAAATTATGTTGCATATATATTTTATGAAGTATATTTTGGGGTCATTAGCATGGAAATACTTAAAATACAACACAAGATTGCGCTGTATGACAATTGAACAATACCATCACTTCATTTTTGAGGCTTAAAAATGTACCACCAAGTGTGACTCTTGTATCTATAACTCAGTGAAGCATGACACATCTGTACACATTTTCTCAACTCTGAAGTACCAAGATGATTTATGCCTGTCTTTGCCACTACAGTTTTATCCTATCCTGCTGAACAAAACATACTCTTTAGTCCAGCCTGAACGCTACAGAGTGTTTTTTAGTCAACAGCAGCTGCAAAGTGTTCAGTTTGTGTCTTTATACAGATTTTCCCATTGTGAAACTAGGCCACGAGGAAGGCCCTATATGTCCCGTCCGCTTTCTTAATCGCATGAAGTGTGTCTCTTCCTACTCCGATTAAAAAAAGCACTTTCGGACATGCTGCTTTATTATCTCTGTCAAACTTCTGCCAAACAAGACTTCTGCCAGAATAGTGATTCGACTCGCTTACAGGAAGAGAAACTGTCTATTCGGCAGAGCTAACGTTCTCATCTCACTGAGAGCAGCGTTACTGGTCCTCACTGCTGGTCTGCAATTTATGCTCACACAAGGGACATAAATGTAGGAAAAATGTCACTGTATAAAAAAACTCTTGGACAAAACATGAGTGTTTCCTACAGTGGGAGGGGCTGGTTCCTCATACGCAGTCCTGCCTGTTTCGACTCAGAGATCCCATGCTAATTACTCAGTTTGCTATATTGCTCACTGTCTGTTGGGCTCATGAGGGTTCTCGTAAGCTCAGCTGTGGTCGGAAAGTCTCTTGGTCTGATCAAGGTGCTTGTGCGCAGAGAGACTCACAGGAGAGTTATGGTACATCCCACATGCATATTGTGGCAGTCACACACACTCACACATACACAGCCAGACATATCTAGTTTTGACAGATCTTAACCACAGGGCCCTAAACTTTAGTCTGTTACTCTCAGATCACTATTACAGTTGAGATGTCAAATACATGGAAAGTAAGACTGTTTCAAACACAGGTTTTCTTACTCTGGTTTGTCTTTTAAAATGATAGCAGTATTAACAGCTCAGCCCTGAAAATCTGGCTTTGACTATCTACAATATAATCAGAAAATAAAATTATGACAGATTACAAAAGTTTTATTGCACAAACTTCATACTACAAAATCATAACGTGATCTTTTGTAACTTGCTCAAAACAGAAACTGAAGAGACAGTCTACTAAATATCGCGCGGAGAGGACATACCCCACCACAGTCGCGGACAAACAAGACAATGTGAAAAAGAACAGATACAAAGACATTGTTCCCTGTGAGTATCCCATTTGACATCTGAATATACTATAGTACAATACAGTATACTGTTTTCTACTATATATTATACCCACTAAGCACACATCTGGAAAGCTAGTATCTGTATACTAATTATAAACATAAAAAAGCTAATTTACATATACTAAAAATATCCTGTTTCATTTAAAGAAAAAAAAGCAGTTATGGTAGCCAAAAATTCAGTATAAAAAAGTAGATGGAAAATGTTTCAGGGATTAAGGGATAGCATTTTAGTGCCTGCATATTTTACAACATAACCATACATTTCATTCAAGTATCAAAATCTCCTTATATTGTAAACTATACTAACTACTACTAAAGCGTGGTGTCAAAATAGAAAATTGTTTTGTTTTTTTTCACTGCAAATTACATAAGAATTCATAGTGGTTACATGCCAAAACCATACATTTTACAGTTTAACCATTTACATTTAACAGGTTTTTTATTCATTTATTTTTTTACTGAAAAAACGTCTTCTATCGTTTCACTATTCTTAATTTCTTCCTGTTCTAATTTATACTTTTCTGAACAATGGTTAAAACTTTGTATTGTTATTGCTTCTCATGGTTTTGCCTCCTTAAGATTCATGGCTTGCTGCATTTCCTCATTTGTAAAAGCGCCTGCTAAATGTATAAACCTAAATGTTTTATGTTAGCTTTTTTCATACAGCGAGTCCAAATCATAAGCATCATATGAAGACGTTCTCTAAATATCTAGTCAACATCTTACAGGAAACCTTTTAGAGGTGCATTGCAGAAGAACAAACACTCTAAAACATCTTTGAAATGAAAACGCATACATTAAATATACGATTTGTGAATTGTAAATTAAGATTTGATATAAATATAAGATTGGTGAAAGTTGCAGTGGCATAAAAAAACATGGGAAGTGTTGATTGTAAAGATTAGAAAAACATGATGTGCTAGAAATGCTGATGGCTGTATTTTCTCACAGTTGATCACAGCAGAGTGAAGCTCTCCCTCGTCACATCCAAACATGACACAGATTACATCAATGCTAGTTTCATTAAGGTAAGGAAGTGCAAGAAAGATATCAAGTTATGCACATTTATACACAAAATATAATACTTTACCAGATTTGAAGAGTATACACCTATACACTGATTAGATTAATCAGAACATGTAATGCTTAAACAACAACGTACAATATCAGTGCTATTCAGGAGGATTCAGGTCTCTTTTATTTCAGGGCGTGTTGGGCTCTAGGGCGTATATTGCCACACAAGGCCCGCTGCCAAACACTGTGCTTGACTTCTGGAGGATGCTTTGGGAATACAACGTGCAGGTAAGCGCTCAATTATGACCACTTCAATTCACACACATTCCACTTCCTGTAGAAAACAGGTCCAACCTGTTAAGAGCTTTGGGTGAGATCTCAGGCCAAGGAGAAACAGTCACACAATGAAATCTAAAGAATTGCATTTCTAATATCGCAATCTCTCTCTGCAGGTTATTGTGATGGCTTGCCGGGAGTTTGAAATGGGAAGGGTAAGTTGTAACTCACAGTGTGCTATAGGGGAAATGTTGACAGTCACTGTGTTTAAAAGAAAACATTTTTTATTAACCACATCCTTCTTGGCTCAGTATGGTGAGGCAATGCATCAAGCATGTCATTTTCTTCTACTTCTTTTTTATCTTGAGCTCCCACCCTTTCACAGCTTTTGATACGGTTAAAGTGCTGCCATGCACTCAGCGTAGAAGTTCTCATAAAGTAGCCAGAAGCGAGCCAATTGAGAGTAAATGCTGCTTTATCTCTTTCTTTCAGAAAAAATGTGAGCGTTACTGGCCGGAGTCAAAGAATGATGTGTTTGTTTGTGAGCCCTTTACCATATACTATGTAAGAAACACCTCTTCCCTCACTCACACCAAACTTTCTGTCCTTGTGTTTTATTGTGTTCAAGTCCGATTCTCAGTTTTCACGCAGTATCTAAAACACTACATCTTGAACCACTTAGTACAATGTTACGTTCTTTCACAACGTCATTATTGTCTTGGTATGTTGACATTTATAACAAACAAAAATGTTACTGTTTAAAAAAAAAAAAAAAACATTATCAGTACTATCAGGGCTCACAAATTATCAGTATTATATTTGTTGTTGGTATCAGTCTAAACTGAATATTTAATTGTGCAAGGTTGCCTTAATTTTACATTTAGATTACCTTTGCCATTTTATAAAACCCACCTGCATTAATAAAAGGTTTTTTTATTTAATATGAAGTAATTTTTTGTATAGATTATTCAGAGGTGATTCACCGTTTTGTTTTTTTAAGTTAATGTAGTAACACTTCTGAATGCAATCTTCAGCAAATCTCAAAATGAGTATCAATGTTTCATATTGTACTTCATAATTTTGTGCTGCATGCTTAAATTAACTTGTAGCACTTCAAAAAGTTTATTTATTTGTAAGTTTATTTATTTATTATATTTTTTTTATATTGGTAAATCTCTTAAAAACAATTATGTTATATTTAAGGGTTGTACATTTAGCACTTTTTAGCACTATGGTTTTCACTATTGAATAATATTAGCCAAAATAGTATCTGCAGTTTCTGATCCAATGAGCATTCAAGTCATGTACATGTTTGATTTTGTCCAGGATTCTGATGAAAATAAGGCAGAATATTTGACACGAACGCTGAAGGTGACATTTAAACAAGTAAGTATCATTTCTTTGATCTTGACTTCACCGCACTGATTTTTTTTAAGTGTACCCTACTTTACAGTCTTTATAGTTTATACAAGAAAATTGTACATTTATTTAAATGGTTTTATTTATTTTTATCCTTGCTTTAAAAATAAAACGATATATAAAAAATGCCATTGTCCTGACTAGTTGTTTTGTGTGTTCACACTTCAGTCAAGTTTAATAAGCTTTAAAAATGCTGCTTTAGGGCAAACATTGTGTCATGGTGACCTGTGACCCGTTCATAGATTTTCCCTTGAAAATGTCATTGCGTAAGAGTAGAAGTATTCGGCTTTAATAGTCAAAACATCAGACTGTACAGACACTGCAGTGGAACAAACATTAACATAGACAGGTGCTGACATTTCAGCAGATGCTTTGTTGTGATAAAAGAAAGCCACCAAAATGTGGTGGTTTAAAAACCAGGTTACCAGAATAAACAAACATCCTATATTACACTTGTTATTTTCAGGTGACTCGGACACTGAAACAGCTGCACTATGTGAACTGGCCAGATCACGGAGTACCTGACTCCATTCCTGCCATCCTGGAGCTGCTGCAGGACATGCGGATTTACCAGGATCATGACGAGATTCCCATCTGTATTCACTGCAGGTAAATGCCCGTATCTGCTGTGATTGTTGACTGTTAGGATAGATTTGTACCATGACTGCATTAAAGGGCTAATCAGATCAGTCCGAGGTCATATTGTGGCCATGGTGTACATTTTTCGTGGTCATGAACACAAGATACTGATACAAACAGGTTGTGTGTATCGGTAACCATGGAAGTAGCCCACCTCCATTTCTTACACAGGAAATGTGTTGGTGGTTGACCAACAACATGCAAATGCCCCAACAAGTATCTGCACTTCTGCTAACACTGAGTTACAATGACAGTTAATGCAATTCAGAAAGACTTTTGACTGAATTTACTGCCACATTTCAGAAATATATATATATACTTTTTTTTTTTGTGATCAAATTTGTATTTATTTTAAAGAGACAATACATGGAGGTATATACACACCACAAAAATAAGAGAATATATATATATATATATATATATATATATATATATATATATATATATATATATATATATATATATATATATATATATAAACAAACAAGATTAAACAAATAAAATTCCAGGTCTTTTGCAGCCGTTAGATTTTTTTTTTTTATATATATATATATTCTGTACAAGCTCAATTGACCTTTAAGACAGTTATGAAGATATAATAATTTTTGTCTTTGCACCAATCTTTCAGTCTCACCCATGGAGGTGTATATATATATATATATATTCAAATATGTTTCTGTTTTCAGTTATTTTCATGTTGTGGCTGATAACCAATAAATAGCTATATTTAAAATTCTATAGAAATTAAAACTACAAGTGAATCTGTCATCACATTATAATGCATACATGGATATTTGTTTTGAGATTAGCTAAAGATTAGCTACATTCAACAGTGTAATTAAGTTATTAACGCTGTTAACTTTAAAACGTTTTTCTAAACAGAATATTCTGAGCACCTTATAGGCAGCTCTTTGACTTGAAATTTTCCATCACTCCACAGCAGCATTATGTAGAAAACTCATATACTACTCTCATACGAAAAGAGAATTGTGTTTTCACTGTGGCTCATTCTATTGAAACTCTTGGCTTTGCAGTGCAGGCTGTGGAAGAACAGGTGTATTGTGTGCCATTGACTATACCTGGAATCTACTGAAGAGACAGGTAAGAGTTCAAAACATCTGATTGAAGCTTTCATTATACTGGCAGATTATAATCTATATTCTGACATGCTGTTGATTTTATTTGCTCTTGTTTAGATGATACCAGAGAATTTCTGTATCTTTGAACTGGTAAAGGACATGCGTACACAGAGGCCCTCTGTGGTCCAGACTAAGGTAACCAACTTAGTTTCTTCTTAAATTGCCATCATCAATATAAACAGAAAGTTTTCATTTTCGTAAATAATTAAATAATTTCTTCTCTTCATAGGAACAATATGAACTAGTATACAGGACAATCAAATTGCTGTTTGAGAGATATCTGGAAGCAATGGATGAACCAGAAAGACGGGTTAGATGAGCCATCATATTTACTTTATTTTATATATTTGTTTCCCAGTGATTTTGCTTCCCAGTTATGATACATTATGCAACATAATCAGAGAATTTTGCTGACCTTGTATGGCATGCAGCCTTTTTTTTTTTGAATTCTTAAATTAACAATTTAATTTGATCATCGATCAGGTCCCAGCTTCCCCCTCTCCTGTCACCTTAAGTAGTGGGAGTGAGTTCTCAGATTTCAGCGACTCTGAATCAGAGACTGGCAGAGATTTCACAGCGTTGCTTCAAACTAAGCACAGGTATGAGGAAATATCTCCTTTTAATACAATATATCCAGATTTCAAAGCAATAGTTCTCCCAAAAATGATATAATTTCTGCTGTAATAACATTACTAAAGATAATATAGACATATTGTCAAGACAAGTCTGTATAAAACTTATTAATACCTGATGGAACACACTACATCACAGTTCCGTGTAGGTTTACACATTTAGATTTTCAGTTCTTTGCACTTTTAAAATAAACTTTCTGTTCAGCAGTTGCAAAAGCAGTTGCAAAGATTTAACAAAACACACATACTCATGTCTGCACTAATTCAATGTTAAACACTTTTTTTTTTTTTTTACTACCAAATTATGTTATATCTAAGTAATTGAACTTATACTGAAAAGTTTTACATCTCACCATTTTGGTCTATGCTTGTTTCTGATGTGTTACACTTAGCCTCAAATACCACACCAAAGTGTTATTAGAGATTTCGTGTGCATAAAGGACACTGAGCTTTAGCATTTTTTCAGATCTGGGACAGTTATTTCCTGCTGCATACACGCATTCTCAGGTGGCCAAGATAATAATTGTGGGAACTGGTATTGGCCCAATAATTGTTTCCAAGAGGTTTCTCCAAACACTCCTCTATCTGACACTGCTCAAAAACACCCTTAATTGAATGCCAGTGGTTGATATTAGATTTACATTTTACATATAAATATCATCAACAGTCTAGAATTGTTTCATGTCAAAGGGTAATTTCACACTTGGCTGGTTTGGTTCTATTAAAACGTGCGGTTCTCTGTTAGTGTGGTTAATTTGAAAAAATATGAACACTGCCATAACCTTGGAGCGCACCAAATAAAAGAACCAAGACCTCCTGAAAAGGTGTGCCTTGGTGCACTTCCAAACACACTCTGATGCACTTTCACTGAAATATGAACGGAACGTGGACCAAATACTTCTAACAAATTAAAACAGAAAGTGATGTGACAAATGTGACCATAAAAATGACTGAATGCACAAGAATAGCTGGTTCTTCTCGTCATATGATATATGTTGCTCATTACAATTCAGTGAAGGAATCGGAACTGCCTTAGAGCAGATCTTTGTGTGTGCAACAGAGGCATTCCTTCCGCCGTTTACAGAATTTAGAATCTCTTTGTGATTTATTAGCTGGTAAAAATATGTACACAGTAATGTTTTCAAAATTGGTGTGTTAACACCATAGACTGTATAAACAGGTTAACAAATGCGATAATTATGTGATATTATGTGAATTATGTGATAATTTAACGCTTAAAAAATATTTAATGCAATTAATGCAGGGATGGAGCATTCTCGACAACAATTGCGTTTATTAAGATGTGGAACGTCTTTACGTCCACTTCACCTTCAACATGAAAAGATGAGATGTTGTCAGGCCGTATGTCAGTAAAATGATTTTTCCTGTCCTGTCAGCTGTTATATTGTCCTTGTAGCGCATATTCTTCAATTGCATGCACAAATGGGGTGGCATGATACTCACGGCAAAAAAAACTTGAATTTTAGGTGGGATTAATCACAATTACAGTTTTTCTCAATTGCTTTGGCACATTTTTCGAAACAGTCTTAACATTCTCTAAACTGTGAGTGCAAATGTCACAACTGTTTGCAGGAACTTCAAAACTTTATAGCATGTCTGCAAAATGTAGTTACTCACCCAAAACATTTAATTCATGATTCAAAACCTAGTTATTGTGTCAATAATTTGGCCAAGGCCACCAAAATCTAAAGTATTTTTGTCATTGTGTGACCCACACTGGTCAAAATGTTTAGTTGTTTTTTCACCACCACAGTCACCACAAAATTAAGGGTTTAAACAAAAATCTCATATTTTTTGAGAAAATTCAATAGCATGTAGAAAAAAAAAGAAGTCTATGAACATTTGTATTTTTACAGTGTTTATTTTTGTACTTCATGTGTATATACACAATACAAGTGTATTTACTGAAGTAACTGACAAGAGTAACAAGATTTCACTTTACATTTCATATTTGTGCATTACCACAAATACACAAACAACAAATAACATTCATGGGGAAAAAAAACTCTGACTATTTCCACCTCTTCCTCGATTATTTCTTCCTCTACCACCACCGCGTATTCTTACACTACTTCCAATTGCTCTTCCACGAGCATGTTGCTTCAGTGCAGGTTCTCAAAAACTTCTACAGCAGTGATTGTGCTGTGGGCAATCTACATGATTGATTACGTAAATGGTTAAATGGTTCATTCATATTAGAGGTAATTTGCAATTAGATTGCGAATGCAATTAGAGGTCATGTGCCAATTTAGCAGACATTACAAATAATGTCAATGTCAGATATATTTTAGAATATACATTCATGTATACTAATTATGATAACTGCTCGTTTTGAATGTGATGGCTTACACAATAAAAAATGTCTGAGAAGTTCTGAAGTGTTTGACAGTGTAAGTGAGAATCGAGTCATCAGTTTTGATCAACAAGCCATATGCAATTATTTGTTGTCCAAACTGCAGACAGTTGTATGTACTCTTTGCACACATGTGCCAAAGCATTTGCAATTTGCTCAAATCAATAAGAAATTCCAATCTGATGTGAAAAAGAAGCGAATTGTTCAGAGATCTGAACTTAATGTTTTGGGAAATAAAAAAATCATTTGAGAACTGAGCCAAAGCAATTGAGAAAAACTGTAATAAAAAAAAAAAAAGTGTGATTAATTATTTAATTTTTTATAAACGATTGACAGCACTTGTACACACATACAATGAGTGCATTTAGCCCAGCGCACATCAGTTTTGGATGTTTGTGTAGATTGACAAAATACACATCATAAATGTTGTCCAATCAGGTTGTGACTGTATCCTTATGCCTTTTATTATGGATCTTTTAAGTTCGGTTTAAAGAAAGACAGTGTGAAAGCTTAGTGAACTAGGACTAAATGTATAATTTCTGTTTTTGGTCCAGACCAAAAATAAACAAGAGAAAAAAAAAAAAACTGCAAGTGTAACCACACCCTAAGACACATTGTGACTGTCTTTGTGGTATTCCTAATCATAATCAAATCTTTCACTCTTGCGATAGGAATACCAAGCTGGAAAATTCAATGGAAGAACTCAGTCAATTGACAGACGATGTCATTTCTTGGCCACAGCCTCATTCACAACCATTCAGTCAAGAGTCAAGCTCAATACTCAATACAACGAGTGAACGGGTCCAGATTAAAGATCAATGGTCATTCATAGCACATACTCCTCAAACAGACTTTCCAACCCCTGGATCTCAAAGAATTGAGCCATCCACCAGTTTCAACTATGATCCCACCCAACCTAAATGTTCAGACTGTCCCATCAGCCAAGTACAAGAGCTGTGGCCGAATGTAAATGATCTGGAGTGTGCAGAAATCCCAGATGTTAGTCCTGCTGCCGAAGGCCACAACCCCATTATCCCCAGCACAGTCTGCTTCACTGTGGAAGATCCTTATTTTGGCCCCGAGTCTCCACCGGCTAGTGACAATCACAGTGTTGTGGACTCCTTGATTTGTGAAACATGGATAGAGAACCCTTGTTTCACAATTCCTAGTTTAGTTCTTAATAATCATGTGTTAGAACTGCCAAAACATGAGTGCAAAGACAAAGGTATGACAATCTATGACTATTTTAACAAATTATTTTCTGAAAAACTATGATGGATCACCTATGATAATTTCCTGTTTTATAATTTGAATAAAGATGCAAATACACCTTCATCTGATGAAGACACACCTCCTCCTTTGCCAGAGCGAACCCCTGAGTCATATATGCTGGCCGATGAAATTAAAGGTTAGTCCAACTCTAAATGTATATCCTCACCAATGCTATTTTAGTTGAATTTTATATACTATTACAGGTTTTTTATTAATATTTTGAACTAGCTTTTTTTTTCATATTTTCAGCTAGCATTTTAATTTTAGTTTAAGCTTTAGTAATTTTATTTGCTGTTGCCAATTTGATTAGATCTTGCTTTTAATATTTCTATTTAGATTTCATTTATTTTATTTCAATTTTCATTTCAATTTCAATTTATTTTAGTTTCCGTAATTTGGCAACACTTAAAGCCTTTACGTAATGTATCAAGGCATTCATAATTCACTGAAATGCATTATATATTTCCATAAATAATTGTAAACAAAGTAAGATGCATTGCAACATTTGCAGATTCTATTGTTTGATCATCAAACGTTACAGTGCATTATACTTTCTTTAAGTATTATAATGTGATGTATTATATAGGCCCAAAGAAGAGTGCTACCTGAAATTTTAGTTCTTATTTTAGTATAAGAAAATGGTTTTAATAATAGTTTTGGCTTTATTTATTAGCTATAGTAACAATAACAACACTGATTCTCATTTGAATAAATTGACATTTCAAGACATTAATTTTACAAATTTTCTATTAAATAATTTTTTTTTTTTTTTAAACCTATACCACAATATATGGTCTTGTTTCCAGATATCAGTGAAAACACAGAGATGTTGACATTGATGATCCCAACCAGCTCAGACTCCAAGAGTGTCAACAGAGGTGAGCATCATGCACATGTGAAAATGTGTGTATAAATTTGATGGACAGCACCTGTAAATGCTCCTGTTTTCTATAAAAGACAGCCCGCCCTCACCTGTGCCCCCCTTGCCTGAGAGGACTCCAGAGTCTTTTGAATTGGCCACAGATGAGGGTATGAAAAAGATGAGCAGGGATGAATCTACAACATTTCATCTGGTCCCTTCTGTGCACCTTATCAAGTTGTCCTTATCTAATTTTCCACAGATCTGGTACAAAATATGACACAGGAAAAGCCACGGGATGTCGTAATGAGAGTTGGGAAATCTCTAGAATGGTCTGGGCAAACGAATGAAGCTCAGACAGACATGAAACGATCTTGGTCCAGGAGCAAGGTGAGAGGAAGCAGGGATAATAGACTAATGAATCATTTCAGCCTATTAATAGAACACAACCGAACTAAACAATATAAATCGTAAATAAAACTATTTTCTTTATTTCAGAGCTTAAAACTTAGAATGTCACTTCCAGGTAAGTCAGTCATATATACAGTGGAGATCAAAATTAGAGAACAATCTGCAATTTCAAGGTCACTGCTTAGTTGTATTGGAAGTTATATTAACAGGAGCAGGAGGGCAGTTTTTATGCATTTCATTAATTAACTGTATTCAGAAGCACAGTATTAAAAACCTAAAAGAGATATTTGAAAAAAGAACAAAATTAGAGAACACTTACAAATACCTAAAAGTTACTTGTGTTTATCTGGCAACTGGTGCTAATTTCCTTAATTATAATGACAAATCCTATTTAACTGGAAGCATGCCTTTAATTTGCACTGAGATTGCAAGATGGCAGGCTGCTCTAAGGCGACTGAAACCCTTTAACAGGAGGCAGTCCAGATGACCCTTTCAACCACTGCTAGAGAAGCTGGTCATTCCAAATATTGCAGCTGTACAATGACACTAATTCATTCAAGTCCACCAAAAAGGCTGGTTGTCCGCATAAGACAGATGCACGAGAATACAGGACAATTCAGAGACACTCAAAGGGGAACTGGTTCAGCACTGCAGCTGGAATTGCTCGCCAGTTCAGCGATGAACTGGGTATGGAACTATGGAAGAGACTGGAAGAGAAGTGGAGCAAGATCACACCAGCGCGGTGCGATAAACTAGTGATGTCCTGCAGCTGCAGATGTCATTGCTGGGGCTTCTACACTTCCTACTAATTTCTGACAGCTGTAACACTTCTTTCATGCTACAGTTATTACTGCTCACAAATTTTGAGTTTTTGTTGAAATGCCTTGATTAAATGTTAGTAAAACATTTGGATACCTACAGATAATATTCCTTCAAATTTTGATGAATGAAGATTAATATTATTTCTGAAAAAATAATTAAATAAAGTATTTATAGACTGTTCTCTAACTTTGATCTCCGCTGTATATTCAGGATTTCAAAGTCATGGACAAGATATATAAATCTTGCTACAATCTTGACAACTTCTTTTTTTTCCTGCAGCATCATCTGCTCCACTCAGTCCTTTTCCAATCACATGTCACAGTCCTCCTCCCCTATTGTACAAACAACCTCAGGGTAAGACTAAATTACAGTTTATCAGAAATAGTGCATAGAACAATCGTAACTTTAAATATAGTCTGCATAAATTCACAGTTGTACACTGGTGTTATAGCTATATTTATTTATATATGCATATTTAAGGCCATTTAAAAATGTGTCTACCTTCAGAAATGAGTACAAAAAACTGACAATACAACAATGCAAACAAAATGCCATACAAATCTAGAATTTTGAGAGTCAAATCAAATTGTGAAAGAAAGGTGAAAAAACCTTATATACAACATTAACAAGCAAACCAAAATAAAACATTGTTATCTGAGCTGAATGCTAGCTGAGGTGAAAACCTAAGTTATTGTCACTTAAAATGAATACATTTTGTCAAAGGATATTTCAAGATTAATAAGTATTCATGTGTTCACTTACTTACCTCTAGTTTCAAAGACAGAAATTTTGTTGTTCAGTTATTGCTCAGCTGCCTCTTTATTAATAGAACTTTCTCACTAGTCGCCACCTACTGGTAATGAGGAAGTTTTGTCAGTGTCATTCTGGTTGATTGTTTAAATAAAGGCTATTCCATCCTATTTCTTACATTAGAATTTCTACCACACACCCCAACACCGCATGAGCAGAGATTCAACTCAGTTCCAGGGACAGGTACTGTATATCACATATAGCCTACACTATTATAATTGTTCAGTTTTTCTCCAACATACAACGTATTTTTGCTGATTTAAATGTACACAAATTCACACTGTGTTTTGCGGTTTTGTTTCATAAAGAAAGTGTAACTCCACCACTTCCTGAAAGAACATCAGAATCATTCCTTTTTCACTCTGTGAAAGGTGCAGTGTACAGAACCTACAGCAAACATATATACACAAATTTCATCTTCATTTGTTGACAAAGCTGAGTATTTGTGGTTGTTGTTGTTTTTCCTCTTAAAGTGGCCGATAACAGCGCCCTCTGTCAGCCAGCTGAGGCAGAACATCACAGACCGAGAGTGGGCACATCGTCTGAATGGTCAGGCAGCTCCCAGCCCAGATCATTCCTGGATCAATCTTGGACCCGAAGCAAGGTTACATTGCATTTACCTTTATACTCTTTAAAATTGAATTTGTTAACCTTTGGGAGTACTCTACAGCATATAGCTGACCTCAAAGCATGTAGACATGAAGAAACAAACCTCTATTTTAATGTTACAGAAATGCTATAATTTTCCTATTGTATGATAAATGCTTGACTCATTCTTGCTAAAACGTGTCATTTTCTAACAGAGCGTCAGAGCAAAAAGTTCAAAACAAGGTAGGTTGGTGTTTCCATTGTGTCCTCCCACACCTCAGTCACTAGTGTCATTACAACATAACATGTACAAGCAAATTTGTCCTCTTGAGTGCACTGCAGTGTAGTGTGTGTCACTGTGCAACAGAGATAAAGAGGGCACACTATTATTGGATCCATGTGTGCACAGCTGTGTTTAATTTTACAGAGTCTCTATCTGTGGCTCCGCTGACTCTGCCTGTCTGTGTAACCATAGCAGCTGGAGGCCAAGGTGAGTAACAGCATAAGTCCCTTAACAGTAATTTAACCATTACTACATAACCTTAGTTTAGTTTGCCCTGTGGCTAATACAGTAGAGCACCTGATGGCACCCAGCAGCCAGTCGGCAGCTACAGGACCAACAGGGAACCAGTCGGACAGAGGGGGAGAGAAAACTTCACTGGTCAGCAAGGCCAGGACCAAGGTTCAACTTCTAAAGTCTCTGTATTTGTTACGTCAAGTGCATGGCATAATAAACTTTACATTTAGTTTATTGATGGTGACTTTATTTTGTATGACTGAACCCACATACTGAAAACAGCCTGCATTGAATACACTTTAAAGGGGCCGTTCACACAGAGAGTGTTTTTGTATTCCATTGCACAGCTTTTCTATATATATATTTGTTTTAATTGCCATGTCAAGTTAAAGAAGTTCAGCTTTTAAAAATGTGCACCGTATGTCCCATTTCCAAACACCCTAACTGATTAAAGTTCCTGCATTCTTGTCTGTTCTGCATCTCTCTTTAAAGTTTGATTAAGTCTCTGAGTTGAGGGCCGTTCACACAAAACACATTTTCACATTCCACTGTACGGCTTTCCCATTGTCTTTAAACATGCGCTAGGCAGATATATTTGATGCAGAGCTGAAGTTAAAAGATGTTTAACTTTTAAAAAAATATGTCTTAAGACAGCTTTTTTCAATGTAAAAAAAAAAAATCTATGTGAATGGCCCCAAAACGGCTTTTCACACAGAACATGTTTTTACCTAGCACTGGATAGTTTTTCAATGTAATAGTGCTAGAGAGATGTTTTGGACTGTTGTCTCATGTCTTACTGCCTTTTCAGCACCTTGTGCATAAGCGTTTAAGATTCCATGTCAAATGAAAAGAAATACAACTTTACAAACGTGCCTGAGACCCTGCATACTTTTCTGTTTCACTGCACTACTACTCATTTAATGTACTTGTTTGATTGTTGCGATTGTTTTGCAGCGTCTCCCACATAACGTGGCACTCAATTTTTAAAGTAGTTAAAACTTTTTTTTTTTATGCATCTCTGGACCCTTCATAAATTTTTTTAATTCCACTACCATGCCTCTCACATTTTTCAGTGTAAAATCACATCTATGCGAATGGCCTCTCGTGTGAATAGTTGGATAGAAGTAGTTGATTTGGATAAAAGTGAATTCTATAAATGTCAACACATATTTTCTTTTCTTGCAGAGTATTAAGTTTTTGAAAGGAAAACAGAAGTGTATGTATAATAACCACTTCTACTTTTCATGTTGATACAACTAATTCTGTTTAATTGAATTAAGCAGCTGTGTGTGGCTTGAACATCATGCACCTGTCATTTGCAGCAAAAGTGGCCCCGCCTCCGATCCCGCCCCCGGGTCCACCCTCAGCCTCATCTCCAGCCCTGCCTCAGTCTGCTCCACCATCCTATGGTGCCGCTGTTGGATTCCTATTTTGTAAGATATCGCCCCTTTTTAATATATTTTTAAACGACCAAATATGATTTCAAACTGATGTTCGGAGACTTTTAAAGCTGCAACAATATGGAGCTATTCTATTTGACATTTCTTCAATTTTGGTTGATGAGTGGTAGCACTCAGCCTGCAACCTGAAAGTGACCCTTTTCCTATTCCACAGCTTTTGGATCTCGTTTTGGAAAACCAAAAGGCCCACGAAATAAGCCAGGAACATGGGTCTAGTCCACGTTGAAGGTGAAGAAAAGGAACACAGCCTCACAAGACAGTTCAGAAGAGGATTATATGAGGAAAGTTTTCTTTCAGCTCAGATAGACCAGCACTGTGGTTTTTGAGGGAAAGAAGGCCAACTACGGACCTCACACAAAATGGACATTTTTAAAGACTGTGCTTTAATTAATGGCTTTTACATCCTATGAAGGTATAATGCAGGAGAATAACCTCTTAAGACTTTTAATGTTGAAGCATGTTGCATTTTTATGCAACTAAAATGTATATACAATTATTACAAATGTGTATCTAAAAGATAATAAAAGCATGAATGTACTGAAAATTAGACACTTTTGTAATTTCATAGGTAAGATTTTAATGGATTTTATGATCTATACAGATGCAGGTAACCGTGGCCAATCAAGCCTTTTTATGTCACACAATGATGGACTTGGTAACAGTGCATTTGCTGCTGTATAAGTCTGAAAGGGATGATAAACGACAGAAGATTGTGAATATCTATTATCAAGTTTACAGTTTGTGACTGTATTCAACTGTTTTAGTGTTTTTAATTTCTGATGCAGTGAATGATCCCCTTTAAGAAAAGCTTCATCTTAGTACACTCATAAAATAGTTTATTTAAAAAAATACAGAAAAAAAGTCTATGCATTCCATTGCATTTTTTTACACAATTGAAAAGATCCACGACAGTTCTATTAAATGTAACTTAGCATTTACAAAACATTACTTTGACTATGTTCATAATTGACCATCTAATTAGTCCTTAAAAATCACTGAAATCGAAACCCTTTATACAAATTTCAACAGAGAAAATAAAGAATCAAACACACAGAGCATGCCTTGATCCCTAAGTGGATTTTTCCTATATTACAAACGACCATCAAAACCTGATCAACACACACACATAAAAAAAAGAAACTAGCTGCCAAAATTCAGAAGAAACATAGAACGCTAAACATCATGTTTAATATAACATGAAACCTTAAGGTATAAAAGCATCGTGTGTTGCGGAGTGGAAAACATCTGAAACTGTATATATGGGAAGATTCATCTTAATGGATTGGTGTTAAAGACACCTCGAAATGTATTCTTGGTGAAAGTATGAAAGTATGCTTTCTTTCATAAAGCAAAACCGCTAATCTGCAGGATCTGTACCGGAGGAAATGCCATTGAATAGTAGGGAAAATGATATTTGTCTAGGCTTTCACACCTGTCCATACAATCCTAATCCTAATAAATAAAAAAAAAACAGGGGGAAAAATATATGATTTGATCCTATTGCACGTGGTTCTGAATTGACTATAGGTAATTTACCACCAATTTTATTTATTTTTGTTTGCATTTGCTACATTTGGTGGCCAGTAAAAATTATCACCGCCAGTTGCTTTTGGATTAGCAGAAGTTGTATCCCAGAGCAAGCATGATTTTTTTTTTAGATAATAAATATCCAATTATTGCCAGACTTTACGAAATTCCATCACAATTAATGCTTTGTACAACTCGAATAACATCAGTTTGCTTAAATGCAGATAATTAAAGACTCAATGAAAGGCACTCTTTTATAGAAGGATGAATTTGATTAGGGAAAGCCATTAGATAATTTTGTGGAAACCATAATCAATGTCGACTGATTGCTGGTGTGAAATTACATTCAAATCAGTCATTAGCAATACTTGGCGTCAACAGAGAAGCACAACTACTGCCCATAACCCTTTCAAAAACACTGAATGCCTGCTTTAAGACTTAATCCCATTCAAAACCATTACGGACACGCAACTACACTCAGAAAGTGAAAGCTAAATTGCACTCATCCAACTATGTAGGATAGCATTATCACCCCAGAATGCTTATCATAAAAACTATAGACAACTTTAGTTAAAACACATAGGAAACAAGTGTTATGCAAGAGCACTGGACCATACACCTTCTGCTTCTACTTCCATAAAATAATATCAAATGCTTTCTTGAAAGAGAAAAAAATTGGGTTTGACTTCGGTAGCAAATAATGGGAAGAGCAAGAGTTTATTTATTCCTTGTTAATGTATATTACGTTAATTCACATTTGCACTGACTGATTTTTAGGGAGAACAAATTATCTTAATCAACAAAAGCTTTAAATGGCCAAAGCAACAAGATTTTTGTAATTTGGCTCATTTTTTTAAAAAAGTGGTGACAATGTCAATGACAGTCAAAAACAGAAGTTTAGAGAATAATTAACAAAATCAAAGTATGATTTAAAAAGATCTTTCCGTTGTGACTAAAACTACTCTGATAGTATGAGCAGAATTGTGTAAAGATATGAAGTGAACCTTATTTAGATGATCCATTTGAATCAAGAGACTTTTTTCTTTACATGAAGCTCCTCCAAACACGTCAGAATTACAGGTTCAATCAAAACCCAATAATCTGAATGTATGGATTAGACCGCTATAAAACTTTAAAGCAAAGTAGAAGAAGACTTTACCAAATGAAAAGGCATCAGTATGTTGCCCCTGAGTGTAGGTTTGGTTATTTACATTTCCATCCAGTTTTCAGCTAATTTCCGGACTTGATGGAATATGTCTTCCTAGTCCGAAATAAAAACATAAAAAGCACAACGGCTTCTGCATACAATACAAACAGAAAACAAACATGACAAATTAATTAATGACCGATCTTAAAAGACTAACAATTTTGGACAAAAATAAATAATTAAAATTAACAAACAAATGAACAATCCTCTTGTGAAGTCCAAATCATATTTCCTGCATTCATGAGAGGCAATGCACAGGTTGCTCTTTTATAATTACTGCTATTAGTCAAAAAAAAAAAATGAATTTTCCTTCAAGCAAACCAGAGAATGATTAATGAAAAAGCAAACGTGTCTAATTTTAAACTGACACCTACTCACTAGTACGTCATATACTTCAGTTCAGTGACATTACAACACGGGGGAAAAAATATGACTACTTTTCTCTTTTAACATATGACTGCTGCTCTCCACTTGTGACAGGCACTTTTTCCCCCTTGTATTTTTCTGTAAAAACCAATTAGCAGATGATGCACATGATGCCCTGGGAAATGTGAAAAGTCCCTCTTGAGAGACACGTTCATCTCATTTATAATAATATATAAACAAATACAAAACAATACGGAGTAATAATCAGCAAAAATATACTTCAAATTAAATACTTTGGCTGAGAAAAACCTAAAAAGTACTCGTGGGGTCATTTTCTTAACCAAGAGCTAAAAAAAAGAAAGAAAAATATACAGTCTTCATCATTTTTAGGCAAAGTCCAGATATACCTTTTTTACACTGTGGAATGTCAGTCAAGTCTGCAAGGTGAAATGAAACGCCATCCCTCTGCAAAAGGAAGAGTTCTGAAGTCATTTGGGGAAATCTGAGGATCTGCTGCCGTCGAGTGAGGAGTCTGATGCAGAATTGGTGGGAACCTGTGGAAGCATTTGCTCTGGTGTGGGCGAGGACAGAGGGTAGGGTGCTGGAACAGGACCGGGCTCCGAACAGAGAGTGGCAGAAACAGTGTGGGCGGATTTAGCCGGCTGTGGAGGCGCGGGCTGCGGCTCTCTGGGTGGCGTTGCGGGCCTCTGGAAAACCAGTTCATCTGTTTTGGCCACTCCACCTTGTGCCGTGTTCGTTTGTAGCTGGGCGCAAGAGGTGACTTTGGTGTCCGGGTGAACAGGGGATGACGAGGGGGAAGGACATGATGTGGAGCACAGATCCTTGGTCTTAAAGTCCTTTGTTTTCTCCCCCTCTTCCTCCTCAGAGTAGTACTGCTTTAGACGTATGTGCCACGCGAGGCTGCACACGGCTGAGACGGTTTTGAACTGGTGGATCACGTTGCGAGGGATGAAGTAGATGTCGTCGTCACAGAGCTGCATGCGGACGTAGCGGATGCCTTCTCGCCGTAACTGGTTGAGTTTGGCATCATCCACCCACTGAACACACTGTAGAGAGAGGGGCATTATGGGAATGCTATTTTATACCTGTATATTATCTCCACACCTGTTCAGGATCTTGAATAAGTTACTGCTTATCCAATGCCACGTGGCATTATCAGATCAGATTGTGATATTATATCATATGTGACTAAATATAACCTCAATTCATTAACTCATTATAAAAAAGGTATCCTCAAATAAACATGGTATTTTCTTATTAACCAAAACTATCTGAGATTGCCTTTAGGATTGCTAGCTCTAAGTGGGACTGTATAATAACAACACTATCATTTATTTCCAATAAATATATTACTGTTCCAATACAACTGAACTGTAAAAAAAAGAAGAAAAAAAAGAATAAAGAATCCTGTGTGAGTGTGTGTGTGTGTATGTATGCATGCATGTATGTGTGTATGTATATATAGAGTCGACTCCTTACTTTAGAAGCCAATAACTTTATAAATCGTGTACTTTTTGGTTTAATTACTTTGCACATTGTTTACACTGATAGACAGCTACATCATACACTGTAATACAGGTAATTTTTGATTTCCCATCTGTGTGGCTCTTTAAAACACTGGAGCATGAGCTGCCATGTGTAAATGATCACAGTGACATGCTTTGCTCTGAAACATGCAGTGTAACAGACAGACTATATGGTTATATACCCTATTTTTCGTATTGTAAGTCGCACCCAAGTATAAGTCGCAATAGCCCAAAAATACGTCATGATGAGAAAAAAAAACAAAAGTCGCACTGGACTGAACCTAGAACCAAGAGAAAACATTTCTCGTGTCTACAGCCACGAGAGGGCGCTCTATGCTACTTAGTGTAGGCTACAGGAGCACTGAGCAGCATAGAGCGCCCTCTCGCGGCTGTAGACGGTAATGTTTTCTCTTGGTTCATGTCAAATTCACTTTGATAAATAAGTCGCACCTGAATATAAGTCGCAGGACCAGGCAAAATATGGAAAAAAAAGTGTGACTTATAGACTGGAAAACACGGTACTTAAAATACACACTGCTATGCGTCAGTGATTGCGTAGTAAAACAAAACAATTAATACTTCATGTGATAAAATGCCATGTTAACCAGAACTAATATAAACACACACATGAAAAATCTGTTAAGCAGTAACACAGCTCCTACCTGTGACACAGGTGGCTCATACAGGTCCAGCTGAAGTCTTTGAACAACCTCATTGAAGTCCTCAGCGTGAAAACAGACCACATCTTTGGTTACTCGTGGCCGGTCACTCCTATAGGAGATGAGGACACCAAAGGTCATTTCATCTGTCTCTTTTTCCGTGTACATATGTTTCTGCATGGCAGATGGTTGCACTCACAATTCCCCAAACTGCACTGCTTTCAGGACACCCACAGCTGCTGTACTCTGCCAGTCAAAACTCTGGCCAACATGATCAGCATGGGCTCGCGTCCGGTCCTCGAAGAGCACCTCACGTGGTTCACTGGTTCTTGGGAGGTAATGCAAGTTCTTGATCTCATTCATTGATCTACAACCAAAATGAAAGGGTTTTGTGAGGCGCTACAAACAGTTTTAAAAAATGTCTCTATGAGAAAGGACTTTTCTTTTGCAGTTCAAGAATAAAGCACATACCTTCGTCTCTTAAATGGAGATTTGGGCATATCGGCTGTGGGGACCATCTGCTCTCCTGGTCTCACCCACATGATGGGACCATCATCACTCTGAGACCTGCAGTCAAGCTTCAGGCTAGAAAGGCTGCCCCATGGCAAAGTCATCTGCATAGACAATTGAAACTTATGTCGGGAAGTTAAAACAATAATGTAGCCTTTCCCTGACCACTGTCTGAAAGTATGAATGGCAAGAAACGACTGGATGAAGAGTTTGATTTTCTGTGCTGACAGTCCCCACTGAATCAGTACACTGAGATCGAACTCATGACTTGCAACTTGCTTTTGCTTAGGAATGCATATCAGTTATTAAATTAATAAATGTGAATCGGCCATAACATTATTATTGGCTTCTGGTGGGCACTCTAATATTTTTACACAATAATATTAAATATCACAACAGCATATTTAATAATTATAAAGAAATGTTTTTTTGAACACCAATTCAGTATATTAGAGTGGTTTCTGACATTGAAGACTTTCTGCTGTAAATTATATCACAGGAATAAAATACATTTTATAATATGTTCAGATAAATATAGATTATTTTTAATTGTAATAACATTCAAATGGTAAATACACACCTCGAAGCAAATAAACATGGACTAAAAGCCACAAATTTCCAATTTTGATGTTATGGGGTATTTAAATGTAAGGGGATGCAAACAAAATCCTTTACACAACTGTGCAAGATGACACCATTTATCTAGGTCCAAATCGCAAAAAAATTCTGCTGGCAAACAGTGAATTGAAACTAATTTGCACTACAAAACACCTTCAGCACAAAGCCTTACAAACAAACTCATCTGTGAGAGATTGAGTCCTAACCTTCAGGAACGGAGACTCCTCAAGCATGTCCAAGAACTCAGGGAAGTAATCGCCCACCTCCTCATCTACTGCACCGACCAGACTGATTTGCCTCATGGGACCAGCTCTATATGTCCCAGAGCAGTACGTTCGGCTCACCTGCAACATGAAAGCCCTTCAGAGCCAAGAAAACATCCTAACACACGCTTTCGGAAGTTTCATGAAACAAAACAAGTCCCATTAACACAGAGAACGATAACTACATTAGCGTTAATGAAACAATAATGTTGTGTTAATTATAAGCACTGGCTCCGGTTATGTCGTCTGTTGCCTTAAATGCTCAAGCTCTATCAAATCAGATGGACTCTGATTGGCTGTCAATGTTTTTGTAATTTATCAACTGGAAAACAAAAATAACTCTGTGAAACTGATTCCAATTATATTTCCTCAATGAATCTCATCTAGTTAGAACAAAAATGTAAACATAGTTATCGTCCTTGGTGTAAATGGGGCTTGAGGCAAGATCTACAATGACATGGGGTTCAGACTGCCATAAATTTGAAGAAATGAAAACAACTTCCTTGAACTGAGCTTCTTACAAGAATGAATTCAATAATACGAGTTTGTAGAATCTCAGAGATGGTAGAAAAGTTTGACTCCGGGCAAATTTGGTCTGCATCACTAAAGACCGGTAGTGTACTTTGAACAGTCACTGACTTGTGTAAATAATAAATGCAGCAGTTTTAAAAGTTCTCTAGAAGTGAGAAAGGCTAAATAAACACATGGACTTCATTTTGCGAGCTACACATGCATGGTATCATAATCTATCCTGCCAAAAACAAGCCACAACTTGAAGGTACAACCCAACCCAGGTTACATTGAGTGGAAAGCGTCATCCTACCTGGGAGTGGAAGTTGGCAATCGTGGTGGTCTCAATTTCCTTTTTACCAAGGATTTCCATCTTGACGGGTGTGTTTGGGAAATTGAAGGCAAAGTAGTCCAAGAAATCGGGCAGGTAGGCAGCCGCTCCGTGCACCACAGCGAGAGCATAGCGTGCGGCTCCTTTAGGATGCTCAGCAAAGGCGAGATCCAGAAACTCCTGGGCAAATTTTTCAGTGTCCCCCGGTTGCAGTAAAGACAGTTCATCTGCGTATGCGTGTAGTACAGATGCCCCTCCATTGGGCTGCTTTTCCTCATGGATCAGTCTGCTGAAGGAGCCATTGGTCTGAAGCCACGAGCTTCGGATGTAGTGGTCTTGGGGTGAGAGGAACGGCTTCTTCTCAGCCTTGGGAGTGCAGTACTCACTTAAGTCTGGACATGGCTTCTCATCTTTGATGTACACATGCAACACCGAGTCTTCAGAAGATGGCAGAGCGTCTCCTGTCAATCCTGTACACACTGTTTGGACCTCTTTGTTGTGTATGTGCAACTTTTTGCCACGCTCGTCTTCACGATGCCGCTTCTTCTTCTTCTTTTTCTTTAAAAGGTATTCCTCCAGTGTCTGGGTTTTGCCATTCTCACTATGGGGCTCTGAAAAGATCAATAGAGATAGAAGACATTGAAAAACAGTTAATAGTTCATAGCTTCTTAGTCTTTACCGATGTAAAATTGTAAACATAAAAAAATAAATAAAAAAAAAACACACAAAAAAAGTGTTGTGGCTCCTTTAAAACTTTGTAAATACTTCTTAGTAATCAATTACCAAATTCTTACCAGATATCCAGCAATTCTGGACATTTGGTGGACCAGAAATAAGTTCTCTCTGTTAAGACTTTCCTACTACTACTACTAGATTTAAATAAATGTACTATGGTAACCACTGCCCACAGTTTTGGGGGCAATACCATAAGTACTACAGTTACTGTTATTAACTAACTCACATTAAATCTTTTTTTTTAATAAAGTGTGTCAGTTCCATGGTACCAAGATGGGAATAAATAGTATGGTAATACTACTGACTTTCAAATCTTTACACAACCGAGTTGAGGCTGCTCTGTGCTAATGGTGCATATAAAAGTCAGATTAAATTAAGCCTGGTCTGACCCACATTAGCCCCTAGGATCACAGCATACAGTTGTTTTGTAAAATTTGGCATAATAATACAGTACAGAACGATCATCATATACAGTATATAAGGTACCGGAAGACAATTGTATGTAAAAACACGGTATTATTATGGTATCGTGTTAATATTTACAGATTAATGTAGTTACAGCGATTTTAGTTAACAGTAACGTTACACGTGACAGACGTGAGGAGAACGTCTCTAATACAAAACAGAGAAATGATATCAATTTGCATTTCATTTAAATATACTTTTCAGCTGTTAAAAGTTTCTTCCTCGATTATATTTAACATTTCTGCTCAGTACATTGCGCTCGAGTGAATGGGGGCGTTCACACAAGCGTGCTCGCGCATGGGTTAGCAGCGCAGCTAACAGCACTTTCTCCGCTCACTTTTAAGTTGGAAGCCAGCCAGTAATGTAAAATCATTTGGCTTACGTGTAAACGCTGTTACAATTACCTTTCTTCTTTTTGCATTCCCCCACTTTAACATTCGCCACGGCGTTTTCCTTCTTGGGTTTGAGTTTGGCGTCCTTCTCGATGTGTTTGGGCTTGTTATTGGGGGTCTCGGCCTTCGCTACTTTGAGCGGCGTGAAAGTGAACAGCGGGGAAGGCGGCAGGACCGTCTTCCGCGGGACGTGGGCTGCTGGTGTCACTTTTCGCGGCGGCCAGCCCGGAGGTAATTCTTTCTTGGAGCCGAGGAGGTGATGGTGTTGATGATGGCGGTGTTGCACAGGTGCCTGCTCTTTGCTGAAGTTGCGCGCTTGGCCGTTCTGTTGGTGCGGTGGATGCGCTTGTTGTTGGGCATGTTGGTGATTGTGTTGGTGGTGCTGTAGCTTTATTTTCTTCGCTTCGTTCTCCGCTCTATCGGGTTTGTCATCGGACGGCGAACATTCGCGTTTTTTCTTCTTTTTCTTCTCTTTGGTGGCTTTGTCAAAGCTGTCCCTGCTCTTCTCCTCTACTTTGACGCGCAGTAGATCGACCTGAGCGGCCATTTTGCACGTAAATTTAAAAGACTTTAAGAGGGACTTTTGCGCATGTCTATTGGGAGCTGTAGTTCTTTTGTCCCTAGCCAATCGGAGCTCACGCGTTTGTAGTTTTCCTGCTCGGAGCGCGCATGCGGACAATCGGTAGCTTTGTGGGTAGTGATGTTTCTTTACTGCTGTGGTTCAAGGTATGCGTGCGCTGCTGCACGCACCGCGGCCAGAGACTGACGTAATGCTGAAGTAGCTTCAGGGTTAGGGCGGTTCCGTTTCGTTGAGAGGAAATAAATGCGCTCGGCATTGAGCTCACAACCAACGAAAGAGCAAAACAAAACATCCTGGAGATAGTAATCGCACGGTGTTGGATTTCTCTAGGGGGCGTTTACACGGAATGCTTTCTTGCTATTTGGGCTATTTGAAGGACGTCCTCGGATATTGCGTCGCATCTGCCTGTTATTGGCGGAATGAGAGTTGCACTTTTTAGTCGGCGTGTCAAATTAAAAATAGCATGTCTGATTCGTGAACGAATCGCTCTTGTTATTCGGATTTTTTCCAATAATGTTTACAGAACTGACATAAACGATTTGTTCACGAATCGGAGTGAATCGGTTTTTAATTCTTTCGATTCAACAGCTCACTGATTCTTTTAACAAGGACTAATTTTTTTTTTTGCTTATTACTTATTTTTAAATGTCAAATCTTTCCCAAGTTTAAAGTTAATTTTAGTGTTTTATTGTACATGAAAATTATATTTAGATTATAAATATTAATTTTTATAAGTTTATAAATTCATATAAATTCTGATTCTGATAAATATAAATTTTTATAAGTTTATAAATTGAGGGCAATACCCTGGTAGCACCTGTCTATGGGTAGCACACGTACATCGCGTAGACGTCTATTTGACACCTGCAAGACCCAATTTTTCCATGTTTGCTCATCTGCAATACATAGTTTCCAATCAGATGTCAAATCGACGTTTGGAAAATGTCTTTAAGATGTTTATAACGTAGAAACTGACATCTTAAAGACATCCATCAGATGTTTGTACAGTCTTGTAAATCTTACATCTTGCAGATGTGCATGTGCTATCTGAGATGTTAGAAAATAAGTTTAAATCAATAAAATGTAAATAAAACGTGTCCACATGTGACTCTATTGCAATGTTTTACTGCTTAAATATACTGTGATGAGACCTAGTGATGACTTAATTACAAAGCAATCGCTGAATCGATTTTCGAACAGTGTTTTTAAAATGAACTGCTTGAAAGAACCTGTTGACGGATTTTGAACCCATCACTTTTGTGTGAACATCCCCTTAAATGCAATGAAACCAAAAGTGCATTTGCATTAATGTTAAATAATGTAGGAGTTCAGGAACTTAAAAGATCAAAAGAGGCCACTTTTCAGTAAATCTTTATTCATCAGTGCATGAACAGAAGGTCATGACCAGATTCATTTCTTTAACCATTCGCTCTCTCTATATATATGCTTATACTCTCAATTACTTAAAAAAATAATGGGGCGATTTATAGATTTTTTTTCTCTTGTTTTTCCCCTCACAAAGGCAATTTTATACAGGTGCTGTACATTGTATTATTTTTTTTATATAAACATTTACAACTACCACAATGTAGAGACCACAAGGCTTTTTTGTGTAAGATAAAGCAATGCAAGGCCACAGTATCATACATACAACCTCATGACATGAGATGCACAAGAGCAGTGACCCTCAAATCTGGCTAGCGACATCCACTTTCCTGCTGAGTTTAGCTCTAACCCTAAATCAAACAACCCTGAGTTTGCTAATCAGTGTCTTCAGGATCATTAGAAAACCACAGGTATGTTTGTTTTATTATGGTTGGAGCTAAGCTCTGCAGGAAAGTGTTTGAGGATCATTGCACTTGAGAAACAAGCTACAAAATTTTGAAGATTTAAAAGGGTCATGAACTGAGAAATCAAAATTCCCTTGATCTTTTGACATAAGAGGCTGATGTACTATAAAAACATCCTGCAAGTTTCAGAACTCAAAACTTCTTCATGATTCTAAAAACAGCTTATATCGAAGCCAGTGAATTCAAACAGAGTTTTCTGATGAGGGGGGTCAAAGCAGGAAAGAAAATAGCCTATTACTGCTAAATTATGATGTTTTTGATGTAAAAATCTTGAGAACATTATAAGTGGACCTTAGAACCATACAAAATAAAAATAGGCAGTTCACGACCCGTTTAATGATCAAGAAGCAATCATGAACCTTATTACAAAAGTATTCACATTTTTCATCATGACAAATTATAGAAGCGCTGTAGCATATGTAATGTATGACTGATGTCTGCTCTGCCCATATGGACACTTAATATTTATGGTATTTCAAAAATACTGTTATGGAAAAAAGATATTGGACATTGTTATATCTTGTGTCTAAATCTGTGCCAGTTGTTTGAGGCTTTAAGAACCTGATGAATAACATAATTCAGAGCTACATTTCCCTTGGATATAAGACAGCATCTTGACATTTTATAGGATGGTCTGAAAGACGCATAAAGACACTTTGAATGAATATGAAGTCCCAATATTGGGAAAACAATGCAGTATGAATCATTCGATGTGCTAAAAAGAATAAGAAAAAATATAATGTTTGATTGTATAGTATGCAAAAATATATCTGAATTTCTCCTATAGTTCTGCTTCACCTTCTAATGATATGAGCAAACATTTGATCCCAAATGTACAACCTTGCAAATGCTCCACCGAGATTAACTGTAAAAGCTATAGCACTGTGAAAAAATATGTGTTTGTTAGGAAGCCGAAAGACGTATCAGAATGGATACAAATCTCTATACCTCTATACATGTATTTGTTTATATCATCATAATCATTTCAATAAATTACATATGCGTCTTTATCAACACACAAGTAGTAAACAATATACTTAACCACAAGTTTCTGGTCTTTTAAAGATGGATATGTCAGAAATTCACCACCAAAAGAAAAATAATGCACAGCCTACACAAAGTCACTTCTCAGGACTGGATCTTGAGGACCGTTGTATCTCTGGAAAAGTCATTGTATGTCTGTGTGTCTGTCTGTCTTCTGTGGAAGTTCAAAGATTTAATGGTCCATACAATAGAAGTCAATGGTAACCAAATTGGTTTAGTGGCAAACATCCTTCAAAATATCTTCTTTTGTTTTGCAGTCATACCGGATTTTTAACATCAAGGCGGCTGATAAATGCTGACAGACTATTCATTTATTGGTGACCTATCTTTTTAATACACGTTAATAGACAATTTTAAACCTTCAAAGAAAAGCATCCTTCATGTTAACGCCACAGGAACAAAGAGACATGGACAAGTTTGTAGCTGCAGTCTGATTGGCACAAAACAAAATTTGAGGCTCGTATTGTTGGAGGACATCAATAGCTGCTCCCAAACGCATTAGACTCCATGCACTGGAGGTTGAATCCTTGCAGAGCGGGGCACCTTCCAGGGGCCTGGGGTTATAGGGCCTCTCTTGGTGGTAGGGTTCCCATTCTGGGGAGTCTCTTGAGGGACACCCTCGATATCCTCTTCCCCTCGAGGCCTGTCTCGTCCTCTGTGGTCCTTCAGGTTGAGAGTACTGCTTTCAGACCGCTGAGGTTCTGCTGTCTTGCCACCTCTTGAGACCTCGGGTCTGATTTCTCCTGTTTCCATGTCCTGCTTGTGCATAGTGTCCTCGTCTTTGTATCTACTTCCAGGCTTCAATCCATCAGTGGCTTTTTGAGGCAACTCCTGTCTGATCCCAGCGTTTTCCTTCTTGGTCTTCATGGGGCTTGGGGATCGAGCTACTTGTCCACTAGGATCATTCTTGTTGTCCATGTTTAGAGTCTTTTTTGGACTCCTTGGGCGTTCTTTCCCATCCTGTCTCTGGGGGAGTGTAAAACTGTCATGGTTGTCATGACCCATGCTTGTGTCGCTCTTTCTTGTTTGCTTTTTGGCGTCTCTGTAATGTTGGTGAAGTTGTCTGTGCGAAGCAGCCATCGGGTCAAAGAAGAACTCCTCAGGTGGAGAGGGGTTGACCTCAGGGGAGTGAGAGATGAAGGATGAAGAGGCTGGTGTCGACGGCTCATTGGATGCAGAATACCTTGGAGAGTTTGCAGATGGACCTGTCATTGTATCTTTAACATCTGAAACACAAAACATGGTAATTATTATTGTAAGAAGATAGGAAAAGATAATAAAACCAATTATTCTGAAAATGCACTCAATCTGTTTTGTACCATGTAAAAGTGCTAGTCAGTCTTTTTATTTAGTAAGAATTTTTTTTTGAGAAATATATTTCTTGAATAAAATTATATTATTTAGCGGGGATGCACTACATTGATAAAAAGTGACAATAAAGGTGTTTTTAACTTTTTTTTATGGTTTCCACAAAAACATTAAGCATCAAAACTGTTTTCAATATTGTTATAAGAAGAAATGTTTTTTGAGCATCAAAGCAACATATTGGAATAATTTCTGAAGGATCATGTGACATGGAGGACTGAAGTAATGGATGCGGATTAAAAAATGCAGCTTTGGTACTACAGGAATAAAGTATTTTAAAAATATATTACAATAGAAAAAAATATATTTTAAATTGTAATACTATTTTGCTGTATTACAGTTTTTTTTCTCTGTATTTTTCAAATAAATGCAGCCTTGTTGAGCATAAGAAATGGCTTACAAAAGCATTAGAAAGATTTTATTGACCCCAAACTTTTGAATGGCAGTGCATTTGTTGTTTGTTTGTTTATTTATTTAGTCTTTTCTCTGTAATAATAACCAATTAAACCTTTTTAATCAACCTCATATTGTTTTTCTTATATTTTGTTTAACCCTTTGGTGTTGTTCGGTCAATTTTAGACCGAAAAAAAAAAAGTTTTGAAATAAAAAAAATAAAATCGCTATTTTATCAGAATGGTACGAAACTCAAGGACACTTTCCAGAAAAAAATAAATAAATAAACAATTTAAACAATAGTGATGTTTGTGGTCAAAAATTACAGCCATTGGAAATGAATGGGAAATATGCAACAATATGAAAATACAGATAATTTTTTGTGTGTACAATCTACAAATCTTTGCACTGCAACTAAAAGAGTGTCACTAAAATATCAAGAGTGCAAAATACAAACAAACGTGTATATGAACTAGTGTGACTGTAACACAAAGCATGATTTTGCAAATGTGTGAAATCAAATCAATAATTCAGTCACAACGCAGTAAAAACACAGACACCAAGGAAGGGGTTACACTCTTAAGCATCAAGAGAATAAAACAGAAACACAAATTAACTGATGCTGCTGTTACAATATGGAAAACTTGAGCTGTAAGACTCAAATGAGAGGTTGAAATCAGATTGATTAACCTCTGATAAAGCATTCCTGTTCATTTTTGTTGAATTTTGATGTTATGTGTAACTAAATGTTTTCTCTGTGTTGGGTTTGACTGTAGTTTGACTAGTAAATGTAATGCAAAAACTGACAAAGAAAAAATCTAAACCTTTACAAAAGGTTGTCTTTAAGATTGACTAAATATTCATCCAAATCCACAACTTAATAGAAAAAAGTATTCATGTCTAAAACTTACTCCAGCACTTAATAAGCCTTTTAGAGCTACATAGGAATCTAGTGGCTAAACCATGGAATTGCAGAGGTTTTTCTTTTTTTACTGGCACCAGATGGCTAATCTGCCTTCAAAATGTACATTTTACAGGCATTGTCTCTATTTTAACATGAAATACTGCAATAATGGAAAAGTAATCTAAAAATATTAGAATAATATTATTTTTATTCTTTTCAATGGTAAAACCTTTAACACAACTATTGCAGAAATATTAACTAGTATCATTAAATTCTCTCAAAATAAAGAAGAAAAAATATTATTAACCCAAAATATGTTAGATTGATTTCACTGAAAATAAAAAAAGTTACATTTCAGGTGTTCAGTCAGTTTGGACCGTGAAGTGTGACTCCCAAATGAACAATACCAGAGGGTTAAATAAATAAGGTGTACCTATTATTCTTTGCCGGTCAGCTGTTATACTGAAACCTTGTGATATGGATGTAGCAATCACACCATGATTAATTTAGTCATTAAAAGAAACTGTATAATAACAGGGAGAATTATTATAGCCTATAATAATATTAGACTACTGATACAGTATGACTGGAGTGAATGTACAATGTAATTGAAATATATTTTTAAAATGTGCTGTTCATTTCTTTGTGTAAAACTTTTTAATGAAGGAAAAAAAAAATGACAGAGTGCATGTTTAAACATTGCAAATTGGATTTAGCAAATCTGCAGAATACCCCTGATAGACTGAACATAATTAACCAGTCTTCTGAAATGCATTTCAGCAGAGACATGATTCTCAATTGAACTGTCACAGTTTTCAGTCTTCAGTGGCTTCTGGCCTCCAGATACAGTGACATATTGAGCAGCTGAAACCGGCTATGAGAAAGAGTTAGACCCAGAATGGAAAAGTTGCTATTTTCTCTCAAGATAAAAATGTCACGCCGCCGGACGTGAAGCAACAAGAACCGAAAATTAAACCAAGCCGGTGGCTCCTGACATGGGTTTCAATTTCTTTGTCATTTAACTGTCTGGTAAGAAATATATTTGGTCACATAGCATCATTCCAGAGCAGTTCTCCCAACTAAGGGCACATGAACTCCAGGGGGTTCTTGGAAAAATGTTGGTTTAAAAATATTGTACTGTAAATCCTTCGTAAATCTTTCCTATTTAAATTTACATTGACTTAAAGCAACAACTTATGTGATAATTGTTTAATAAAAATGTGAACAAAAATAAAATCACAAAAAAAAGAAACTGATCTAAATGGCTAGTCATTACTGTGTGTTTATATAGAAATATATGATCATGAATTGTGATCACTGATGTTTCCTTCTTTTCTTTAGTGACATTCAAAAGCATAAGGTTAATTTTAAGGCAAAGGAAAGGAGAAAAAATCTGCACATACACAAAATAAGCATAGAGGAGGAATGCAAAGTTTACCAAAGTTATTATAGGGACAGACCAAGAAAAGCAGAGAAGCCTTTAGTGATGCTCTGGTTTCATGTGGAAGCACAATGTGGAGGAGGAAGAGTTCAGACCTAAATCAGGAAGAGAGAAAGAGAAAGAGGTGCAGAGAACAGTGCCCAGACAGAAAAAGAAACCAGCAAAAATTGAGACAGGAAGCAAGAGTGACAAGCAATGCATGAAGATAGGAAGGTCTGACATAACATGCATATGACCAACAAACCCAAATCACGTAATAGTCCTCATTCACTAATTATTGAGTAATCGTGTGCATACTTATCTATTTTGGCAATTAGTGTTTGATCAATATGCATGCTATGTTTAGGCAATATAAAGGTAAGTGTGATGATGATTGTAATATTTCACTAAATCCACCGTGGTTATACTCTACATGACCATTTTATAATAATGTTCTGAACAAGAGGACACATGTTGCATGAAGTACCTTTAGAAAACACTCTGTTGAGGAAAGATAACAGTCACAGTGCATTTTCAATGGCTTTTGAAACAGCAGTAGAAAACAAACCCATCTTCAGAATTGATTTGTTTCTCAGAAGGGAACATGCAGGCTTGAGGGAACTGATTTTTCTCAGTTCATGAAGCAGACGGAATTCAAATGAGCTCTGCTGCACTTCTTAAACTTAAAGAGGTGGTTTGGGATGGAGAACGTCTCTCAGTTATGTCGGTTCATTGCCGTTCATTGTTTGAGAGGTCAGGTATTAAATAGACTCACTATGATCAGGCACCAGGCCAAGTCCGGGCCTCAAAAGCAGCACCACTTTACTGCCCCCGGCCTGGATGAGCTCAATGGCCCGTGTGTGTGTAATGCCCTGTGTGGGTTCACCGTTGATCTCCACAATCTGATCTCCCACCTGTGAAGTTACAAACACAGATTCCTCTGTCATGTTAACAAGAACCACTGATTTATTTTTATTTTACTTGTTATATAATTTAACTGTATAATATTTTTTTTTCATTAAGGTTCTTTGTGTATTATGTGTTAATGTCATGAGAACTTACATGTATCCTGCCATCCTTCAGTGCGGGACCGTCCTCAGCTAGTCTAAGGATGAAGAGGCCCATGTTATATTCCTTCCCTCCTCGCAGACTGAAGCCAAAACCTCTCTGTCCTCTCTCTAACTCCACGGGATAACAGCCCTGAAAAGAGAGAGATCAGTTACATTTTTTTTTTTGCATTTGAAAAGATACAGTTCAACACAGTCTAACTTCAACCTAAGACTGTTCACATTACATTTAATTGCACTGTTGAGTCACTGAACTATGCAAATATATAATCACACATTTCTTGCTAAAACACTAAATATATCACAACATTCTATTCTGAGTGCAAAAACAAGCTGCTCTACCACACCTGTCCGTGCTAATGAGAAACGACACTTGATTTGCATATAAACACTGTCATTAGCATTATATATTACTTTTTTTTAAACATTTCCTTCATTTCATAGCTCATAAAGTCACTGTAGCCTATAGTATTATTCCTCAATGTGTGTATAATATTAATCCCCCAAATGCTTCCATCTCAAAGTTTTAAATTTAATTTAATCTTCATAAAACGTGAGCTGCATAAAAATCAAGCATTTAAGTCAGTTACATAATAATGTGCGAACTCTTATTACTACACAAATTATTACTTGAAGAACTGCCATTGTCTCCTTTACACTTCACCTGCTTTGGTCCTGAGGAGACGACAGATTTGTATTCTGCTCGGGTCACAGTGTCTTTCCTCTCTTCCGTTTCTACGCCATTCCTAAATGACACACAATTAAATGCTGCTTTAGGGCATTTAATGAACTGGTGCACAAATGAAAGCATCTCCCTTCACCCATCGTCATATTATCCAGCGCAGCTAAGAGCGTTTCTGTTCATGTGAGTTCATGATCATGATTCTTACAAAGAGGCTGCGAGCTACTCTTCAGGACCTCAATGGTCTGCGGAGCTCATTACATCCTTTTGTTGCTCTTAATTGTGGGCTAAAGCTTTGACAGTGGCTGCCCGTCTTATCTGAACCTTGACTATAGAGTGAGTTCACAACAAGTCTACTCAATTTTATGCTGAAAAGAATGAGTTGGACCATGTGCTTGGAACCCAAATGAAAAGAGAGCTCTTGAGCGTTCTTGACAGAAGAGTAATGGAGAGAGGTCATTGAAATTGGAAAGATGTAGAAGTAGAGAGGGCAGGATGCGTACATTCCTAACTTGGGCCCTGTTTTTTGCAGGTATAAAAGACAATACATTTTAGCTATATTATTTGTTAATTTATATTATTTGGACATACACAAACCATTCAAGCATTTGGTGTTACTAAGATTTTTTGAAAGTCTCCTGTTAACGTAGACTAACTGTAATAGAGTTTTCTTTTCAAATGTAATTTATTTCCTGAATGGCAAAGCTGGGTTTTGATGATCCTTCAGAAATCATTCTAATTTGACTCTAATCACTCTAATAATTCGGTGCTCATGAAACATTTGTCAGTGTTGAAAACAGCTGCGATGCTTAATATTTTTGTGGAATCTAAAATACATTTATATAAAAAAAACACACTTATTTGAAATATACATCTTTCGTAACATTATGAATGTCTGTACTATATAAATGTCTTTTAAACGATTTAATGCATATTTGCTGAATAAAAGTATTAATTTATAAAAAAATAAAATCCTTACTGACCCCAAACTGAACAATTGTGTACATGCATCACAGAAAACTTTGATCATGAACATTATGAAAATGTTTATTCACAGTGGAACTTCCATCACATTTTTAAATCACTGAATTGTTTTGGAATGTTAGAATTAAATGGTCATTTACTTTGTCTTGTTTCTCATTTTATGTATCTTACATATAACAACAACAACAAAATCTCAAAATTACAATTTTATTGGAAATTAAAAATATTTTGTTCCGAAGTCAAATAGTAGATTTTTGATTTTTTATCTCATCTCATCTCATAGCTCTTAAAATAATAATTAATAGTCATACATTGGGACTTTTTGAAATGAAACAGTAAAAGGTTTGTATGTTGACTGTAAGGACTGTGATTGTGTGTGTAGTGATTGATCTGGCCGTCTGGATAAAGCTTGTACCTGTCATCTCGGTTGGCAGGCTGCTGTCCCACGGCTCGGTGCTGGGAAGATGGGCTCTGCTTGGCTGAACTAGTGCCTGACGGAGGTCCGCTGTGTTCTGAAAAATAAACAGGATTATCAGTCTGGCAGAAACACACACACACACACACACAACTCCATCCCAAGTTTCAATTTTAATCCTCAAAGTCAAATGTTTTACCTAACTGAATGTTACAAAAAACAAATACGTATGCAATCTGCTGCATCCTTTCATCAGCTCACTGTTCACCAAAATAATGAAGAGAAAATATATTTTCCCCAAAAGCTTACCCTCCTCAGGCACCACCGTGAGGGTAACAGCATTTCCAGCTTCTTTGATGAGCTGCACAATGTCGTTATGCGACAGCTCAATAATTGACTGGCCATTCACAGCAGAGATGCGGTCGCCCACTTTCAGCCGACCGCAGCGGTCTGTGGGACTGCCGTCTATGATGCGACCAATCTTATGTGGGATAACTGAGGACAGACAGAGATCAATGCTTATTTCATTTATACAACTTAGATATACTGACAGACACTGAGAAGTGCTTTCGATAACTCCGGAAACTGATACGTATAAATAAATCTGATTATTCTCAAAGATTTACAGATGTGTCACATGATCAGGAAAAACACCCTGCATTACACAGTACGTAAACTATGAAATGAACATGCCAGGTTATATATGGTAATTTAAAGTGTAAATAAAAGTACTTTTTCAATGTTAAAATTACGAAGCCCAGCATAAGACATCAAACTACACTTTCAACTTTACAGCATAAATTTATATATAAATCCTATAAACCTTCACAGCGTTTGTCCTTATTCAGAGCTAATGGTAATAGCCATTATATCCAAATAAGTGTTTTTGTTACAGCTCTGGGTTTATTACTGTAATACTTTACAGTAAAGCTAGCTTTGATCATATTATTGTAACTGCATTGTACAGTAGATCACACTTTCAAGCAATAGAAGAAATATGTAGTGTAGATTTCAGGCACATTTTCAACAATGTTTTGAGTCTGTAGTTGCACATCTAATGCAGCAGAACAATCTGTACTTTCTGAAGCTGACAGCAAAGTAGCAAAAAGCTTGAAAATTAGGGTGGGGTGAGACAGAGAGACAGACAGAGACACACAAGGAGAGGAAACAAGCTTTGAAAATCATTTCTAACCTCCAGGCGGAGGCTTGTTTTTAGAGGTGAGGATGACGAATCCGAAGCCCTCGTTGTCCTTGCGCTGAAGAGTGACGTCGTAGGGCTGAGGGTGACTGTGGCCGGACACCTCGATGAGGGGCGGTTTGGGAGAGCCGTTGACCAGCGCTGGAGCATGTGGGACCTGTGGTTGACCCCCATCATCTTCCTCTCTTTCTGCTCAAGCATATGCAATATTCAGAGTTTAAATGAACGAAGACCGAGAGACGCATCTTTATGCACATGCTTTTTTGAGTGTTTGCTCATCTGTGATGCATCTAAAGGACATTTTCTATCAGATGTCAAATAGATGTTCAATGTTTATGATTTAGATTCCATGTAAAACTGATATCTTAAAGAAGTCTATCAGATGTTTGTACAAAGCATATGCTTTCCAGATGAAGCGACCTTTAACAGACATCTTGCAAACGTACGTGAGCTATCTGGGATTTTGTGAAAACCTCAAATTTGACCAAAATGTAATTTTGTAAATGTAATTGTAAATTCTTATTTATTTTTTTGCCTGCAGCTCAAAATTAGCCCCAGGTCACATACATCAGAATAAGATATTTATCAGATTAAGATAAAAAAAAAAAGAAAATGCATATGCACATATATAGACACACACACACACGTGTGCTAAGTAAATAGGTAAGTAACATAGTTACAAATTAATTCTAAATTAAATAGAAATCTATTCTCTATATCACAACGGGATTGTTTATGTATAAGTGAGGTGGGATTTTTTTTTTTTTTTTTTTTTTGCTGTTACTTAGTGTTTGGTCATTGGCAAGTAATTGTTTTAGATACTCATCAAAGCCAAATTTTGCTTTCCTAGAGCTAATTTTAGACTTTCACCTATTGTATTGTTTTTTAAACAGTTTGCCTGATTCCATCTGGGTCTGATGATTCACTAAGAAACATATTTGGCAAAAATCTCTTCCAATGCTCAACATGAAGTAAAACAAACGAACAAAATCCCAGTGTGCTTTAACAAAACTGAAAGGGAATATTATGAAAGTGTTGAAAAAACTGCTATGAGGCATAAAGCCAAATTTCATAATGGCTTCATAACCTAATTTTTTTCACCCAAATTACCCAGTGTGTGTTGTCTCACGGCGTCTTTCTTTTATAGTTACTCAGTGCATTGTGTCATTATTTTGTTAAATAGTCTTCTGCTTTGACTGAAAACAGTGGTCATTAAATTTTAATTTTGTGGTTATTATTTTATAACTCAACTCGGTCCTTTAATCAGAACTAATGGAGCGAATCGCTCAGTTCCCACAGGGAGTGGATCTTTTTTCAGACATGGTTGGATATGACAAACCTCTGGAGGATTTCTATGGCTGTCAGAACATAAACACAAGCATGCAGTTATCACAATACATGACAGCAGGGTACAAACCTGGAGAGGTGAGCTTTCTGCGCACGGTCAACATCACCTGCCCGTTGCGGGCGGCGTTGGTCATGAGCTCCAGAACTTGTTTGTGAGATTTGCCTTTGACAGGAACGCCATCAATACAGATGAGCTCATCTCCAGGCCGCAGACGCCCGTCCTTTTCTGCGGCACCCAGAGGAACAATGGCACCAATGTACACCTAAAGATAGATGGCATGGTTGAAGGTCACATCATTTCCCATTGTGACAATATGGTAATGAAACACTACAAAGCACGTCAACGCTTACTGGCTGATCCGGTCCTTCTCCACCCAGCACTCTGAACCCAAATCCAGTCTCCTGGTTCCTCCTGATAAACACGTCCAGTTCTTTAGTGTTGATGGCTGAAAAAAAAAAAAGCAAAATTAGCTGTCAGCCATAAATACAACAGCTTAAACAGCAAATCTGTTTCACATGACCACTACTAACTCCCAAAAGTCAAGGCTGAACTCACGTTTGCTGTCTAGCAGGGCTTTAGACTTGAGGTAGAGCTCAGACGGGTCCAGTTTTGGGGAGCTGGAGCGGATGGCATGAGGAGGGAAAGGAAGGGACTGGGGCCCAGGCTCAGCCGCACTGGGAGTTTCAGTACTGACAGAACTGGCGGCAATGTCCTGCTTCTGGGTACTGGGAATAGCTGGAGTGATCTAAATGAACAGAAGAAACATTACTAAATATTCATCAACAGTACAGCCCAAGTACTATGCCAAACATGGACGTCTCTCAATACGAAAGGCATTGTTCACCCAAAAATGGTAATTCTGTCATCATTTTACATCATTAGTTGACTGGAAGATCTGTTTAATCATGTACAAATCAAGCAGTAATTTCCTTCTTTGAAAACGTGTCCTTATGACTCACAATGTTTATATTCACGTTGAACACAATGTAACAAAACCTGCTCTAAATCAGATAATCATCATTCGAGCCTGTATGAGAAACGCTCCTGAGGGCCCTGTTGACTCAGCAGTGATGTCTGCTGCTGAAACTTGTGTTTGCCTCAGAGTGATTAACCACATCCTGCTCTTAAAATAACATTATAGCGTTTGGCACTTGCTCCGTGAATAATGTATGACTGCACGAAACACGCTTCGCAGAAGAACCCAGAAAGAGGCAGATAAATAATTCATCCTGTTTCATCTTCATTACATCAAAATCCCATAGTGTGTCTAAATTAAATCCCAAACACTGAGTAATTAAAAGACATTTAGCTGAACTTACAGGTTTCAGAGACTTCACGGGAGAGGTCTGACCTGCAGGCACAAACAGATATAAAGAGGGGAATGAGAATGAGCAAGTACAGTTGAAGAGGTATGTTGCAAGACTATATAACTGGAGCAATTTATTGCAGGAGAAATTTAATTCATCAGTTCATTTAGTGCGTTAAAAACCTTTAACAGTGAAGTGTGCCATTTTTTGCATCATTAACGACTCCAGATGAAATATGATTACTTCAAAAAGTTTTACAGCACACTTTTCCTCATCCGTCATTGTTCAGATAAATATTAGCCCCACCCCAAACTCATGGCATTGGTTGAGCCAAAGCTGTTGTCAGAAACAAACAAAAATAAATCAGCCCTTAAATGGTTTTCTGTAAGCATTTTACAAGCTGGAGAAAGTATTTTGGAATTAAAAGTTGTTGTATTTTCTGTTGCACTCTTCACCTTTAATACCAATATCAAGAGCCCTGCCAAATATATTAATCAAGTCAAGTTCCAAAGTACTGTTCTTTTTTAGCAAAGAACACAAAAAGCAACACAATTGTTTAACACTGATAAGAAGAAATATTTCAGCAGATTTCTGAGGAATCATGTGACCCTGAAGACTGGAGTAATGATGCTGAAAATTCAGCTTTGTCATCACTAGAATAAAAAAAATATTTTAAAACATTAAAACAGTTATTTTAAATTGAAATAAGGTTTCACATAAATTACTGCATTTTTGGTTAAACCATTGCAGTCTTGGTGATCATCAGATCTTTTAGAAACATAAAAAAAAAAAAAAAAAAAAAAAAAAAAAAAAATATATATATATATATATATATATATATATATATATATATATATATATATATATATATAATATTCTTACGTACTCCAAAGTTTTGCATGGTAGTGCAGAGGAACCAAAACAAACAAAAAACCTTATGAAAATGCAAAACTTTCAATCCTGAAGCTGGGTTTCAGTCTAGCTTATATTAATAGAGTGCAAAACCTTAAAAAATATATAAAGTGGCCACTAAGGGGCAGTGTACTCTACAATGCATTTACTTATTGGAGAAATAATTGAGAAGACATAATATACACACAATGCAGAGCTTGATGATCAGTGGCAGGTGTGTGTGTGTGTGTGTGTGTGTGTGTGTGTGTGTGCAATATGTAAATCCTGCAAGTTAACTGTGAATATTAACAAGACCTAGCTGTCTTAAAAATGTAATAATTACTATATATAACATCAACACCTGCGGTACATTGTGGTTGGTGGAGATTTTTTGCATATAATCATGTTTGTGTAAGTCAGAGAAGAAAAGCTTGCTTATGAATACGCTTGACCTTTTGCAGCCACAATCCGATAGCTGCGCTGTGACAGCCGAAACTTGAAAGCGAGTAAGTGAACACAGAACCTGATATTTTGACTTGGGCTCCAGACAAACCACAGACTTGATTCAATATAGATCTGTGTGTATAGCTGCTCTGCGCCCCCCCCCGCTGCTGTGCATGCAAATACAGGATTCAGTTCAATTAAACCTGTTGGGGGGTTTTCTCTATGAGCTCAGGAGAACTGGTTTAACAGCTGTCTCATGTATAAACTATTAATAAAGTGTCCACAAACCGCAGCAGCACAAACTGAAATTGAAGAGACTTTGTAATCAAATGAGGAATTTATGGAATAACATCACTTTATTTCGATTACTTCACAAATGAATAACCTGCTGTACTGATATTCTGCAATCCATTTTCAGTGTTACTGTGTGTAAGCGTGAATGCTTTTTCCTTCAGGCGTTAACAGTATTAGTGATCTACAATGATCAGTCTCACTAAAATGTGAGGATCTCTCACTCACAAACACAACCGTCTATCTCTATCCTCCCTGTTATGTCTCTCGCTCTATTCTTCTTCACACATCTTCAGCTTGCATAAATCATTTTAATCCAAACTTTATCTGTCACTATAGCCAGATGAGGCCTGCAACGGGGTGTCGTCAAAAATAATTAGGAGGTAACTGGACCCTAGGTCACACTGTTTCCATCACTCACCTCCTCTGAGCACCAGCACGTTGACCTCGCTGCCCATGGGCTGGTCTTTGAGGATGTCCACCACCTGCGCGTGGGTGAGGGTTTGAACGTTCTGCCTGTTAATTTCCTTTATCACATCCCCCTTCAGCAGACCTCGGCACCACTGCGCGTCCAGAATCATCTTCACCTTCTGGCCCAGTGGACAGTCTGCGATGGCAAAGCCGAATCCACTCGGCCCCTTTACCAAAGGCACGCTGACCAGCTCAGGCTGCAGCAGGGTGCTGTCTCCCGCCTCTGGGTACCGTCCGTTGGGCATTGCTGCAACTGGATGTCTACCATCGGTGGTCATGTAATGGAGGTCCTGCATGGAAGGGGTCCCGTCTGAATGAATGGGTTGTCCGTCAATTCCTGGCACAGCAGATATTACGTCGCCTGTGCCCTCTTCGCTGGAATTAGTGTCCTCTGGCAGTGGGTATCCGCGACACAGGACCATATCCACATATTGGTTTACAGGAATGGACTGGAACATCTGGACAACATCTGCATGGGTCTTGCCCAGCACACACGAACCATTTATGTCCACTATAACATCACCTAAATGAGAGACCAAGAATACATATTGATGAAGCAGTTTTTCTTAAATCCAAACCCTACCTAGACAGCATTTTTAGGCACCAAAGGCAATCCTGTTTAGGCAATTCTGGTGCAAAAGATGTTCTATACAGAATAGAGCAAAGTTACGATGCCTTGCAAAAGACTGTTTCTGCCATCATCACATGACATGCTCAGTAAAAAACCCCCCCCAAAAAAACCATTTAGTTGGTCCTAACAAATTATTCCACCTAATTAAAATTCACTACTAACCAATATTTGTTTATAATACACGTTTTGTGTTTTAAGCATAGCAGCATGTTAAGTATAAATTCAGTGGGAATCATTTGTCGGTACCAATTTATTATAGGGACCAATTCTCATTATTAACAAGTTTTTTATTAGCATGCCTATTATTAACATATTGGCTGTTTATTAGTAGTTATAAAGCAACTATTCTGTATGGCCATATTTTACATCCCTTATCCTGCCCAATACCTAAACATAACAACTACGTACTGACTATTAATAAGCAGCATCTAACCAGAGTTTATTGAGGCAAAAGTCATAGTTAATGGTTTGTTAATAGCGAGAACTGGACCTTAAAATAAGGTCAAGTTTCTCATGCACTCCATGACAAGGAAGCCTGTTCTACAGTTGGAGACCTTGTTATGGCCAAAATGGCCAAAGGCAGCACTGAATTTATCCTTCATACATAAGGCACTACAAGAAAACAATGTGACAAGCTCAGTGAAAACTACATTAAATTATATGCAACATTTATTTATTCTACTATCAATTATACTCTATTATAGTACTTGTTAATATAATAAAAACCTTTCTTTTTATACTTTCAGATATGACTGGAATTTTAGTTTATTTCATATTGTTTTATTGTTTATAACAATACAGATCTTTAGGTTATCAACACGCTACTATTAGATGCAAATATTGTTCCAAACAGTAAAACACCTATTTCCGGGCAACATTATATATCCACACTTCCAGAATACACTTCATCAATTTCAGTAAACATCATATTTTTTTCAGTACTGAACAATATCAAAAACAACAAAAAAAGTAATTAAAGCACAATTACATTTAATATCTGTGCCTATGCAATTTAAGTCATGCACTTTATATGAAGATCACCGTTTGTTTGGGATGTGAATGACCATTATAATTGCGGTCTTTTAAATCAGTCACGAATAAGATTCAGTTTTAGTAAGCATAGTGTCTGTACTGTGTATGAAGACAACAGGCAGCAAGGCAAACTCACTAGGATCTGGAACATAGCCACTGTGTCAATTTGAGCACAAACACAAATCAAACCATTGTGTTTGAACTGTTCATTCTGGTTCCAGCAATGACAGCTGTCTTGGCTCCGTCTGTTCTGTTCACGGGGGAGTGTGTATGAGTATAATATGCAGTGATAAAAAGGTAGCGCCTAAGTAACCACTACTCCAGCTAAAGTCAATAATCTGCTCAGTTGGTGCAGTCTATCTAATGGCAAGTTTGTCTATTGATCAATGCAGAGGATGTCTGGGAATTCCTGCATCCTTTTCTACTCCTTTCTACTCCTGACCAATCAATGGCATCCTTCCAGGTTCACTTCACTTCTTGAAAGTGACTGTTCTGCCTGAAACATCCCACTGCTTATATAGTAATATCGGCATAAAGCACACAATCTGTCAGCATCAGTGTTTCATTCAGATGACCAGGAGCTCACAAGTAACTTGGCCAGGTCTACTGCTAGCCATGAGGATTTAAGGGTGAGTTGAGATATTCTGTTAACAAAACAAGAAAAATATTTCTCACTGACCTCCAGATAAATAGTGCACCTAAAAACAACAAGCATTGACTGAAATCATCACTTCCAAACGGTTGGTCAAAAGTCTGGGGTCAACAAGACTTTTTTTAAAGAAAAAAAATACTTTTAATCAGCGGGGATGCATTCAAATTAATCAAAAGTTACAGTAAAGACATTTATAATATTAGAAAAAAAAATCCATTTCAAATAAATTATAGTGTGACCTTATCATCATCTAAACTTTCCCCATAATAATCTATTATTATAGTTTCAAAATTTTCAATTAAACCAACCTCCATAAAAATTAAACAAACTGCTATTGGCTGCTTTGCATGTCAATAAGAAGGTCTTTTCCTATCTAATTGGGCTATTCTTGGCCAGAATAAGCTTAAATGAGGACCAAACTTCATGCAGCAATTTGAAAGTATGAACATAAGTAAATCCACAAATAAAAATAATTTAAAATGGATTCATGTTTTGCCAGGTCAAAAAGAGGCTCATAAACAGCCTCTATGGCTTTTTTGATATAGCTTGTTGACCGAATATAAGAATTTGCATAAAGAAATTGGATGCAGATGAATCTACCCCTTAGCATGCTTTTTTTTTTGAGCCAGCTGAAGCGTGTTTATTGCGCTGCACTTGAATCCAGAATTAAATGTACATTTCGGCTAAACTGTTTTACAATTCTATGTACAGACTGATGTCTTCAGGGAGTTGAAGTACACAGGCAGTTATTCTTCGCATTGTAACAGAGGGTGGTGAGTGTTAGTGTAAGCGCTGCAATTATAGCCAAAAGCAACTCTGCAGGAAATCCAGCTCCTCTGATGCTCACCCACTGATTCTGATTTATTTTATCACTATCTATGCGATCCCGCTGTGGGCACTTTCACAGGATTATTTACTTGGAATCTAGTGCCCTGGCAATGCTCCAAGAAATAGATGTGGCATCTATCAGTGCAACACATATGGTACCATTCGAGACTGCAGTGACGATCCAGGGTGTTAATGTGCATAACCATACTTAGATCAAATTAATTACCTAATGGATTATCAACATTCATAAAATAAGCAACAAATTGCCTCAAAACTTAAAGAACAGGAGCTAATCGGATTTACCCGAAGCGATTTTGTTATCGTGTGCAGCAGGTCCATCTCTCAGGACGTTCTTCACTTGAAGGAATTCATCTGATCGGTCTCCACCGATGATGGTGAAACCAAAGCCCTGAGGGCTCTTCTTCAGAGATGTGCGCAGGATAGCACCCTGCAGCTGAGATGGGTCCCGTGTGAACACCCTTAAACCAGCTTCATCTAAAAGAAGAGAGATAGAGGGAATATGTCAGACTAGGACACTAAAGCTTGTTTACTAGGCAAGACAAAGTGCATGCACTTCTAAATGAGCTGTTTGTTTGTCGAAATTAATGAAGTTCCCTTTTCAAGTCAGCATGAAACAGAAGTCGCAATTCTTCCCTATTATGACGTATATGCTGTTAAATGAGGATGTCCCGTCCTCATGCAGGTAAACATGCCATCAGAGAAGAGATTTCAGTGCAAGGGAATAGGGACAGTTACTTCAATCAGAGATTGTAAGGGCATCTGAATAAAAAAAAAAAGTGCACACATAAATCATTTCTAACAAACACTGACTGCAATATTCCATAAAAAACAATAATTTTTCTTTAATTTGAACTGTTCCTGCAGTGCCTCTTACTGTATCGAAATCATCACGAAAACAGGCTGCACAGAGTTAAGGAAAGGAAAGAAGGGGGGTCTGGATTCCCTTATTCATTCATATTGAATAATGCAACGGAGAGAGCAATAAAGAGAGTGAAGGATACATTACTAAATGAGTGAATGATAGTGGGATTGTTCTGTTTATATATCCACATACACTTCCAATTAATTAACGCAGTCCATTCATTACACTCTTTTCAATTACTCCTAAAACATTTACCCTCACAGCAGCACATTCATAAGAGTGTTCTGGTTAAGAACTCCTAATTAATAACCTAATTAATTAGAAAATGCTCAAGAAACATTTGGTTATCTTTTCATCTGATAAAATGTCCTCGGATGAGCTGATAATGATCTCTTTTTTCTTAAACCAATTTGTGGGGTCAGTGAGCACATGCAAATTTGTCAAGTGTATAAATGATGTTGCCATGGTGACCCCTCCAAGATGAACTACTATAAATAAACTTTAAACACTGACATAAACATGCTTTTTAAGAATGCTCCAAAACGAGAAGGAATTTAAGCTACGCTGATGATTATTTTGTAGACACTTTTATGACAGATAGCATCATGCATTAATATATTAAATGATATTACTTTAATGCTTATTCTTGGAAGATCAATTTATTATGTCAACAATCTCAGGCATTTTATAGGGAGATCTGAGTTTATATATTTAATGTAAATTATAAAATATGTCTCATACCATGTATAAAGTGAGATGAACAATAACATTCAAAAGTTTATGTTTTTGAAAGAAGTGTCTTATGCTTACTAAGACATATATCAACCAAAAATACAGTAAAATAGTAATATTGTGAAATATTACAATTCAAAATAGCTGTTTCTATTTGAATATTTTTCTTTTTAATGTGATGTCAATGCTGAATGCGGAATAATTGTGATATGCTTATTTTCTTCTCAAGAAACATTTCTTCTTATTATTATCAGTGTTGAAAACCACTGGAACAGAAAGTTGCAAAGTTCAAAATAACAGCACTTATTTTTAATTACAAATATTTTGTAACATTGTACATGTCTTTACTGTCACTTTTGATCAATTTAATGCATCCTTGCTTTATAAAAGTATTAATTTCTTTCAAAACAAATCAAACAAACAAAAGACTTACTGACCCCCAAACTTTTGAATGGTATAATTACGATCCATAAGGTATAAGGTTTAATTAAAAAGAACCATTGAAATAATGCACAATATTTTAAGTATCAAGCTCTACTTAACCAGTGATGATGCTTTCAATTTCTTGAGTAATATTGGACATTTCCAAATTCTATTCTACAACTACTGGACATTACAAAGACCCCGGAGGACTGTGAAAATGATGTTTAGAAAGTATCCAATAACTAAAAGAGATAGTTTCATGCTGCTCGACAAGTTATGTGAAGCACAACAGCACTGAGCACTTACAATAGATAATCATACAGAGTTATGAAACAACATAGTTGTTTCACCTGTTTTCACCAGTTTCACCTGTTTAATGAATAACAATACAGCAAAAAGGATTGGCTGCATTGTCAGTGTTTCTTAAAAACAGCGCATTTAATTTTTTACACATGGTTTGAGTGTCTGAATGTCATAATTGGTGTTTGAGCAGTCCTAAGCCTTTGTTTTTTGTCTTTAATTTTCTTAAAGACATTGCTTGCTCAACTCTATTCATGTCGTTCCAAATGATGGCAGCTTTCATTTTTGGGTGAAGTATCCCTTTAAGATGAAGGTATTCAACACTGACTCTGAATCAGCTTTAAAAAGTGGATCGTACACTAATTACAGTCATTTCTTACCCACCAGCGGAATTATTTTTTTCCCTGTCTCATTTGAGAGTGCCACCAGCATCAGATGAGGCCACATCAATCTCATTAAGAGAGCATGGATGGATATCTCACCATGTGTGGTGGGAATTGGATTTGCATAACATCCACATTGATGAGCTGGACTGGGCCCTATGAAATGGATTATGTTGATTATAATAACCATGGCACAGATTTGAACTGTGAGCCACAAGTGCGTGTGAATTGGTTGTTGGACACAGGTACACACAAACCCATCCTTGCACATTAGATTCATCACTCTCTATTCTCCTGTACTTCTGTTTTCACATTCAGCTGGTGAGGAAATTGTTTAATGAGGTTTAATGTTTATGTTCACTTTATCACACTTCTCATGCATTAAAGGCCACTGTGTCTCTTAGGGCGAGCAGATTACGAAATGTCGGAGTGTAATTAAAGGTTGCATACATACATGTGTGGCTGTAAATGACCTGAAGGCACAAGCAGCGAGTGCTAAACTTGTTTTGTATTTGTCTAAATGCATAAAAGAAATGAAATTTTGTCAATACTATTTTAATTGTTGGTAGAACTGTATATAGTTATGGCTATAGTTTCTGATTATGCTCGGAAAGCACTGCATGACTGCATTATATTTTTGTGCACTCGTCCCTGTCCTGTTCTCAGCTAGGTATCTCCATCCTCTCATTAAAATGTCTTGGCCAGCTAACAGAGCATAGCATAATGAGAAAGAACAGACGTCCACTGCCTGCCTTCCAGAGGGGATAGGAGGACAAAATCAACGCTCAGAGGACACAGGAACACACAGGAGATAGTGACGCTCAGGTAGTCCAAACCAAAAGTTCAGTTTAACCTTAATTATCCCAAAACTGATCCCAGTCACATGTCGGCCTGCCAAAATATAGCGTTCATTGCAATCATTTAACAGGACAGAACTGGAGACTAGTGGGGCAGGAAGTGGATGATAAAGCAACATCGTCACTAATGGCTACTAATAAAGACACTAAAAATATGAAATTACAAAAATGGTACAGCTTTGGACAACAAGCATCATTAGAAAGAAACCTCACCAGTTAAACTACATTTTATTTTAAATTACATATGTTTACAATAACCATAAATTGCACTTGACCTTTCACATAAATTATATTTATATAAATTAATTATTTAACTTTTCAATGTAGTCTGACCTTGCATTCTATTAAGGACACACAGTATGCAAATTGGGACAAAGAACATGTATATGTACACCAGGTGCAAACTCGTGCTTTGAAACCTGAGACGTAAGCAAACACCATTGCCAACAAGAAAAAAGCTCAGAGAAAAAGAGAAAATGAAAAAGACAGAACTATTGCTTAGTGTCACATTAGAAGACGGAACAAGTATGTGTAATGGTAAATATTGAATCACCAGCAAGAAATTGGAACGCGTGTATAAATATACAAAAGCTGGCACAGGTGTACACGGTCACACTTAAATAAACACGCAGATGGTAAAACACTTTTTTGTGTGCTGCGTTTGACGAAAGGAACTCTGAGCCTCTGGGATTATTTGAGATCATATTAACCACAGAGGTTGATTATTATCTGCCTTTACTTAAGCTAACAACTGAGCAGCTCATGCCTCTGTTACTTTACGAGCTCACTTCTCACTAAAACCATGTCCTAACCAGGTGTGGCTGGCAATCTGAGTAGGAAACCGTAGGAAATAGGAAACAGTTTGCATGTGGCTCTTGTCACTTCCTGATCTCATTCTCACTGAATTGTTTCCCATCATCACCATTGCTGAAAAAAAACAGCCTAAGGTGGTTAGGTTGGACTGTTTTGATGGTTTTAATGGGATTATATGTACATATTACCTGGCCAGACAAGAAGAACAGATCAGCCGACCAACTATAAAAGCTTTTTTTCCTTTATCAAAAGTGACAAAAATCTATTTCAAACAAAAGATGTTCTTTTGAACTTTCTATTCATCATAGAAACCTAAAAATATTAAGCGGCACAACATTTTTTAAGATTAATAAATGTTTCTTGAGCAAGCATCAAACCAATATATTTGAATGAGTTCAGACAGATCATGTGACACTGAAGACCTGAGTAAGTGCTGCTGATTAAAGGATTTTTAAATGCTTTACAATAGATTAAAGTAGTTAAAATGTAATACAACAAAAACTGAGGCAGTAAAATAAAGTAATAAAGCAGAAACAAGTTAAGAGATTTACTTAAGGGCGTTGGTACTGCTCCTGCGGCCGCTGCTATTGGCTGACTGGTCGGAGACGCATCCTGGCTGAGTTTCTTCTTGGCTTCCTGCACTGGATTCTCAAACTGAGTCTTCTGGTTGATGTGGCTGAAGGAAAGAGTGAGACAGTCAGTGAAAAGGACCGGAGAGGGCAGATACAATGACACACACACGCTTGCGCAAACATTAGTGATGCTTATCTGTTTATGCAAACAGTCTTTGTAAAGGACGAAACCGTATCGGAGCCAAAAGGTACGGAACTGTGCGCATGCGTCTCTTCCTGTTTGTCGTCTGCTAAACAGGCAGTCACTTTTTCCTTTACCACAGACATTTGGTGAATGAACAGAAAAATAAACAACATACTGAGACAGAAACTTGGAAAAATGACATAAACTGGTTTGACGCTGAAAGCACGTAACCCTTTCAACTACACAATTTTGAGAAGACAAGACAGGATTAAAGTCTTTAACGAAATATAAAATACTAAATCAGTATTTTAGTATGATTTTAATATAAAACATCCTTAAAATAAGATAAACTTACCAGAGAAGCGAAAAATAAGATATAAGACTTTTTTCAAAGAATATTTCTAAAAAGTATATTTCTTACCTTAAATTTAAATACATTTGATTTATGATATATTCTTCTTCTCAAAACATATTTAAGTTAATGTGAAATGTTCTTTTCACAATGTGACATTCAAATAAAACAGGAAGTTCAACATTACAAACTTTCATTAGGACTTTTTGTTCCCACTGAGAGCTGATTGGATGGTGAAAAGAGGGCGTTACCACTAGAATGTAAGAACTGGGTTTCTGAAAACATTTTTGCTAACATTATACAGTAGTCTGTGTGCTCTAAACAACATCAGAGGAAATAAAATCTGTTTTAGAGGAAGTTACTAAATTTTGATTAAATATTATGAAGACAAATTAAATGTTCTTTTGGAAAAAACATGCAGAGATTAATAGGATGCAATAAAACTAGGAGAGTACATTAAGAAAGTCAATAGGGTCTGCTGACTTCAGAATTGATCTTGTTTTAATAAGGATGCTTTTACTGGAAAATAAGACAAAAAAAAAATGATAAAGAATTGAATCTTTTCATGACCTTCTGAAATAATCAAAAAGCATGACAAAAACATCTTTCACTAAAAGTACCACAGAACAGCCCTATTTCAAACCCATCTGTAATTGCTGCATGCACACCCCATTTGTTTTCTTGTTTGTTAGTTGCCGAAATTAATCAGCATTACCTTGGCAAGCCTTTCCAGAGACACAAGCTTCACAGCACATGCGTGTCCTCTGTAGAGGATGATGCTCAGTGCTGGTGTGTGTTGTTTTATCCCTCTTACTCGACAGGTTCACTTAAAGTGTAAAATGCTGCTCGTCTGCATTGTGTTACTTTGCTTTAACTGTTGTACCTGCCGGTCGTGACTGCACCTCAGGAAGGCTTTTAACAGCCACGGATCCCTCAAAAAGGCGTGCTGTGTATTTGTAGAAGAAAGGTACTGTTTTTGCTACGTGTGACTCATGCTGAAACTTATCCACCCAATCCACAAAGAGCCAGAGACTGAGCGCTCTCATCTGCTGAAGTTCCCCGTTTTGATAATGCAGGCAGAGAATAATGGGGGATTGTGGCAAGTCATATTTAAATCTAAAATAAAACTATGTTTTGTTGACCTCCTTGCATAAATATCCTGGCACAGCAGAGACTAACCTTACCCCAAAAAATTCCCATAAAAATCAAATCCCATATCCGCTTCCGAAAGCCCTAGAGTTGGCTGTCCTGCCAACAATTTCAATATCTCACAATGCTTTGAGAGCAGAAAATTAGCATATCTGGTCAATATGATGATCGATAAGTGACATCAGCCTTTTATTTCAGAAAAATAACTATAATTTAACTATATTTTTTCAATAATCAGGTGTTTTAAAATATTTATTTATCTGTAATATCACAATGATATTTAGATTATTACCATTTAAGAACAAATATAATATAATATAATATAATATAATATAATATAATATAATATAATATAATATATTCATTTTCAAATGTCTTTGTATTCAAAAAACATCTGTCAAATTTTTTTATCATCTTAAATTTGATTAATTTCACAATATTAAGTTTAAAGAAATACATTTTCACTGTTGTCTAAGAGATTTGACTCTGATAGAGCGACTTGGCATTCTGCAGTCATTTACATAAATCAAACAACTCATATAAGTTGCATTACTTTCATTACTTCTGTGATGGGTTTATGATCCCTTTGGTTGAGGATGAGGGCTTAATTCCCTTTATGCTTTTAATGTTAACTCTGAAAAACTGGATTTAAAAAGAAACTAAAAAGTAAAAGACGAAGCCAAGTGAGCAATGGAAAACTTAAATCTATAGCAAACCAAGATGCTGTGGACAAAGATGTGCCATTCATCATTCTCACTAGACCATAAATGATATGAGCATACTCACTCCACATAATAAGTCCCGTACTGCGGGTCCTCAATCTTCTCCCAGCCATATGGAAGCTCTGCGGAGAATCAGACAGGCATATCAGAGACAGCTAGAACAGATGCAAATCACCCATGTGCTAGACACCAGGGGGGCGCATTTTCTGACGGTGAATTTCTGAGAAGCCAAATACCAGGTAGATCAAGAAGTCTGGCTGGATTTACACGCATGTTTGGCCAGAGAGGAGATCAGAAGGCTGAGCGGTAAGGAAACGCACGGGGTGCAGGTATTAGTAAGCTGTACGGAAAATAACTTGTTATCTTTCCCTGTGATGTGAGAGGGGTGGGGAGACACCATCCTGACATGGACGTACGTGGCCATTTCAAAAAGTGGTCTGGGATTGCTTGTGTGAGATGACACTCTGATGGGCTCTCAGCATGTCTCCTGTCAGCCATTAGTCAGGCGGGCCGGAGAGAGAGAGAGAAGCTAATGTCTGTTTACTCTTATGTGTGATTCATGAACAAACCCGGACTCACCTCCATCCTCACATTTTTCAGGAGGCTTGGCTTTCTTTGCCAGTCGTGGATCGAGCCAGGTCGTGGTCTTGGTATTATGACTACAGAGAGAGGGAAAAAAGCATTAGTAAACTAACACCTGAAAGCCTTTCTGTGCATGGACCTCCATTACACTGGAACACATCTGTAGCTTAACAGTGTAACAGCAGAAATATGACTATAGGTCACGGTAACATGTAAAAACACACAATCCACTAATAAAGCTTCTCATTGATGGCTAACACCAGATGGCAAGATGTGCAGATGTTTGATATTTTTAAAACAGTGATTTACAACCATGTGTACAGCAGGAAGTACAATGAAAGATTGTGATTTTGACTTTTTAAAACCTGTTCAAATATATTTGTCTAATTATCAAATGATTAAACTAAAACTATCATACTTAAAAAAAAAAATTAAAAAAATTAAAAAAAAAAAAATAATAATAATAATAATAATATAAAGTATTTAATGTGGGTCTTATAAACGTGAATCATATTGGTAGACACTCTAAATATGTGCTTCAAGTCTGTTTTTCACCCAATTATAGATTTTTGCTTAAAATATTATAAAAATTAAAAATATTAAAATGCAAATTAAACTGCATTTTTTTTAAATAATAAAAAAGAGACCATTTGTGCATTTTTATTATAAATTCTTCTTAAAACTTATTAGCATAGCAATGTGAGTGAGTTTAAAGAAAATGATTTTTGAATGTCTTTGTAATGAACAGTGTTGTTTTGTCATTATATATGGTAACTAGCAAGCATATTACTAGCATACTAGCTGTTTATTAGTACTTATAATGAACACATTAATGCATTATTCTGCATGACAATATTTTAGATCCTTAATCCTGCATCATTAAATTTAACAACTACCTTACTAACTATTAATAGGCAGCAAATCAGTAGTTGCATTTATTAAGTTCATTGAGTTTATTAATATTTAGTATGAATTTGACCTTAAAATGAAGTAGGACCATATTTTTAAATAAAAAAATTTAATTGAAATAAAATATTTTAATAATCTAACCTAATCTGTCTCTGTTGGGTAGTGGTGAGGAGTCTACTCCAAAAGCAAATGTTTTTAAAATCTGAAATATTCACGACAGGTGCAGCTCATCCTCCGAGACTCACGCAGACAGACACGCGTGTGAAAGCAAGGCCTGCTGGGAAGGCTCCATTTAGCCGATTGTTTGCATTGTTCAGAGAATGGAGTATTGATTCGCTGGCTCTCTCTTCCTCTGTGTGGACAGCAGAGATGCTTGGTTAAGAGCTGCGACCACAGGCACAGGTAATAGACACTGGAAGGAAGAGGCTGGCAAAAATGTAAGCTTGTCTCAATTCCCAGCGGTCTCTCATGCCTGATATGTCTGCAGGAGTTCCGGAGTTCCTGTTTACTGAGCGTCTGCTGTCTACATCTGGGCTTGGTTACAGAAAATCATAGGCAGAATTTGAAAAGATGGACCCACAAATCATTATCCAGCACAATAAACTTCCCTTCTACATAGTATGATATATAGCATAGTATAATATATAAAAGCAGTATGTTAAATAGTAGAATTCCCAAATACACAGAATACTGTACATAAACAGTAGGTGAAAAAAATGTACTCAATACATCAAGATTTAGTCCTGTGTAACCGATGGACACTTCACGTCTCATGAAGCCAAGAACCTATACTCATAGAACTATAGAATTTAAAAAACATACTTGCAAAAGTTTGGGGTTGGTAAGTTTTTTTTTTTTATGTTTGAAAAGTCTCATGCTAACCTAGGCCTAGATTAAAAATACACTAATATTGTGAAATATTATTACAATTTAAAATAATAGTTTTCTATTTTTATGTATATATACATAAAATGTAATTTATTATGCAAAGCTGAAATTTCAGCTGTCATTATTTCAGTCATCAGTGTCACATGATCCTTCAGAAATCATTCTAATTGCTGATTTGATCTGTGCTACTTTTTCCTGGATTTTTTTTATGAACAGAAAGTAAAAAAAAACGTTCAAAAAGTTCAAACTCTTGGATGCATGTCAAAACAAACAAATTATTTTCCAATTGAATAAATTAACTTCTGTCAATATATTTTTTTACTGGACTTTTAACCATCTTCTATTCAGTGGCCCATTTATAAACTACATGTGTCTACAATTTTCTACCCATTTAGCTGCCCACATAAGAGGAGCAGTATTTAAGTTGCACTGCATTCAATAAGCACAAAAGAACAGATTTGGCTTGTTTTTACAGAAGTAAAATGAAATAACTGAAAGAACACATTTAACTAACCAATTCCCAGAACATTTCTGTCAAATAAACAAAGTCTGAATCCCCAACCCTAGAATCCGATAGGAACGTTGATCCAAATAAATGTCCTACTTGGCAATCAGGACTTACTCTATAAAGTAGACCATGCCCGTCTCCGTATAGGCCATCTCCCAGTGCTTGGGCAGAGGCTCCTGGCTCTCATCATGTGGCAGCGTGTTCCAGTTGCGGAAGTCCATGCTGCTACTGGACTGTGTGTAGCTGGGCACAGCTTTCCTCCACTCCGGTCCCTCCTTGTGTTCTGTGAGTGGAAAGAGCAAAACGCCAGTGAGACTTTGAGAAAGAGGTGGGGAAAACACACAGGAATGGGGAGTAATACATACTTTAACTCTCTCTAGCACTGCAGAACAAACTTTCCAACCTTCTCCGGAGACGGAGAAAAACAGAAAGAGAAACAGAGAGAGAGAGAGAGAGAAAGGAGGCATACAACAAGAGCCACTAGATTTGCATGCCAGTCCTGATGTTCAGAGAGCTGCTCTCGGGCAGGGCCAGAGCCGGACAACTCTTCCGTGAAGCTGTTATGTGTCACATACACAAATGTGCGTCTGTTTGTCTTTGTGCGTATGAGACAGGCAGTCTGAGATACTATAACAGGGCAACACTCAAAAGTTCAGGTTAAAAAAGACATTGGTCTTTTTTGTTTACTGTTGAGCATGTGTTCTTGTAGCCGACTCTTATGATAAAACATGGTGCTACTGTAGTCACGAGGTTGATTCCCAGGAAACATCACTTGATAAAATGAATATAAAAGATTTGTATATGTATACATAAATATAATTTTACATATAAATCGCTGTTCAAATGTTTGGGGATCAGCAAGTCTTTTTTTATAGTAATTTATACTTTTATTCAGCAACGATGCTTTAAATTGATCAAAAATATATTTATCAATCGGGAAAAAATATATTTCAAATAAATGCTGTTCTTTCGATCTTTCTATTCATCAAAAAATTATGTAAAATAAGTGTTATGTTTCCACAAAAATATTACAGAGCACAACTGTTATCATCAATAAGAAGAAATATTACTTGAGAACCAAATCATGATTTTAGAATGATATATTAACGGTCAGGTGTGTGTGTGTGTGTGTGTGCGCTCTTGTTTTTGTGACATATCAGGACACAGCTTTGTATAATGACATGGGTATGACACAGGAATTACAAGGAGAGGGTGACTTATGAGGACATAACCCATGTCCCTAATTTTTCAAAACGCTTATAAACCATACAGAATGAGTTTTTTTTTGTTTTTTTGAGAAAATAAAAATGCACAAAGTTTCCTGTGAGGGTTAGGGGGTTAAGTGAAGGGCGATAGAATATACAGTTTATACAGTATAAAAACCATGATGCCTATGGGATGTCCCCACTTTTCACAAAAACAAACGTTTGTGTGTGTGTGCATATATATATATATATAAGGCATACTGATAACTATATATATATATATATATATATATATATATATATATATATATATATATATATATATATATATATATATATATATATATATATATATATATATAGTTATCAGTATGCCTGGTACATCGGGACACGGACAGTGGAAAACATGCCTGTGTTTATGCTTGGTTCTTTGTGTAGATATACTGGTCGTACAGTAAATGTGTAGAAGAGTTGATGTGATGGAAAAAGTATTTATCAAAGTATATATCATTAAAAGGCTTGATATGATCTTGCTGACATAGTCTTGATTGAAGCCCGTTCATCGGAATGATTCTAGCCTGCCGCTGGGACGCCAGCATGTGTGGCAGATGAATCAGCACGTGTTGTTCCTCTGCTGTAACCATGGCGGCACCATTCATGACACAGGCAGAAACCATTCAAAAGAAATATCATAAGAAGCCTTTTGTGCTTGTGGCCGAACGGAGAAAGAAGCTGAACTCTACGATAAACTGAAGGGAGAATGTGGTAAACATTATTTCTTTAAAAAGGATTTAAAAAGAAATCATACTTATGTGTTTACAGAAAATAGCATCATGGGAACAGATGAACACAATGTGTTGCAGATTGAGTGTTGAAAGTAGGTGCAACTTAATGGTGAAGTACGCTTCCACACAGAGACTATAGAAAAACAACTGGTCCTTTCAACACAGTTATTTTAGTGAGAGACATAATGAGTGTACATTAAGTAGTGCCATAAGCATGTAAACACAAATATTATAACCCACGAGGCTCACTGCAAAACCAAGATTAGCCATTTTAGTATTGCGAATTTAATCAAAAACAAAAAAACAAAAAAAAAAACACAAACACACTTCTGAGTTGCAAAACAGTCTCAGTTTGCACTTGGCAAATTCCGCTAGATGCTGTTCCATTTGCATCTTGTCCTTACAGTTGTGCCAGAGGGTTTACAAAGCTCTATCCAATCATAATGGAGGACAGCTGTGAGGCATCTTGTCCAACTGAAGATGAACACGGCCAACAAAGCCTCCCTCAGTGCATCCAGAAACCTCTTTTGGCCCTAGTGGTGAAAATAATTCAGATATTCTCCAGTGACCCTCGGAAAAATAGCTCATGTTTATTGAGGTTGGTGTTACTTAGATTTTCATTGACTTGAATTTAAAACCTAAAGCCCAAATAAACTCTTTTTGCATTAATCCTAGGTAAAAGTCAGTCTGGACTAAGCTATCTATTCTGAAGGGGGCAAACGTCAAAAGGAAGTCAGATATTGCAGGATAGGATATCAGTTCCCATGGTGATCAATCATGCTAGCACAAACAGAACAGTAGTGCTAACTGCAGTATGCTAACGTATGCAAAAATCATGATACTTTTTTTTTTAACCATTTTTTGATGAAAAGAAAGTTCAAAAGAACAGCAATTATTTGGATTTTTTTTCTAACAATGCACAGTAAAAGTATAACTGTCAATTTTTAATCAGTTCACTACATCCTTGCTGAATGAAAAAAATAATTTATTTTTAAAGGTCTGCCCCCAGACTGTGAACAGTAGTTTATCACCTCAACTTGACCTCTAGTGTATCATGTCAGTTTAACCTGGTAAAAGTGGATGGGGACAATGAATGTTTTCCACTGCCCTGGGAATCAAACTCATGACTTTAGTACTTCATTCAGTTACCCTTAAGAAACACTAGTAGAGCTTAAAAAAATGTACAGCTACAGTAACGTGTACATTAGGGTGGTAGTGGGTTGGCTCAAATGTAGTCAATAATGTAGAACCAAAATGACTGTAAAAAACTAATAATAAACCTGAGGTATCTTCATAATGAGAAGGTAGAAGGCAGAATATAAAGTTATAAAGGCTCAAGAACTCAAAGCATGGCTCTAGCATCAAAATCACGTTTGATTCTGATTTATACAGTGTATACTGATTAAAAATAAAAAACGTAAAAACAAACAAAAATATGTCACATTGAAATCCAAAAAAAACCCTCATAGCAATACACTTTGTGTCTGATTCAAACTGGTACACTTCTAGAGTTTTTGTGAATCTTACTGACTGATTCATTAATAAGAACCATTAGTTTATTAAATTGCTATGAAAATCAGACACCGCCACTCGTGCTCTGCTTGTTTTTGCACACAGCAGAACAGACAGTCGCTGAATAACTGTGCAATTAATACAGAAATGATAAAATCATGAGATGAAATTGGACAACAATTTTATATGGACACACACAAAATCACCAATGCCAATTCGATTTTAAATTGCTGTCCATTTTTGTTGACTTAAGCTCTATGCATTTAAAACCATTACACTACAGCTTCTAAAGGGCAAGCTTTACTGATCAGCTGTTCCTGATATAATCAACTGGCAATGCACAATACACCATCCTTTAGCACCACAAGTGCTCTACAGTTCTATACCCTCTATATAACTGACTGCACATCCAAGAAGCCCTCTTGTAAAGCTCTTCATATTGCTCTCACAAGGGAACACAATCAAATCTACTCATAACAACTTCAGCTCTATTGACAGCATCTGTGCCCTCCTGTCAATTATCATAGAAAGTAAAGTCACTCAGCTTGCAAAAATAAAGTAAAAACACATTTACAGTAATACACTTACAATGAAAGCATAGCAGGCAAGCTGCCAAGACGGTGAATCACACGGTTAGTGAAACTTTGAAAGTAGCATGCCAAAACTGTAGTAGTACTAAACTGTAAATACTCTTCTGAAAAAGTAGTTAGCTACACATATAAAAATTTATAAAATCTAAATAAAATCTAATGGTTGAACACATAATGAACTAGTATCATGAAGTAGTATCAGTTATTAGTCTAGTATCATTCTATTGAACCATAGTTAGTAGCTTAGCTAACAGTAAGTACCTAATCACTTACTGACAGTGTCTTTGCAAATTTATATCCAATTATTTTCTATTGAGTTACATTTGTGCAGTATTGATTTTTTTTTAATTGTCATCCATATATAATGTATACTAGGCCAAATATGCAGTATATCACAATTCAGAAACTTTAAGAACCTATATCAGTTGACTCAGTCTCACCTGTTAGCCCATTGACCATGGGTGGCCTCTCATCCTCCTCCTCTTCCTCAGGAGCTGCGCTGTCCTTTCTATCCATTTTGCTGACAGACGTGGTGCGTTTGCGCTGGACCTCCGCGTCAAACTCCTCGTCAAACAGAACCTGGTCCACCAGGTCGGGCTGCACTGGACTGGGCTCTGCAGGTGGCTTTGGAGTGCCATAGTAATTACCTATGAGAAAAGCAAGTATACTGTAAAAAGAAACAAGGCAACTTTTCACATTCTTTACAAATTTTGAGGGAAAATGCTTTTGAAATTAAAAAAATATTCCACTTGAGGAAAAGTGTAAACTAAGAATTGCAAGATACAAACTCGAAATTTGAGTTTATATGTCACAGTTGTTGACTTTCTTGCAAGATGTTTATCTGTAATTCCAAGTTTAATCATGCAATTGTGAAATAAAAATCCTTTTTTTTTTTTTTTTCAGGACGGAAGCAGAAAAAAAAGACTGCGAGATATTTGCTAAATTTAAAATAAATATAAAATAAAAATAAATAAAATGAAAATAAAAAAAGTGTTGTGATGTTTTATTTTTAATGTGTTTTTTAGCAGTTTAATTAATACTTATGTTAATTAAATTAAATGTACATGCTTTCAAGACTTAATTGGAGCCCACTGGAAGTTGGCTGAGGGCCCCTAGTGGGCCCCGGCTCCCTGTTTAAGAACTACTGTGCTTGGCCATTGCTGGAGGGAGTTCTACCATAATTTCCCAAACTTATTTCATATTTAGTCTGTAGGAGTTTTGTTGTCTGCTCCTTTAGTGGTGCATTTTGAGGTTTGGTCGGTCGCTGATCTTGCAGAACAGAAACTGTAACGACAACGAATACGCAATATATCCTGCTGCCTGACGCTTTTCAGTAAGGCTATATGTCTTGTTTGTTGTTTGTCTACAATGCAGCTCGACTACCTCCAGTGCTCCTCTGGAGCAAGACGCAGCACTCAGGCACTTTATTGTTATTTACTGGCAACAGTCTCCACTAGAGATTAAGACTAGCTGTGTGCTTCTACTTCTTAGAGAGGCAGGAGGTCTATCTCATAAGCTTTACTGTCCTGTCTCATCTGGATAAACTTCTTGGGGTAAGAATGGTATCAGTACAATGTATGGAAAACTACACTTGCTGACCTACTTTGTGGACAATTCACAAAAACATTGGCTGCAAAACTTAAAGGGAGGACATGACGACAACGAATGATATTGATTCATTTGTGACCTTTTTTAGATTTGGAAAGATGTGAGAACAGTTTGATATCATAATCTACTTCATCTTACAACTGCTGTCACATTAGAGTTATTGCTTTAAATGTAGCGTGGATCATTTTAACCCCCTTCATAAAAGCACTGGTCGACCGCAACCTTAAGTGTAGAACTGAAGAATTCATTGAGCTTATTTACACTCTTGTTTGACATCACTATCACTATCTGGAACACAAAAATAAATATGGGTTTTGAACAACTCCGCACACAGAGTTCGTCTTAATATATTCCTAAAAGTAACTGTTCATTTGAATTAATTACATCTTTACTGCATTAATACTTCACCTGCAGCTGTGTGCGTTGACATTACAGAAAATGCCTAACGATTCATTTGTCTATGCAGACCTAATAATTACGGTCTTAACTTTATAGTGACAATAAGGGAATGTGGAACTTCACATTAAATAATGAATTTTAAAAATAAATATCTATATACAGTGGGGTTCAAAAGTCCAACAATTAAGATGCTTATTATTTTTGCATTTTTTCCTCCTCATTTAAAACCTTTTTTTTCAACTGATGTTTAAAAAGTACATAATTTGATCAATTATTATTAATATATAGAATTTAGATTTTTTTTTTGAAAGAAATACTTAAGTATCTGAAATGCATACATACAGTTTTTTTTAAATAAGTCCTTTTTTTTTTTTTTTGCAAGAATGCATTAAATCTATCAAAAGTGATGGTAAAGCCATTTATAATGTCACAAAACTTTCAAATTATTTTCACATTTTTGTTTCACATAAATGTTATTCTTTTGTACTTTCTATTCATGAAATAATCCAGATTAAAAAAATACATTTAATGCATTCTTCATACATATTTATATATTTATTTAAGGCACAAAATCAGCAAACTAGAATGATTTCTGAATGATTATGTGACACTGAAAACTGTAATGTAATTAATAAAATCAGCTTTTCCATTACAGGAATAAATTAGATTTCATAATGCATTAAAACAGGCTTTTAATTTTTTTATTTACATATATATATATATATATATATATATATATTGAATATAAATAAATATATATATATATAAATATATATATATATATATATATATATATATATATATATATATATATATATATATATATATATATATATATATATATATATATATATATATATATATATATATATATATATATATAAATTCATTCAAATAAATTCCATTTATTTCAAGATTAATTTTTAAGTTTAGCCTCTAAATCACAGATCTTCAATATGGGCTCAGACTTCTGGACCCCACCGTACCTAATGGACATGTTATCGTTGCCACCTCAACCATAATAACTATCCCCCAATCACTTGCTGTAGACTTCACGTGGCTGCACAGCAGATGGACAGTCCTTTAACAGAAGTGTGCACTGTCAACAGCCATTATCATTTCCATCAACAGGTGCTAGCCCAAAGCCATGCATGAAATAAACCTGATAACTCCAAACAGTTCAGCTGAGTGTCCTCTTCAGATTTTATAAATGCATAGAAATGTATGTGACTGGAATAACTGAAATTGCCAAAACGGTAAAGTGCTTTAACAAACGCACTTATGCAAACGGAATTCAATTGCTATTTATTATAATCAACACGCAAATACAATACAACTATTCTATGTAAACTGTACAAAAGGCAGATTTCTGCCAAGATTCTTTTTATGAACACATACAACTTTAAAACATCTTTTCTAAGAATAGTTCTAAATGTATTTATTATTGAAATGATATCATTGTTTGGCAAACTGCATGTCTTTTTTTTGCTAAATACTAATTCTTTACAAATCCCATGAAGTCGAATAAGCTTGCTTTAATATTCTCACCCTACAGTTCCCCCTAATACAGTAAGGCACCGTAAGAAGTGTTTTTCAGGAAATGTCTTGATTATACCTGAGCACGCAGCACAGCTGAAAAGTTTGATCAAATCATGGCCATAATCATGCCATATCACAGCCCCTGGTGAACAGCGGCCACAGCATGATGGATCGCTCATAAACAGCGCACTGCGTCATCCTTCATTAACAGCCATAAGAAAACACAGCAAGGAGGAGGGAGGTTCAACCACTGGAGTCTGTGATGATATTTGTTAGCATTAATCTGTGGGAGACGGCCAGACGCTGTCAGAGGAATGACGATGATTTGAAACCATTTTCCTTTCACCACTGCACACTGAATGGCATACAGGAGGAAAAGAGATGCGCTGATAGCAGGTAGTTATTTAACATTTGAGTGTTTCATGTCAAATAAATAACACCATGCCGGCTCCCGCGCCCCCGATGAACTGATGGCGGACGACAATTCACCCATGACGATCAACGAGCGCAACAAATACACACTGAAATTTTCCCTGAATGATGTTTACTCTCTCTCACACACACACACACACACTCACCCACACAAGCACATACAGCCTCACACCCATAAACCTAAATGAAAAGCGAGATGACTCATCTATGAACTTTACTCACTTGGGCCAAGCTGCAGTGCAATGTAAACATCAACCAAAATCATTTAAACACGCACCAAAAATACCTGCAATTAATCAGCATCTGCTAAGGTTTGTCTTTTTATTTGCAACAGTTTAGTATCTTTTCTTTGACTAGAACTGTTCTAAGTGGAAAAAGTGTGCACTAACACAAAAATAACCTTGATGCTTTGGTTTGTAGTCAGTGTACAGTTTGACAATGTAATAAGCTGAGGGAAAAGTTTGTCTCATTTGGGAAAAGCACTTCAAAGCCGTGAGTTTCTTCATGTGGGACACTGAGCAGACTGCCGAAGTATGGACAGATGGAAAACCTTATCGCCCAAAGCCTTTTGGATCCTATTGCAGGATGTTGGGGATCTTGATGTGGGCAGTGGGGATGCTGTTGTTCAATGCTCTTCTGCATCTACACAAACAGAAGAGGGCTCTTGCACTCATTCAGAGATGAGAAGGGCTCTCAAGCAGTTCTGTGGACATCATTAATGATAAAACTAATCTAGATCAGTGGCGCTCACCCAGAGGGCTATAGCAAACTTCCAAAGGGTCCTCAAGAAGACTTAAAATTAGATCAATTTGCACAAAACAAGCATTGAAAACAAAGGTTACATTTGTTAACTACATTAGTTTACATCAACTTACACCAAATACTTCTAAAGCATTTAGTTGAAGTTAATTTCAACATTTACCAATAGAGTATTGAAATCAAAAGTTTCATCTGATAATATTTTATGGACCTGAGCTAACATGAACAAACAATGAACAGTTGTAGCTTTTTTTTTTTTTTTTAACAAAGATGAATAAATATTGTAACAAATGTACTGTTCAGTGTTAGTTTGTGTTAGTTTATGCATTAACTGATATTAACAAACAGGATCTTATCATTACAACCAAAACAACTAAAAAGCAAAATATTTACAAATGTCTTTCTTAATTTAGTTCTTTTTTTTTGGGGGGGGGGGGTGCATTTATTTGATCAAGTATATATAGCAAAAACAGTAATATTGTGACATAATTTTAAATCTTTTTATAAACTTATCTGTTTATAACTGTTCCTTTGAAATATATATATTTTTGTAATGTTATAAATCATTTTTTATCAGTTTAACACATTCTTCTTAAAAGTATTAAAAAATCTTGTTGACTTGCAACTGTTGATGCCCCCAACTGTTTGATGTCATTTTTTTCTTTGAAGAACCAGGGTTCCCAATATCTCTTTTTTTTTTTCGAGACCTGAAAACGTCATGTAAATCATTCAAATTATTGATAATCCATGAGCATTTTTAGAATGAATAATGCCAAGCTCAGAAAAAAAATATTCCTCCCAAAAATCCTTATCCAGCAAATCATGAACAAATGGAAAGTCAAAGAGCCTTGGAGTAAAAAAAGGTTGAGAACCACTGATCTAAATGATCCCTCCAGGAACATGGCAGAGAGAAAGGGTGATTGCCGTAACTGTCGTCATCGCTCACTTCTCATGGAATTATGGGTGGACGTGTTTTGGTTTCTAAACATTGTCTACTTGTGTCACTCTGAGGTGGCCATCCTTCAATACTTGACATTGAAGCAATCATTAGAAAAGCAAGGACACATGCAGGAGACTTCCCTCAAGGGATTCAAATGCAAGTTCTCATTATCTTTAAACACTGTTGTAAGACGACGACCCAGTGAAGCATTCAAACAGAACACTGAGAGCTTATGCCTTAAAACATGGGCATAACCAGTTACCATTGATTACATCATGCCCCGGGCATGTTGAAAAACTGGTCAATTATTTCCATGGCCTGAAAACAGCAAAACTCAACTCTGGAGAACACATAAAATCACTCTCTATTGCATACAGAAGCATTATCTTTAGCTTAGAGCTTGTTCTTCATCATGACCCTGAATTTATACATGCCTACAAGTCTTGTGATTGCCATTGCAAAGGACATAAAACAGCCTGAACATGGACTTCCTGTTTCACACGCTACAAGAACAAACCAGGACAGAATCTTTTCCTCTGGTTTAAAGGAGATGGAGTCGAACAAACTATAATCTGTTAATCTTAACCAACAGCGAACAGTAACACACATCGGGATGAAACCATAAAAAGATGTTTTCACACTTTTTTTTAATCCTACTGACCTCTAACTTTTCAACAGTAGTCTATATTTCTTTAATATATAATTAAATATATTTAAGTACACAACAGACCGACAAATGAATAAATTGCCCCATAGGTAAATAGGAAGCATATTCTGAAATCCACTATTCTAAAAACATTTATAGGCTCAATAAATCATGCTTTAGTTTCAGTTTCAGGCATCAAATGCTTGTGCAGCATGTACTGACTTTCTTGTCAGATGTCATAGGAAGACAAGAAATCACTAACCAGAATTGGTGAGTGTGAAATTATCCTTCAAGCTAAAATCCCAAGAGACAAGATTTTTCATGTAGATGGAAAGGCCCCAGTAAAAGTCACCCACTGTGACATCCACATCTCTACACCCTGGAAACTACAACGCGATCTTCCCATTAAAAAAAGAGGACCCTTAGTGACTCATCGAAGGATCATTAACCAAACCCACCTCCTTCCCACATGGCCAAAGGCTAGGACTTTGCCAGGCATTGACTGTTTTTATCAGTGAGGAACTCATTGGCTTTGAGGCTGTGAAATTAATAACTTCGACCCTGGAGATCCTTTAGGCATGTTATAGAGACGGTATGAATCACACAAGGTGAACGCCCTCAGCTCTGAACTATTTCAAGTCAGCAGAGGAGGTATCTTCCAAATAAAAGAGTGTGCAGTACCAACATTCAGCACACGTGTCTGCCTTAATTAACATAAAAACACGGTGAGTCAGCAACCGATGCTGCAACTACACAGTAATGTAGCCCACATGAACTTCTGCTATGGCAATCTACAGAATTTGAAAGCAATACTTTAAGAGTGATGGAGACTAATGTTCAACATAAACTGAGATGACCTAGTTACAGAGTCTTGTAATTCCACTTTCTTCTTTTTTTTTTTTTTTTTTTTTATATCTGAAATGAATTTAGCTTGAAAGCTATACAGGCTTCATCCAAACTTTGTTGTGTAGGCAATTTTTTGCCTTAAATGAATGGCTCACACCGAAATTAATATATTGTCATTGTTTATTTACCCTCTCTTCAATTCAAACCTGCACTGCTTTCTTTATTCTGTGAAACACAATAGAAAATATTTCCCTTTGAACTATTTTTGTTTGCTCAATGAAGGTCAGTGGGATGCCACTGACTTCCAATGTATACAGACAAAAGAAAAAATAAAATGAACTGGCTTGGAAGGACATGGGGGTGAGTAAATGATGACTAGTCATTGAATATTCATTTTTGGGTGAAATATAACTTTAAATATCACTTTAAGGGACATTTCTGAGCAGTTGGTCGCTGGTAGGCTTATTAGTCCAACTTCTGAATCCAACAAGTAAACTTCTCTGTCTGCACTCCCATTGGTATTTACCACATTGAGTCATCCCTTATTTACATAAAGTTGAGTTTTGTAGCTCCTGCATACTGAATGTGTCTTATACATCTTATCCTTCACACTGTTGTGTCTGGTTATTTATTGATTCTCATGCACAGCAGATAAAAAACAAGTTGCAGAATGCATTACCCTTTCTCACATCCATGCATATTGCAAACACAAGTAATTCCTTCTACAAACATATCTCATTTAGATTGTATTCTCAACAAGTATCCGTATCCCATGCCCACAAGAACTGATCCTTGAATCTCAGAGCTCCTACACAGGGTTTCATACCATCATATGTTCCACTCTCCAGTAGCAGACCACTCTCCTCCAGCACACGAAACTCCCCCACGCTGATGAAATTATAGTCCACTCCTGGAACCTCCCCTTCGCGAGGCTGCCTCGTGGTACCTGCCAAAGGCACACACAACGATGAGTAAAAAATATTTCTTCAACTATGTACATATTTTTACATTTTTGTTACAGGAAGGTGACACTGAAACTTATCTCAAATACCTTTTATGTATAGATTTTACAGTTTGCCTTTGTACTGAAATCTCCACACGCTTGCTAATTTAAACATGAAAATATATTAAAAGTTGTGATAAAATGGAAACAGCGCCAGAACTTTTTTTCTGTATTGTGATGCACATGCGAGCATGGGCATTTGATTAAAAAAAAAAAAAAATTAAACATTCACAACAAACAAAACAACTCCCAACTGCATTTAATTGTTAAGATAAATATAAAGTATTATGAAAACAGACATTTTCTTTACATTATTTTGAGTGTTGATCTCTGACCTCACTGTTTCTCAAAAGCTCTCTGCAAACACTCTCGTTGAACAAAAGACAACATGGCTCACTTTTGAGAGCCTTTATCGTTGTCCTTTCTACAAGAAAGAACACAATGAATCATCTGGATCCAGATATTCTGCTGTAGTGTCTTTTTTCGATCGTTAACTACAGTTCACACTTTGCTTGCTGCATCACTAAAATTTGTCAAACTTGACAGTGACACAGCAGCTACTGTGGGGCGAGAGCCCAGATGCCAGTTTCTGTGCTGGAGGAGGATAAACAAACAATTAGCTCTGCAGTTTGCACAGGCTACACGGAACACTGCCAGCTGCTTAAGCACCTTACCATCCACCCCAGCAGGATGCTGCACAACCCGGCACTCCACAGTACATCACAAAGAAAAGACTGACCCAACTTGGCCCTCTCCTAAAACAATTCTTGCACTTCAAAGACTGCTTTAAAGAACCAAATCTTTCTTAAAATGGAAGTTAGTGCTACTGTTTCACATATGAATTCTGAATGCAAAGGTACAAACCCTATTCCAAAAACGTTGGGACACTGTACAAATTTGTGAGTAAAAGAGGAATGGAATAATGTACAAATCTCATAAACTTATATTTTATTCACAATGGAATATATATAACATATCAAATGTTGAAAGTGAGACATTTTGAAATGTCATGCCAAATATTGGCTCAATTTAGATTTCATGAGAGCTACACATTCCAAAAAAGCTGGGATTGGTAGCAATAAGAGGCCGGAAATGTTAAATGTTCATTTAAGGAACAGCTGGAGGAGCAATTTTTTTTGATCTTCGGGCCCTTAGACGGCACTGCATCACATACAGGAATGCTACTGTACTGGAAATCACAACATGGGCTCAGGAATACTTCCAGAAAACATTGTCGGTGAATACAGTCCAACGTGCCATTCGCTGTTGCCAGCTAAAACTCTATAGGTCAAAAAGAATCCATATCTAAACATGATCCAGAAGTGCAGGCATTTTCTCTGTGCCAAGGCTAATTTAAAACGGACTCTGGCAAAGTGGAAAACTGTTCTGTGATCAGATTAATCAAAATTTGAAGTTCTTTTTGGAAAACTGAGACGCCATGTCATCCGGACTAAAGGAGGACAAGGACAACTCAAGTTGTTGTCGGCGCTCAGTTCGCTAAGTTCTAGAACAACATACTGTATGCTCCCATCCAGACGTTGTCTCTTCCAGGGAAGACCTTGCATTTCCCAACATGACAAAAACAGACCACATACAGCATCAATTACAACATCATGGCTGAGTAGAAGGAGGATCTGGGTACTGAAATGTTCAGCCTGCAATCCAGATCTTTCACCCATAGAAAACATTTGGCGCAACATACAGAGGAAGATGTGACAAAGAAGACCTAAGACAGTTGAGCAACTAGAAGCCTGTATTTGTACTAATACTGGCAATACAGGATTAAGTGTTTGTTTTGTGACATTAAAGGAATGATGAATTCTATTCAAACTTCACTATGTACTCTCATCAGCTGTGAGACCCCTTAACAAGCTCTGGAAAAGTTTAAACTCTTAAATCTGCACAAGTGTTAAAAAAAAGCAATCCTTTAATATTGACTACCTAGCACACATTTTTATTTCTGCATTCATTTTATATATATATATATATATATATATATATATATATATATATATATATATATATATATCTGCAGATGAGGCAGAGAGGGGTTACCGTTGAGCTATAAAGGATATTAATACCAGCAGGAGGAGGTAGGGAGATGGAGGCTTCAGTCGAGCTTCAAAGATTGTGTGGCAATTTGGACTCCAGGCATTGAAAATGCTTTAATGACTTTTCTGTCCCCGTGTCCAGAGAGACGTGCAACAGTTCCATTCAGGAAGTTGTCAGATGAGCAAAGGGTTTGACAGACAGTGCAGTCAGTGCTTCATGGAGTGAATCCATTTCAGACAACATTTCATAGCGACGGTATTTGTTAAGATCTAAAAAATAACCCTGAGAAAGCTTAAAGGTGGTCTTCTGGAGCCTAGATATATTAATCACTGATAATTTCCTTCAACTTGAGAAGTCAGTGATAGTGAGTCATTGAGAGAACTGGATCAGTGAACAAATCTTTCATTTGAGCTGGTTCTTTTTAATGAATCACTTGATCCATTCATAAACCTGAAATCATTCAACAATCATTCAGGTAATTATTTCAACCCACTGATTGAATCATTCGGATTCTTAAAAATACTAAATATTGACATGCAGAATAAAAATTGAAAGGGGTTTGAAGCTGCATAGGTACATGTGAGTAAATAACAACAGAAAAGAGTAGGTGGAACACAAGAGAATATATTAAGAAGAACACTGGAAACCTAACAACACCAGAGCCCATTGACTTCCATTGTGTGAACCAAAAAAAATGCACTAAGATATTCAAATCATCTTCTTTTGTGTTCAATGGAAGAAATAAAGCCATACAGGTCAGGAACAACATATGGTGAGTAAAAAAAAAATTAAATAATCTTCTGGGTGAACTCTCTCTTTAAATCTGAGCAATGTATTATTAAACACTGACTTCAATAAAATGCCAATACTGCTCCTCACTGTCCTTCACCTTCACTGTGATTAATAACTTACAATTAAATCATTATTTGACTATTTTACTTGACTGGAAGCCTGGAAGATGAACTATGACAGTTCATTATGACATAACTGCTACTACCGGCACTATTAAATATAATTAGACCTGTCCATCATCTGGCTCTCAGCCCGATGCTTATGATTGTACTGGATGGAAAAGTGTGAATGGAGGACTGTGTGTTGAGTCATGGGCCTGAACAGACCATAACAAGGACAGTGGATGAGAATGACTTTACAGATTCCAGGTGGGCCCACACACTGAGCCTGTGTCTCATGCAATGTTAAGCCACTGCAAACCAAACATCTGCTCAGGCCTGGTGTCCATTAAAACCACAAATTACAAAGAGCCACATACCAGGTGCAGGAGTCACTTAATGAAAACGGCACAAACTACATCACACTCTAAATGAACAGACAGAGACTAGATTTTTATACATTTACTGAAAAACAAAAAACAGCACTTGCTGGTGCATAGGTTGCTGACACAGCACTGTTTGCCTGGTGCAATGCAGTTACTAGGTGATTAAAGTCATAAAATCCCATTCCCAAGTGTGTGATATTCTTACCCTTATGACTCTGGAATTTCTTCTGCTGTGTGGTGCACGTGAGCAGATATTCAAAGTCGAAGAGGTCCAAAACAGCATTAAGTTTGGAGTTACAAAAAGGTGAGTATATAATTACAGAAATATTCCCTTAATAGATAGTATTAAGTGTTTATTTTTTTAATCTCTAACCCTAAGTATGAGCCATATAAATGGTGATAAGTGCCTTAACAAACAGCACTAATTAAAACATTACACCACAGCCCGAGAGAAAATAAGCACTCATTAAAGATGTGCAAGTAATTAAGGCATATATTTCACTAAATCACTGGTTTGTGACCAGACCACATACTGTATTCTGCATAACAAAAGAGCAAAACACATTTTGTGATTACGTACTGGTTTATTGGCACTGATATTGTTAAGAAAAAATGTGGTTGTCTGTTCCAGATGGTCTGTAACTGAAAACTGTTGCCAAGAAATTACCGAGCCAATTCTGGCAAGTAATTCTACATTACCCAACAGGTTTAATCGATCATGATTATGTGACATTAAACCGTACAGGCAATGGAAGTATGGAAACTGAAATTGGCACAAAGGAAACCGGGAGAGAGTGAGAGAAGGATTAAACTGTCCTCAAGCAGCCATCAGCAGCCTCTGGCATCTGCTTGTTATAGCAGGCATGTGGCAGGAATGAGGATTAAAGGCCCGTTCATTCCAACAATAACTAATGGTAACTATATTAGCATCTACATTAAACATATGATAGCATTCTGTTCATAATGAGCATGCATTGTCTTCTGCCTTTTTAAATACTAAAGCTCCTCTGTACATTCTAATTGGCTACATTATAGCCACATATAGCTGTGTTTTTGTTGTTCATCGGCTGGAAAAAAATCATTCTGAAAGTGACATCATTGTTGTTATAGTTGTGGTGTGGAATGTTTTATTCTCATCGAATGAATATTAAAACATGACAGTTATTATTATAATCACTGTGATTGGGGTGAAAATGGGAACGCTGTGACTCCTGACTCTCAGCTTCAGAATATGGGCTGGGTGAAGAGTCTGTTCTACCAGGTGAGGGCAGAATGGAGAGCAAGAGCATGTGAATAACCCTGGAAAACACATGCTGAGTCTACGCACTCTTTCATCATTACAAACTAGTTCTGCACTTCTGGGTTCATAAGAACTCTTTTAGATTAGACCTTCATTTAAATTGAACTGAAAATGACCAGAAGTGATGTGGTCCCCACCCCATTTCAAGCTTTGTTTAGTGGACAAGGACAAATACTTTTTTTTTTTTACAAAGATTATGACTCAGATTCCAGTTATCAGACTGCATTTGCTTTAATAAAACTGATTTCACATTTTAAAGTAATAAAATAGGAAAAAATATGAGTCCAAATTTATAGAATGATAATCAACCATGGCATGCAATGCCTATTTTGGAAACAAAAACCATGCAACACTCATAGCATATGTCTTTGCCAGAACTTGTGTGTTGAATTGTGTATTTAAACACTGAATAAGACACACATATGTCTTGGGTTATTTTGTACTTTGTACAAATATTGAATATGCAACAATCCTCATGCTTTATGTCAAGATGCATTTTACAAAACCTGTTATTTCATGCATACTGAGTTTTTTACACTGTTAAAGAGTTGGATTCCCATGCTAAACATGGACAAAGTTTCAAAAATTAAGTTGTACGTTTGAAGGAGTATTTCTGTACCAAAAATACTCCTTCCAGTTTGTCACAAGTTTCGGAAAGTTTTTTTCGAGTATGGCTCTGTGTGACGTTAGATGGAGCGGAATTTCCTTATATGGGTCTTAAGGGCACTTCTGCCGGAAGAGCGCGCGCTCCCGTATAGCAGCGCACTGAGAGCACAACAGACCTTCACCGAACAGAGCGAGAGCGTCGCGAAATGTCACAAAAGAGGTGTGTTTTTGGTTGCCAGGGCAAGACAACCCTGCACAGATTACCAAAAAAAAACAGCATTAAGGGACCAGTGGATGGAGTTTATTTTTACAGAGCATCAACGGAGTTGTACAAGTGTTTTTGTTTGTTCCCTGCATTTCAAAGATGCTTGTTTTACAAACAAGGCCCAGTTTGACGCCGGATTTGCACATCGTTTATTTCTTAAGGATGATGCAATCCCAACGAAAAAGGGTCACGATCGTGTGTTGGAACCGTAGGCGGTGAGTAAAACTGCTTCGAATATCTCTGTGTTGTTAACTTAGCTTTCGGCGCGTAAGCACATCAAGTAAACAACATGCGATGTTGTCATCAAACTGCACTTTCCACATGTACAGCTTAAAAAAAAAAGACAACAAAGTGGAACTTAAGCCCTATTCGGACGGGACTAGTTTTACAGGGGGTCGTTAGAGAAATCTACGTTTCACAGACGTACTTGGTGATTTTAATCCCGTCCGAATCTGCCACGTCTGTGTTTTTCTCACACAACCTCTATGATAATTCCAGAGCAAATTACCTACCGTTTTTCAGCAAACTCAATGATCCTCTGAGAAAACTAATCCCGTCCGAATGCGAATGTCTGTGATTGCCGGTGATATTTTATTTCACAACGCGTTTCCTTGTGTGTTTTGGCCAACGTGAATTACTGTAGATGCTCTTACCGCGCGGATGTTTGATATATTTGCTTAGCGGCAAATAAATAATAATAAAAAATAATACAAATAATAAAATCAAGAGCAAGATTGCGTAAACTGTTAATACCTGCTATTGTAATATCAGCATCAGGTAAGATTACTCACGTTCATTTATGTACTCAGTTACATAATGTTTTAATTACATTTAATTAAGAAAAAGAAAAAAGGAAAACAAGTTAAACTAAAGGAACCACACATTAACATGGTTTTGCTATACTAGCCATTTAGTATTTATTGTGTAATAATAATAAGGCAATCATTCTGAATGAATGCAATGCACGCATACAGAGCGCGTGATCTCTGTGATGCCCAGATGCACAAATCAGACCCTCCCACCTCTGTAATAAACACGGAGATTCTAGTCACGTCCGAATTGGTACATGAAAATTACAGACGTCAGGTGGTAAGAATCGAAACTCAAACGTAGTTTAGAAAACTAGTCCCGTCCGAATAGTGCTTTAGTCATTTTCCAAAACCGCTAAGCAAATATATACAGTTTCAGTACATACCACATAGAGACGTCGTTGCTGATGCTGCTCTTGTTCAATTTTAGCCTCTGGATCTGATTCTGGATCATAAATATACACTGAATCTGACTGTTAGCCATGGTTTGTTTTCGATGATGTTTTTTCTTCACGGTAATGTCACAGCTTCCAAACACTCTCAATGCAAAAGCTTACTGGCTCTCGTGATTCTTTAGCTCCGCCCACACGTCACGCCTCCAGCCGGTCGTGTTTTTCCGGGAAAAATCGGTACAGACTATCTTTCTCTTATGAATATAATAAAACTAAAGACTTTTTGGAGTTATGAAGGATGCAGTACTACTCTATAGGTACTCAAGATTAACAGGATATTGAGTGAAAACAAGCATTTCACCCCCCCTTTAAACTACATTTTTTAAAGTTTTGTTTGTTGAACATATACGTTTTTACTTGAAACCAACTCTATCACTTTATAGTAAATTAATGAATGGATGAACGGACGAATAACTGAATAAACAAATACATGAATAAATGAATGAAAAAGATAAATAAAGGAATAAATAAAGTCAATAAATAAAGGAATGAATGAATGAACAATTAAAACAAACAAACAATATAACATCATATAATGCTTCACTGATCATCAGTACTGTTAAGTGTGATCACTGTAGTTTGCACTATGTGGGAAACTGTGTGTGATTTCATACTCAGCTACAGTGCTGACTCATGTATTATGACATAATTACCTGAGTATGACCTGCAATAAGACATTTAATGAGATCTAAGGATATGAGTGAGGTGAGACATGTGAACGTGTGTGGTACTCACAGGGAATGGTGCGCAGGTACAGATTATCTCTGATCACCTGCTGGAGCTTGTGGTCCAAAGAGCCTTTCTGGAACTGCAGGCTGAGGTAATGACGCAGATCCGTGTTCAACACTTTACCTGCCGAGACACATTGAATCTGGGTAAATGTTGGGTAGTTTGAGTACAAAAAGAGCATTTAAGAACCGTTTTATATCCATATTGTAAAATATTACAATACTGTACACATTGAAACAGGATATTTATCATTCCAAAATATGTAGGTTTGACTTGTGTCATCCATCATGTCTTGATTTTATTCTTCAGAAACTGATTGGATTAGGCAAAAGTGCTCTCTATATGACAGATTAAAGCAGAGGGCAGCTTCGACATCAGATGAAAAACAAACTTGTATCTCAAAATTCTGATAAAGGATGCTATTTCATGCATTCTGACTTTACACCATTAAAGAGTTGGATTCTCATGCTAAACTTGGCCAAAACAACGGAGTTTGCAAGTGTGTTTGTTTGTTCCCTGGCATTTCGGGGACAAAACAGATTAGATCAAATTTAAGTCAATAAAGTTTTTCTTCCTGCTTTATGTCTATGCCACAGCTTGCAGATGATTGCTTTGTAAAAGCTTTGTGTGCTTTTGACTCTTTAGCTCCTCCCACAGCACTCCTCCAGGAGCTTGACTGTTTACAGAGAGAAGCGTGAAGATGTATCTGTCTTTTACAAATCTTATAAAACTAAAGACTCTTCAGAGATATGAAGGATGCAATAGTACTCTATTGGTACTCTAGATTAACACGAGATTGGAAGAAACTATGTACAGTATGTTATGAGCCAGGGATGGAAATTAACTTTTTTGTCCACCGGCCACTTTGGCTGGTGGATTTCAAAATCTACCAGCCACTCAATGTTTTTACCAGCCACTTTCTTGTTTTTAACCGACAATGTGTACTGCATGTGAAAATTAATGCTACAAGATCTACAATACTTAAGCAGCTTATTTAATCTCAAGTCAATGAAATACTGACATTTTCTCTTTCAGTGATGATCAAAAATCCACGGAGCTGCTTCGGATGATATTACACGTTATTGCATGTTGTACACACACCAGGGATGGAAATTAACTTTTTTGTCCATCGGCGGGTGAAACAGTATGCTTTTTTTAATTTACCCGCCACGGTGGACGGTAGGCGAAGCGAGTTTACCCGCCACAACACAAAATCACCCGCATTGGGCTGGTGGCGGGTGCTCATTTCCATCCCTGTTATGAGCTGTTTTCAGCATTGATAATAATAATAAATGTTTCATGAGCATTAAATCAGCATGTTGGAATGATCCCTGAAGGGTCATGTGAAACTGAAGTCTTGAGTAATGGCTACTGAAAGTTCAGTTTTACCATCACAGTAATAAATTACATTTTAAAATATATTCAAATGGAAAAAATAGAAGCTATTATCAATTTGTACCATTTTTTTTTTCCCAAATAAATGCAGCCTTAGTGAGCATAAAACATTTCATTCGAAATGATAAAAAAATCTTTATGATAAAATTTTGGTTGGAAACAAACATTAATGTATTTATTTGGCTCTTGATAAGACATGCATTACTTGCAATAAAGTTGAAAACTGTCATTACAGAAGCTTGTACAATGTGTGTAGAATGATATAAAATTTATATTTTTGTATAGACATTTGATAATCTATGAGTTCCACTCATTAGCAACAGCTGTGCTGGTGACCAACAAAAACAAAAAACAAAACAAACAACAAAAGTGAAATGCTTTCAGTTGCAAATGAGGTAAATATGACTAAATCTTGCTAAACTCTGGAAACTGTCCCAGTCTTCTGGATTAAATGACAATCATGTGATGTGCAGCAGGAGGTCCAGCTGTTTCCAGCGCTACAAAAAATATTTACTGGCTTCCCTCCATGAGCATCCAGATGTATGAATGCATGATGAGCGTTAACATAACAATGCAGGTTATAATGCTTTGCTCTTGCAGCAAACGTGCCAGGAGTTCAGGTGGAGTTCAAGGAAGAGAGGTGGCACTGCAAGTCATCATGGAGGAAGGAGGAGAGGAGAAGACCCTCAGAATTAGAGAATAAAAGAGTCTGAGCCAAGTTTCCACTGCCAAATTAAATATGGGAGGGAGGGGAAGAAAGCAATGCCTCTTTGAGCAGCTCCAGTCTCCAGCTGTTGGTATTACGCAGCTGATGATCTCTGCGTGAGGAGGATGTGCTTTGAAACTGTGCCAGTCACATGGCTCTGCATCAATAAGCATTGTTTTGGACCTCGCAGCTGCTGTACCCGCTGGCTGTCCTCACAGACCTGTGCGATCATGGATCCTGACACACTCTGGCATATACTTACAGGTAAAAGAGCTGCACATGCTACTGTCAAAATGGGGTCAAGCTACACCTTTGCAATGTCCTCACTTCTGAAATCAGGGTATCACATGTGCTGTTAATGTGGAGTCTAAAAGTTCACAGGGCTCCATGACGATAATGTTTTTTCCTTCAGTTCAAGTCTTAAGTCGCTGGGATATATTTTTGGCAATACCCCAAAAAAACATTGCCAAAAATCATTAGGATATTAAGTATTAAGATATTAATATTAAGATATTAAGATCATGTTTCATGAAGATATTTTGTAAATTTCCTAATGTAAATACATCAAAACTTTATTTTTTAATTTAATACAAATTGCTAAGAATTCATCTAGACAACTTCAAAGAATAAATATATATATATACACACACACACATTATGTATATAAACTTATTTTTGGATATTTTTGATTCATTGTTTTGACAGCACTAATTTTTATCTTTTCTAAAATAACAGTATTCTGTTTTTTCCCTACAAAAATACAATATGAGAGATATAATATATAATAAACATAACATAACAAAGAATAGAAAACATAACATTTATTTTGGCCAAGTTTATATTTGCAGTGGACCAACAGGGCTTGGAGAATGAGTAGGTACATTTACATAGACACTTTTTGCTTCCATCGGAATGAATTCATTCTGATTGAAGAATCCGAACGTAGTTTCCAAGAACGGTAAATTAAGTGTTCGGGTTGATGTGCACGTTTACATGTCACAAGCTTCTGATCGGATTTACTCTTTTGACATGCGCACACTGCATGAATATACAGAGTTTCCCGCTATTGTGAGAGTGTCGCTATTGTGAGAGCACCTCGTTCTGTGCATCATACGTCATTACGCTATTACGTCATGTGCAGTACTTTCCAGTTTTGGTTTTCAATCTGATCAAGTTTTTCACATATCCTCTCGCTTGGATTAAAAAAGGGATAAACCTCCTCTTACAATCCGATCGAAATTTTAAGTCAGATCGACACGATTCAATGCGATTGACGTGTTTGCATGTGATATTTTTATTCTGATTGTGCTTCTAGTCCCATTACGAACGGATTAGAAGGGTCCATGTAAACGCAGCTAGTGATCAGATCTTGAAAAGGAATAATAAACACTTTAATTTTAATTAAAATTATTTTATGCTTTGTTGCCATTCAACCAAATATTAAGCCATTTGGAATGAGCACAAACTGTACTGTAAATTCAATGTTTCAGTCAAATTGAAAAGACAAATACTTGATGTGAAAATGCCATTTTTGCCTCAAGACAGAATAAATACAAAACATGTTGTGTTATGTCTGACTAATTTCGAATGTAATGTAATCAAAACAAGTCTCTCCCCAAGCAATTCTATCTCACGGGGAATGGAATGGATGGCCCACTGTGATTGCAGATTAGCCTCATTTCATTGGTCGACTTTGACGCATACTAATTTGCTCCAATCTAAATGTGCTCAAGAGGCCCATCATTCTCATTTAGAGTTCTGGTATTATTTCCTCCTCCATGGCCATTTAGAAAGACAATACAGTGTGTCTACGACTTTTTCATTCTGCACACACTTTAGGCAGTGCTTATTTCCAATGGTGTAAAACATGATTTATTGCAGCCGTTCATTAGGGAGTGTCTTGGTCCAGCACGAGTGTGTATTGAGCTGCAGTATGAAGTGCTGAACTATGCTGAATGAGGCTAGTTGGGACCGCTAGGGAGGCTCTGTGAGTCGTACTGTGATACCTCAAAGGAGAGGAACGACGAGTGGAGAGAAGCCCCCCAGACTCCTCGTACACTGACATCATCGGCTCCAGCCACCAACAGCTGGAAATAATCAGCAGCTTGAGAGCATGAAACGCACTGGGAATGTGGTCAGTCTCACACAAGAGGTTGTAAATCCAATAAAGATAAGGTATTTTAGAATGCTTGATCAAAATGACTAAATGATTTTCAGTCTTTTTGACTCAATGGCCCCACTTTGTCCAGCTAATATGTAAGCAATAAAAACCAAAATATGATTTCAGTTTATTGTTGTATATTTGTATTATAGTGTGTTTCATAGCATTTTAATTATGATCGTTATATATTACTGCCACATACTTTGAATATTCTTTTGAGATATTTGTGATATTTACTCATACGTTTTTGTTCAAATTAAGATATCAAATATAGACCGACTATATTAACATATCTTGTAGTTCCAAACAAACACGAGTTTCTATCTTATGTTGAGCACAAAAGAAGATATTTTGATGAATGTTGGTAACCACACAGTTGACGGTAGCCACTGACTTCCACAGTATTTTTTTTTCCCATAAAACTTGATGGTGAGTTAAATTATGTAAATGTTTTTATATATATTTGGGTGACCTATCCCTTTTTGACATACAGTAACGGAGATATGCGAGGGTTATTTTGAATGTGGCATTCAAAATTCATTTATTGTATAAACTGCTTGTATAAGCACAACAATTATAAATTGCATTCACGCTCTTTAAGTAGGGAAGGCTTTCAAAGCTAGTGATGGTTTTCAAAATAAGTTGTAAAACAAGGTCCAAGAGCTACACTGTATATTTCTTTGGACACTGTAAAACGGGAGGAATTTAGGTCAGGCCACAATAGCTTTGCTTCATCCTTCATCAAGTATTGTACAGTAGCACACAGGAACGTGCTCCATGTTCCCTAGTTCCCTAACTTAAAATTCAGCATGCTTGCATGTCACACTGCTATATGACGCTGTGTGCCAAAAGCACCTACCCCAGATACGGCTGAAGATCTTTCATGAAAGAGTTACAAAATGCCAGCAGTTCTCACCATTGTGTCTTCACTCTTCACACATGCAGAGCAGCGGGAGACATCAGGACATTAGCCAATCATATACATGGACATGTCAATTGTTATTTTGGATGACATTCTCATACACTAACACTCACCGAAACCCCCCACACACTCATTCTGTATCAGCCTAGGTCTTTGTTTACAGAACAAGGCGCTCTTTGTGGCTACGCTGTCAGGTAGCGTTAGCGAGCTGTGTCATATCTCTGGGGTGCCACCCTTGGTCTCTCACTAGACTGCATGAGTTCCAGTCACTGTACTGCCAGGCTGCCCATGAGAGCCACGGGATACAATAGCTCCTTTTGTGCCTCATCATCGAGGCATTAGAGCCATTTTCATCAAGGTGGACGAGGTCAGGGATTGACATAGAAAGAATCCATGATGCAATACCATAATTCTGGCTATTCTTGTACAAAAGCTTTGAAGATGTTCTTATTTTCATCGTACTCATCCTTTATAATGTGACTAACTCTTTTTATGTGATTTACAATAGTTCTGCTCTCCTCCTCTTGACTAAAAGACACTAGTCATCGGGGAAGGTGATTTCTCCCCAGACATGCTAAAATGTCAGTGAGTGGGAGTGTGGAATGGACTTTAGTTTGAGTAAACGCCATATTCAATTGGACCAGGGGTGTACGAGTGATCTGAATGTGAGAGGGGTACATTAAAAAACCTTATTAACTTGGCCCATGAATATTAATGAAGTCATGTTTGCCCAGTAGATGATAACTGGACACACCACACCAGCTGAATGTTAAAATATGTTTAACAGATTCTGAAGCTAATTAAAAAAATGCTTTTAGGGCTGCACAATTTGCCCACCAATTTTTTTTATATATAATTATAATTATTATTATTATTGCTGTTGTTAATATTATTAAATATAAATATAAAAATAAGAAACAATATTGCTTACAATAACATAATTTTGTAATATGAATGTAAAATAGTGTTTTATAAATAAAAATAATCATAATTTTATTTCACAGTACAACTATAAAATGAATATAATTATATTTATGCCTGCTTTTATTTTTTTGTGGAAAACCGTAGGGAACCTTTTAAGCTTATTGACAACAGCCAGTATAGGCTAAATGCTTCTCATTACAAACTCACAGCACTTGCAGTGATCACGTGGAGCAGCCACTCCGATTTTGGTTTTATTTAAATTGTTAACACAGCCCTACTTACGTCTCTTTAACGTGTAATATAACATACTAAGCTATATATCATTTTCCTGTGATCTGAAGTGTTTGTCCACTGCAGTTATACATATTTTCTATGATTCATTGGCTGAATGATTGAAGGTATTGTACCATCGTAGATATGACATTTTGAAGGACTCTTTAGCCTCATTTTCATTCGTGTCACATTAAATATAGGCCTAAACACCCAAAGTCTAGTAACAATGTTTTGGCTGTAGCAGAAAATGTTCAGTTTGAAGAAAAATTTATATTAGTTTTATTGAAACCAATAAAGCAGCACCAGGAAGATAACAACTCCCACATTTCCAGCCAACTGTATGGATTTTCAAGCTAGACAACACTACAACCTACATGCAGAGACGACTACAGCAAACAAAGGCTGCGCTGAAACAACTCATCGTCACCAACATTTGCTCAAACATTGAGTGATCCCATGTATCTATTCTTCATGCGTGTTGAAGGAAAAGCCAACTGAATGCACCTTCCCACCTTTCTACTTCAACACCTTCTAGTATATCTTCAGGCACGAGTACTCTATTTGCCAATATTAAACAAAGCAAACACAAAAAGACTCTCACATGACCAGGAATTCACAGGAGTCTACATAGTCTGTGTGTTGTACAAACACTGTACCTACAGGACACTGCTTCAAAATACAGTCACCTCACCCGTGAAAATTAGGAGAGCCATATAAATGCCACAGATAAACCATCACCAGGAACTAACAAGGCCATGTTATGACAGTGGTCCGATGGAGATTCACGGGAAGCCCAGTGAAGAGCTAATTAGCCGGCAGAAAGAGGCGCTTGGCAACTCGGGTCCCACTTGCTCTCTGCTTGTTAGACCTGTGTTGCCTCACAGGACCCAAAGCAAACACACAGTTCACTCAAATGTTTACTGGGGAATTTTAGATTTTGTCTGCATTTGTAACCAAGAGAAAAGTAAACCTTTTTTCTTTCTGCATGTAGTGGCCTCCCAAAACAATACGCAAACGTAAAATGAATGAATTGTATGTATACAATTGTAAGATATAACATCTCATAAAATAATAAAAAATAAAAAACAGAATCAGAGTTGGAAAAAGGATCAACCCCTTGTGTCAGTATTTTGTTTAATCACATTTTATTAAATTTTTTACAATAATTAAAGTAATGACAACAATAATGAAAGAAATTATAGCATTTTTATTAGTATATAAATGTTTTATAATAAATCTAGTGTTTAAATGTTTATACATATTTTTTCTATGCAGTCTTTAAAAACTGATGTGAAAGCATCTTTCGAACGAGATGTTATGCAAACACTGAATTCATGTGTGCTAATGCCTTCCTACAGCTTCACACTGCCTGTGAAGATGGCCTTTTTTTTTGGTTTTGGGACGCAGCCTCTGTTCCGAACTCCCATGAATCCCAGATAAAGCCTAAAAACAACAGCACCCTCAGGCCATAACATGCCACGACAGTTTCACATTTAAATGCCGGTGTCCTCAATCATCAAACTAGCAGTGAGCGTGCCCTGCTTGGCACCAGCACAAAACCCAACCACAAGAACGAGGAGAAAATCTGGAGGGAGGCATCAAATATTCACTATCTCACCAGCAACATCTCTCCTGCCTTGAGTCCATAACACTCATAAGTACTGTACACCTATGATATTCATATCCATGCCCCTAGTGTCACAGGAAGCCATAGATGAAAGGAACAATCACACAAAAGAGTCAAGAACAGAGAGATGTGTAGAAATCTTGAGCCTGCCGGCAGCCTCCTCACTCCGACCATTCGGCTTTGTAGTGTCTGATGCACCACAGTGTTCCAGACTGAAACGTCTCATCTCTTCCTTTCCCATCAACTCCAAGACGAAGCCAAAGAACATCCAGGAGCTTTTGAAGGGTCCTATGTGAACCTTAAGGGAAGAAAGACTGAAACGGCAGAGATAGGTAGAGGAGAATCAAAGCTGGGCTTCCTATAATCCTCAAGCTATGTCTGGAGATTTTTTTAACATGCGTATGAAATGTAGGGTATTCATTATTTTGTTCGAGGGAGGCTGAAATCTCTTTCGAAACAGACATTATCGAAGTTCTTTGAAGAAACATTTATTACCCCAAGTTACATGTCAACCACTCAGTTGTTGTGTGAGGAGCCGTGACCTCGGCCGTCCTTCCGGTATATTGTTATGCAGCGCTCGTGCTGTCTGACTGAAACAAGGTCTTGTCAGTCCACACACCGGCCGCTCAAAATGAGCCAAGAGAAGCCTGCAACCTATCTCAAGTGTCTCTCGTTAACATGCAGATCTGCATAAGTGGATCTGTGATCCTGAATACATGTCTGATTCTGTATCACTGACCTATCTTTATATGAGATCAAAGGAAGTACTTCTGAATAAAAGATCATATATATATGTTTGCACATGCAGTATTTCTATATAATGTTCCTGTGGCTCAACTGGTAGAGCATTGCGTTAGCAGCGCAAGGTTGTGTGTTTGATTCCCAGGGAATACATGTTAGGTAAAAAAAATGCTAATACATGTTAGGTAAAAAAAAAAACTGAATGCACTGTAAGTAGCTTTGGATAAAAGCATCGGCTAAATGCATAAATTAAATATATATATATATATATATATATATATATATATATATATATATATATATATATATATATATATATATATATATAATTTATATATATATAATTTATATTAATACATTTAATTTATGCATTTACATTTTTTATATACAGCATATATAAAATACTGTATATTATACAAATAACAAACTTCAAATGCCTGAGCTTTCATAAAGAAATATTTTTTTAGATAACATTACAGGCATATTCATTTATAAAACAAAAGTTATAGAGCTAAAGATGCATTGCATAACAATGGCCCATGTATACTTGTGTGTATATGTGTGTCTATAACTAGAGGATTAATATCAAAACAACACCAGCTTGTCTTTGTCGCTCTCTGTGCGTCAAGGAAGAGTAATATTTTCCACTGTCAGATTGACTGACTCTTGTGGTAACAAATCTCCTTGTTCACCTCGGCTAGGATTAGGGAGTTCTCAAAGGGGCCGCTCGCACACATTAAAGCCATCCATCACCTCTCTGGCACAGTAACTGCCCATAAGAGAAACTAACAAGTTGGCTGCTGCAAAGTGATCAGGGCGACTAAACAATGAAGTCGATGTCCAGTTCGCATCAGTCTTACACTCCTGGGAGGCACACAAGTTCAGATGCCGCTGATCTGAGTGGGTAGATGCCAAGTGACTCATTTATCTCAGGCTGGTGGAATCTGCCATTCGATTTGTGACTTAGTCTGTTTTCTTTTAAGCAACAAGATCAGTCAACAGGGTCCAAAAAGGAATGACAGAAGGAGAGCAGATTGAATTCAGGCAAAGAAACAAACAAAAGAAAAGTGTTAAAATGCAGTTTTTTTTTCAATGTTAAATTACTTAATCCTATGCAGAGACAACTATAAGCCATACGGAGGTCGATTTAGCATATAATAAACACTGTAGCACAATGAAAACATCGCTGTGTTTGTTTAAACAGCCTGACATATCAACTTCTGGCTTAACTCTTTGAGCAGGACCAGGGCTCACGGCAAAAATGCTACCAAAATTGACACAAATGCCCTCGAAGCTTACTTCCATCCACCTCAGATGATCTAAAAGGTTTTCAGGACAGGTGCAAACAAGGCTTTGCGATCAAATGAACCACATTGGAGGTGGTTAAATAAATACACATTACAAATGCAGCCATATGTTAAAAATAACCATCAAAACTAAACAGTGAAGGACCGCCTTCTCACCTGTCAATCATCCATTACACTAAAACAAAAGATTTCTACTAGATTAATATTATTCAATTCAGAGTTTTTCTTCTTTTCTGACCACTTATTGTGATTCGACCAATTGAGACCTTAATAGCTGGCCAAAATGACAGCTCTAGTCAAAATAAGACAGTAGAAGCTGGATCACGAGCCTTTATTAGGTATGATTTGTTTACCACTGCCCATGAATTCAAAGCTTTTGGAAAGGATAATGACCTCCAAGTAGCATCTCTCTAGCTGAGTGCACTATGCCATCCTGCATTCAAGTCTTTGAAGAATTTGAGCTAAGTTGAGTCGGTAAAGATCATTTAATGTAGCAAAAAGCCGTTCTGCTTGAGGTATCACTTCAGAGGGTTGTACAGGAACTTTAATTAATCGGAGACCTCAAGCCCAAATCCATGAGGTAGAGTAGAACATACACAGCTAATCAAGGCACTTGTTTTCATATTGATAGAAGAATGCTGATTGGGGCCGTATGTGAAAGATAGGACCAACTGAAGGCATTGAGTCAAAAAAAGGACATCTGGGAAAAGAGGTTGTGCCGGCTGGATCATTCACATCCAACACAAAGGGGAAGTTCAAAGCAATGTCAATTAGTTAACAGGCTTGAGTAGACATCCCTAACAAAAGTAAAGTCTCTGAAAAGTCTTGATCAATAATTAAAATTACATTTTTCACAAACCGACTGAAGGTCAAGCCATTTCATCTTTTCATTTTTTAATCTATTCTTATAAAATGGTATTACACATTCTCATTGATAATAGAATATATTTATACCGATCTGTTAAATGTCAGAGTGGGGAACTGAGAATTGTTTCTTATTTAGAAACCGTTCCATTGTTTTAAAAATACCAGATCTAAATGAGGTTTGGTTTTGCACATGCATTATTCTGCAATGAGGATGGATCACAGTCAGATTCCCAAACAATTGACTCTTATGAACCATTTCCTTCTAGTGAATTAAAACCATACAGTGCAATCCCAAACAATTGACTCGAATAGCTTTTTTTAGTGAATCAAAAATAAATAGAGCAACCAGAACAGTCTGATTCCTGAACGAATGACTCTTATAAGCCATTTCTCTTCAATGAATCAAAACATTTTAAGGAATTCGCAAAAAGAGTCATTTGTTCAGAAAATGCTTAAAAAGAAAAAGAACAAAAAATATTTATATAAAAATGCTCTGAAAATAAATCAAATAAACATGAATTGTTAAGAAGAATCGATGGTCTATTACTTTATGAAGCTTCTTTGATGTGTTTCACAGTCTGCATGCTGTCTGACACCGTCTGACACAAATGCACATAAGCCTCATGATTAGTTGGGATAGGTAACACTAGAACCGCAGGGACACCCTTAATCACACAACCCACAATATCTCCAATGAGACCAAAATGACAGTGCCCTTTTCTTCTGCTCATTACATGGTAATATCTGGGCTCTAATGCATACATAATATGAATGTGAGTGTGTTTCCAAGCACATACTAATCTCATTAAAGGGTTAGTTCACCCAAAAATGAAAATTAGCCAATAAATTACTCACTAAATGACTTCCTTTTAATGCTGCAACAATGCATCGACGTCATCGGTAACGTTGACTACAAAAATGCGTCGACGTGCATGAAATGCATCAACGCGTCATACTGTTTGTTTACATCTCGCGTAATGGCATACTGGGAATGGAGAAAGTTGCATTCTATCACAAAAACAGAGACCACTGTTATCAAAAGTATGGGAATACTTTAAAAAGAGGACAAATAAAATGGCCCTTTGTTCCCTTTGCAAAACCAATATGGTGTACCACGGCAGCACAACTGCGATGCGCGAGCACCTCAGAGGAAAACATCTTGGCGCTCTCCGGTTACGGTTTGACTGGTTACCGTGTGATCTGGTGACCAACTTCCTGGTTCAGGTCCTGGTGCGGCATTCTGAACTTTAGATGTTTTTAACTCGATGCAGTGCGGACGCGCCTGAAAAAAGAGTGCGTCGCGACCGCGCCGCTTCCATTATGAGAGCGCTTATTGCGTGCCTACATTGGAAATGACGTTATACGTGAACGGCCCCTTAAAAGACAGCGCGCCGTGAGACAACAGTCACAAACCACCGAGCTACCCGAATCAGCTCCAGATCTCTGGAAAGCAGAACCCTGACTACATTTTATGGTTTGTGATGCTAAAGAACATTTCATGACGTCTCAGACTACTGTAAATTTATGGTTACTGTGGTTTAATTATAAACGCTATCATAAACTCATATTTACCATAGTAAAATCATTTTCTTTGCCTCTTTATTATTTTATACTGTAAAAACTTCAACCACATTGGTTGAAAATGAATAAAGGTTGAAATATTATATTAGAAGTTGTACTTATATTTTTTTGTAAAGTTCTCCAAAGGATTCATTAGCTAATTAAAAAAAGAACATTAGATTAATTATTTATTGTAATAAAAATAAACGTTAGATTAGTCGACTAATCGAAAAAATAATCGTTAGATTAGTCGACAGAAAAAATAATCGTTAGTTGCAGCTCTACTTCCTTTACTAAAGTAAGGAAACTTTGCTTTCTTTGCTCTTGTTAACAAATGTTGGTTTTCACGAGACTCCCCGGCACATGCGCAAAGCGGACCTCATTCGTCATTCTCCTGGAACTGCTACAATGTACAACTGTCGGCGTAAGCTACATTAAAGTGATTATTATGTTTTGAATATGGATATTTTTCTTACAAAAACATATCGATTTGCTATAGGAGGCCTTTGTTCACCCCTCAGAGCCATGCGATGGGTGCTTTTTATTCAACTTCTTTTGGGCTTGTGTACTGTAACACCACTGAGTGTAATTAAACAGCTTGAAAAATCAAAGAGCATTTTTTAATAGATTCATCTGAAAGAAGAAAGTCATATACACCTAAGATGACTTGAGGGTGAGTAATTTATGGGTCATTTCTCATTTTTTGGTAAACCAACCCTTTAAAGAGTCCTTGTCTATCAAGTCTTCCAGTTTGTCCAGAGTAGAGGACATCTTTTTGCTGTAAGACCAGGGTGACACTTGAGAAGTCCACTGTGAATGTGCCAGTCAGAGAAAGAGAAAGAGCACCACTCACTCAAGCACAAAGACACTTCTTTCTCTCAACATTATCAACCTGGCTGAAAAAAAAGCCAATCTAGCCGTCAAGAGCAGGAAACTATGGTTTGTGTGAGGATACATGCCTGACATACAACATAAAGATTGCAGTAGAGTGCACAACAGAATGTTTCCATAGTGCAGCAGAGGTCAAGAAACTTATAGCATGAGACAGACATATACACTGATGTATTGTGGGGTACAAAATGAGAAGGAAGAGAATTCTTTCTGTTTTGTCTTCTTTCCCTAAATTGAAAACAAAATTCTCAATTTAAATGATTTTATCAGAATAAAAAAATCTGTAATTATAGATTTTGTTTTATCAAAGACCACATTTTGACTGAATGCTGCATTTTAACTTTTCACACAGCATTATTGTGGCTTCACATAAACTGGAGCTTCTGTTTTCCACACATTTTAGTTGCTATAAACAGACCCCCCCCCCCCCCCCCCCCCCCCCCAACCAATAATCAGAAATACAATCCTGTTTCAGCGCTTCCTACAATTCCCAGATGATGGGAACCCATTTGACTTAATTACAACACCTTGACTCTTATTTATTGGAGCAATTGTCCCAGTGAGAAGAATGCAAGCTTTTAGGAGACAATGATGAATTTAATTAAGTGTGAGTGAACTACAACATAATCCTCTTTTCCCTGAAAATATTTCCAAACAGGATTAGCTGTGGGAGCTGAAGCTGGAGGGAAGGAAATGAAATGGAGAAAGGGAGTGATCTTCCCCCCTTTAAGTGTCTCCATCTCTCTTTCCTCTGGATCCTGTAACCAAGGAGACTGTTTCTACCTCAAAGACCTTGGTATTTGGGGTAGAGGGTGCTGAAGAATACATTTGAGTGTCTGTAGTAAGATTTTATATAAAAATGTCTTCAGATTGTAGAAATCTTCAGGCTGTACAGCGTGTACGCTGACATAAAATAGTGAACTTTAAAACAAGGCCGATAGAGATATATGCTTATTGTTGCCAAATAAATAAATAAACATACATTGTGTAATAACATACATTTCTTTATAAAAATCTTTCATATCACAAGGTTTATGGAAACACCATTTTTAATGTTAAGATATAATAATAAATGAAATGCACTTTTACATTTCTTTGAATTTATTTCCATTTGAATTCTGCTTTCTTCAATTCAAATTTTAATTACGATTCTGCATCCTGTTGCCTTCCACCCTTGGAATTTAAAAAGCATTCAATCCAATTGTGAATGCTGCACAACCATGGTATACAAATCAGTCTAGAGTCGGCCTGTTGGATTTAAAGGTGAAACTGTAATCTTCCAGAGAGCAGGTTTAATACTAAACAATGTTACATTATGCCTGGCAGAGAAGATAACCTTCTCCTGAAAGGCCTTGTTGGGCCTTTTGAACCCCCTTCCCAGGGACAGTTCAGATTTATAGTGGCATGAACAGGTGTCTTGAGAAGAATACCTACTATATCTCCCTTCACCAGCCTCTCTGCCAGGCTCTGGTAGCTGGTTTTCTATTTAAAGGGGCCACAAAAGCAGGGTTTTTCTCTCTCAGATCCTCCATGGACTATTAAGGTAAAAAGCAGTTCTCTGAGAAACAGGTCAACAATACCTTCACCTCACAGACCTAGTAAAATATTAAGTGTCACTTTCATAGCATTACAGAGACCAATCTGGAGAAAGAAACTTCAAACTACTGCTGACACGGTAAAAACAAGTCACCAAACTTCAGGGTGATGTGAGTTTGATGTTCGCAGGGATAAAACGCTGGCTCTAGTCGACACAGCACTCATGAATCAGCATGTGTGAAATGCTGTATTCGTATTTCCACAGCGAACGGCTGTTCTGTGAAGTCACAGGTGGTGGTATCTCTACAAATGCGGAGAAACAGCATGCTCTCTCAACTCAACCTGTGATTTACGACTACACATCAGATTACTATGAACCACACACAGCTAGTGCCTGTAATTTGCTAATTTTATGTAACCGAATAAAGCTTTGGTTTTAATGGCTAACTGCGTCATCGGACATGGTAAGCTGCATGGGAAATTATTATTTAGCGATGCACCTGTTTTAGGTGTCTTGCTAATAATATCTATACTAAATTATTAAAAACGATAAAAAAGGTTGTTTTATAATTTTATAATAAAATATCCAATATTGACATTTTTGACAGATAAAAAAACAAATTCACAAATAGTAGCAGATATACCAATGTAGGTGCATCCCTAAATAAACGGTGACGTGCATTAAATCTGTAGTGATTAACAGCAAGCTAGTTGATATCGATTCAAATATGTGATGATGCAATTTCACAACGATTCCAAGCAATAATAAAAGGACTCATTTAATTTGTAATTTTTCTTAAATCTCATTTTGTTAAAAATTTAATCGTCACATATCTACTGTTGTGCATTCCTTACTATTAAAAAGTTATTTTATTAAGCAAATCTTATTGTATTAAAATATATAAAGTTATCCCTGATGGCCTATTCTTATGTGTGCAGTACACACAGTTCTGACAAAAAGTGCACAGAAACCAAAGCACATGTACAATATAACATTACAAGGGAGAAAGTGAGTATCAATTCCCAGGAGCGGCTGTGATGAGAATCACCAGCAACACTATTACACACTGCTCTTAACATCAGAGAGAAAGAAACCATCAGGGGAGATCACAGGTTTCAAGAGATCTGTGAATACTCCCACATTCACAGAGCCAAGCAGATAGTATATGCCCTAATCTGTGTCTTGTAATTTTAACATACTTATTGTGATGACAGCAGCTTAAATCCTGTGGTTTTGTACGGAGGAAGAATATTGGTTGGTGCCATATCAACGGCTATGATTTTGTGTGGCATGTGTACAGATTCCATTTAAAGTGTCCATCATGAGCAAGCACTTTGGCAGAATTAACACGATCTGTGAATAATGTTGAGTATAAATCTGCAGAGGCTGGTGCCAAACTCAGTACAAAGCAAGTCAGTCCATCTCATTACTGTAATACCCCCGGCCAGCTATTTTGGCTCTAGCAGCAGGAAGAAATAGCCAATTTTACAACTATAACATGTTCCAAAGCCCATCTCGGTCTGGGTTTACCTGCCCAGGCTGCCAGGCCACTGCTGTTTATTAAAGCCTCATCTATAAATCAGCAGGGCTGCACACACCCCTCCAGCCCCAAACAGGACAGATTCTCTAAAAAACATGGAGGTGAGTGAGGACTCCCCCTCTCGCCATGGAGATGAGCAGGCAGGCGAGGGTGGAAGACCTTCAGAGGCATTTAGCTCAAGAAGACAAATGCTTACAGACAATATACTTAATAGCCATGGTGGGAGACCAGTAACATGGGGCTCATCAAGAGGAATTTGCATATACTTTACAGTATGTGTTACTTTAGGGTAACACATACTGTAAAAAGGAACACATACACTCTAATCATATAATATTACAAATTTTAATTCGTAATAAAATAAAATAAAGTCTTTACCTGAAATAAAACTGAGATATTGATCGAAATCTTAAATGATACTAAAATATTTACTAGAAATTATGGTGACTTTCACAAATGTTTTTATTTATTCAGAGGCTCAACAATAAAGGATTTTTTTTATGGTAGCCGCTAAACTTTTTTACTATAGAACATTTGTAAATGACCCTAAATATGATACAACATAACATAACAAAACATAATATAAAGTTAATGTTAATTTTATGATTTTATAAACTTTATATTTTTAAATTGAAATAACTTGAAAATTATTGTATAATTAGTTTTTCAATTATAAATTAACTTATTTATTATTATTAAATCAAAATAATAATTAATATTATGTCCTAAATAAACACATTTAATGAAGGACTTAGGGCCCTATATTAACAATCTAAATGCAAAGTGTAAAGCGCACGGCACAGGTGCACTCAAGGTGTGTCCAAATCCACTTTTGCTATTTTAACGGCACATTTCTAGAATGGGTTGTCCCTGTTCTCTTAATAAGTAATGGGGTAACAATACACCAATCAGAGCGTCATCTCTCATTCCCTTTAGGAGCGAGATGCGCTCGCGCCATTGACGGATCGCTATTTACATGGCGGAATTTGTTAGCGAAAAAGCTGAAAGCTTTCTCAAGGGAAGAAACCAATCTGCTCGTGCGTGAAGTTAAGGAGCGAGCAGATCATCTACCGGACAAGCAAGGATACACTGACTTATTAAACACACTGATTACACTGAGGAGTTCAACGAGTGATGTTTTGCTGAAATTATGGCCAATCAATATTTCAGTCGTCTGCGCTGCATTCAAATAGCTACGCATGATGTGTCAATTAATATATGTGTGTGTATTGGCATGATTGTTCAATTAATTCGCCAATTTCATTCATCATGTTAAGTAGTAATAGGCTGAATTGCAAATAGGTAGCCTAATTCTGATACACGCAATGACTATCCATCATTACATTTTTATACTTATGTAAGCCTACACAATAATATTCTTTTACACTGTAACCCTCTTGTTTTTAATATTTGGTATGTTTGTGTGATGCGCATCCCTGTGTGTAATAAGCAAAGTCAATGCACTGTGGAACCGCCCAGGGGCGCATTTTCTACCAATGCGCTCTTTAAATAACAAAAAAATATTGAGCCATTGACTTTAGACTAGGTTTGAGTTGGTCTATGACGCAGTCTATTTTCAGCTCCTTAAAAAAGCATTGTGCCAGCAATGCGCCTGAACGCACCTCTTTTTTAGACCAGCATGCCCATGGGCGCACAAATGGGCACAAATGCAATTGCTAATTAAACCATGTGGTGCTGGATGGGAAAATGCCAACAGTGCCGGACTGAAACTAGCAAACAAATGCACTGTGCCTTGCGTCACATTACACCGGGTGTATGATAGGGCCCATAGTGTGTCCATTATAAATCAGCAGAGCTGTATGTGTGTACCACAGAAAAGCAAACAAACACTCATGACAGTTATTCAATGACTGTTTAAAATCTAAAAAATACTGTGTGTATAAAAAAAACTAAAGTAAAAATTTTACTTGTTAACGCATTGTACCCAACACGAAATTAACACTGCTTACATTTTTCCTGACAGCCTAATTAATTTGATTTTCTTAACCTTAATGCAGGGAGTCAAACTGTAGCAAACGTCACTCTAGCAGCTCTAGTTTATGAACAGGCTTTACTGTACTGTGTCTCATTCACTCAGAATGAGAAAATCAAACGTCTTTATTTCCTCTGTGCACTACGGCGGAACAGACTGCAATGGGAATGACAAAATAAACAGCAGCCTACGTTGCTGATAATAGTCCTATCCTGAAAGACACCACTTACTGCTATTAATAAACGTCTGTAGCTCACATAGACCTTGAACATAAAAAAATGAATAAACTCCCATGCCACCGGTCATTGTGACATGATTATTCATATGAAGAGAGACGGGAGATGGCCATATGACATGTCAGGCTAATGCAGGATTTTCATCCTCTGTCACGCTAATGTGAACTGATCATGCGACACTCTCTGTACAAAGCATGTACTGTACACAGACCTAAATTAATGAGCCGATTCCTTGAACCGTTCCAGTCTTCAGTGTCACATGATCCTTCAGATATCATTCTCATGTGCTGATGTGCTACACAATTATTATCATTATCAATGTTGAAAACTGTTTTTCTACTTAATGTTTTTGTGTAAACCGTGTCAAAGAATTATACGTATATATGTATATATTATCAGGCTTGGGAGGGTTACTTTTAAAATGGATTCCGTTACAGTTACTAATTACTTCTTTAAAAAAGTATTCAGTAACGTAATCCAAGTACCACAATATGAAAGTAATGTAACTGATTACTTTTGGATTACTTCTGCATTACTTCAAGGTCAAATATTATTTTTAAAAACAACAACATTTATTAATTAAGAATTTCACAGCCCTGAATTAATATATATGTAAAGGACTATACAGACATCTGTGCATGGTTTTGGTATTACAGATTATTTTGTTTTATTTTGAAGAAAATATAATAAGAAAGAATTTCAAGGAAATGTTTCTTCAACAGGAAAACAGAGAATACAAATTCATTTTTTCCCCAAGCAAATATAATAAGAACACAATTTTTTGACAATGGAAAATGTTTTTCAAAAGGAAAATAGAGAATACATTTTTTTTTCTATTTGCAAATATAAAACAAATTTTTAAAAGTGCAAATGCTTCTTTAGGTTGGATGTCGAATCCTTCGATGAAAAAAGTGTTATCGTTGCTGGAAGGCACAGTTTTCACTGTACAACGTTGTTTGCATTTACTTCTTTTTAAGCAAAATAGCAATAAATGACATGAACGCGTTTTTGCCCGCGGGCAGCATATCGTTTAGCAGCAGTGATTCAATCTGCGTCTGAGGAGATTGTAGACAGCTGTTATTTGCGCATGCACCAGCGGGTGGCACACGTGGCACACGTGACTCGCGTGAGTCATTAATCAAGCTGCGCTTAATATAGTGTTATTATGCCAAAATACTGATTTATTTAGTTTTAAATGAAACCATTGTAATCCTGAAAGTATTCCCCCTTTTTTCAAAATGTAACTATAATCTGATTACTATGTTTTTTGACATAACTGTAACGGATTACAGTTACTGGATTTTTGTATCCTGATTACGTAACGCTGTTACATGTATTCCGTTACTCCGCAACCCTGTATATTATACACACACACACACACACTAAATCATCACTCTGAGTCCAGACTATACTTCTAGGTACACTTTCTGGATATCCATTACCCCATTTCCAGGACACCAGCAACAGTTGAAAAATACATATCCGTAAGACACACAACAGTCATCTTACTTGACACAAGACGAGCAATCCCCTGCTGCTATGAAGAACTGAATTTATAGTGCAAGAAAACTGATCGACAATGAGAAGTTGTTTGAGCATCTATAACTGAACAGTGATTGCATATGCAATCAAAACACATTGCAGAGATGATCAGTGCCTGATTAATTTAAGTTCAACAAAGGAAAATATTTTCAAAATGAAAGCTCACAAGATTTAAAAAACAACAACAGTGTGCTAATATGAATGAAGATGATAATTAGATTGAACTGGTGCTTATTGAGATGTATTGTTGGCTTGCCACCAGTGTGTAGGGAGGGTTGAGGAACTTCAAAAGCTAAAAGAGTTTTGCATCTGTATAATTGAGAAATGATACACTCCCAACCTCTGCCAGTAGAAAGAAAAGACTCCACCAGAGTCAGATTAGCATCTGAATGCCTTCTTAGTACTGTTTTCACTGGATAAGTTCAGCCCCCTAAGGAATATGCTAGGATGATAAGAGGAGAAGCCTAGATGAAGAGGGAGAAAGGCAATCAAAGGAGTGAAGGAAATCAATCCAAGTGTGTGTGTGTGTGTGTGAGTGTGTGTGTGAGGGAAACGGATTGTCGAGTGTGAAGTTTGTCTGTGACTGATGCCTCTATAGGAGCTGATTAAGGCTCTGTGCCAACAAGATTTGAAATGTTTTGTTTTTAAAAGGTGTCTATGTTCACAGGCACAAACATTATTGTGCGATGAGTTACGAAATGAGAACATGCAGCAAATATAGGATTTGGCAAGAAACTGGATTTTTTTAAAATTACAATATCAATATCACTAATGTGCACTACTGTTCAAACTTTTGGGGATTTTTGTTTTTTAAAGAATTTAATACATTTATTCAGCAAGGATGCACTGAATTAAAAGCGACAATAAAGACATTTATAATGTTACACAAGATTTAAACTCCAAATAAATGCTGTTTTTTGAATTTTGAAAATCCAAACATTTTTGAAACAGCATGACTGTTTGTAACTTTAATAATAATAAGAAAAGTTTCCTGAGTTCCAAATCGCACATTCAAATGATTTCTGAAGGATCATGTGACACTAAGTTACATCATTACAAGACCGAAGTAATGGCTGCAGAAAATTCAGCTTTGGCATCAAAGGAATAAATTAAATTTTGAAAGATACTGAAATAGGAACAAGTTCTTTTAAATTGTAATAATATTTCCAAAATATCACGTTTTTTACAAATTCTTTTGTTCAAATAATTGCAGGTTTGGTGAGCACAAAAGATTCAAAATCTGAAATAATATCATGTCTAAGCATGCAATTTACTCTTGTGAGGAAATTCTTTTAATGAATCAGCCAAGAAGACTCAAAAAATGTGATAATTTATTTTAAATGAGTCTATTGATTCTCTCACTTACTGAGTCAGTGGTTTTTGACTCTCTCACGGATATTTATTATTACATGCATCGAACTCAAAATGGTGCTAATGTCTTGAAATGTTGTCTTGAAATGACCACGTAATTACTTATTAGTTGTTAAAAACATAAGTTCAGAGCAGAGCTCTGTCATAAAAACTGAGGTTTAAAAAGGAAATGTTATCAAAAATCTGATTTTGTTTTGTTTGTTTGTTTGTTTAGTATGTTGCAGTGACCAATTATTCTTCAAAGACCACAGGAACCAAAACCAGTATCATTAAAATCCTTACAATTTCCATCCCAAAGGATTATCATTTTTTTAACTTTTTGACAGTGACATAAACAACCAGTTGTTCACTGCAACAATTATTAAGTTCTGAGATCAAAAGCCAGTTCAACTTTTAAAGTCTGTGCGCTGTGTGAATCCTTCTAACCGCTCATTTTCAGGCACCTCACATCAAGGTTTACTGGCTGCTCATACATAACATTATAACAGCCGTGGATTGATTAAAGATAGAACATGCACTTCAGTGAAGAACAGCACAGTTAGCATGAGGAGATGCTGCTGCGACCTTATTAGAGGTTCTCTCCCCATCATTTCTCCTCTTAAAGTGCTATTCTTTTAATATATTCTGTTCTCTCAACTCCCTCTGCTTCTCTCTGCCAGTGTTTCTTTTCCTCTGTGCTGGTAACATGCTGTCTCTCAGTGCTGGCTGGCTGCAGACCTGGTCTTGAGGGACCATGTAGCCGTGAGCTCAGTCCAAAGAGGATCTGCAATCCTATGTGTGGGTTTGTCTGACAGGAACTGTTCTCCAGGGACTGGACAGCAAAGATCACCAATTGTAGGTTTCTCTCGAGGAACGTGGTTAAAAAGGCATGGGAGAACTATAAAGGGTCTGCTGAGGGAACCATGAAGTGTTTCTTAAGAATGTAGAAAATAGGTGAATATAAAGTCCACAGGTGAGGCGAACAGGAATAGTTCATGCATAAATGGCATTTTGTCATTGTTTACTCACCTTCACATCATTGCAAATGTGCAACCTGAAAGAAGATGTCTCTTATGCTTACAAATTATGCATTTATTTGATTAAATTGTGAAATATTTGAAATAACCGTTTCCTATTTTATATATATTATATTATATATAAAATAGGAAACTGTAATTTTATGTACACTATAGCTAATATTATATCTAATATTATTATTTTAAAGTGCAAAAGAACAGCATATATTTAAAGTGTAATTTTGTGTAACATTATAAATGAAATTTAATGTGTCCTTGAATAAAAGTATTGTTTTTTATTCACTTTTTATATCTGTCCGGTAGTGTACAGGTATTGGTAGAAAAACAACAACTCTGTCTAAATTAAATGTAAATTGAATGTAATGACATTTGAAGAAACAAATTAACATATGTATTTATGCATGAACCATTCCTTTAAAAACAGCAAGCACTAATTACCCACATTACTGTCACCACAATAAAAACATTTCCTAAAAATAAATGATAATTATTAAATCTCACTGAGCAAATTACACTCAAGTGCAAACTGTTACAGAAAATGCTTCCTGTTTATAAAGTGTCAAGCTTGCCAAGAGAGTCATACTTTGACAGATCATGTCATTCAATAGGAGTGGAGAAAAATTCAAACCACTACCATTAACTTTGTGGGAGTAAATCTACGGCTGTCTGTGATCGCAAGTGCTGTGTGACAGAAGCGTCATGATTAATGAGTCAAGGCCACAATTATTCCCCTCACAAACTCTATATAAGTCACAGGGGAAGGACAGTCCTTTTTTCAGCACATGAAAAAAAAAATACATGTCTTAAGCATTTCTAACATATGCAATACAAACCTTTAGCACTTGGTCACCTGGTTATTTACACACATGTAAGAGAAGAAACAGTCTAACACTGATTAGCAAGCAGATGTTGTAAAAAGAAGAAATCCAATTACCTGTGATGATGGGCATTTGAGATCCACGTGTCCACATGAAACAGAAGAGAAAGTCACTATTAGATCAATGTTCATTCATACTATATTCATACTATGTGCTATTAAAAAATGCAATTACATTCATCTTATTTAAACAGCATTAATATATAGTTGTCAGAGATTCAATAATTCAAAATGGCACATTCAAGGACAAACGTTCTCTTTTTCAGTGACCAGTTCTCACTGGAGACACAAAAATCAATTTTTTAGACCAGAGAAACTACTGAAGCAAACACTAAAGCACTCAGTTCTCGGGTCGTGAGGTGTATGAAGTTGAAACACTGCTTGACTTTGAATTGAATTGAATTAGCATCCTGAAATACAGGTCAGAGGTTCAGATTTCAGAAATCTTTGAGAACAGATGACAAAGCAACCTCCTCCACCTTTGTTTCAAAACGGTTTATAGACATCTAAATACATCTAGTCTGTAAAATCTGAGTGAAATGTCTCATGTAACTGCACTTTGCCACAAATTTGCCATTACTCATCCTTGTGATGTTCTTTTTAGCGTAGAACATTAAATAATCTAATAGAAATCTAGGTTACTAGAAGTTTGGTCAACATCCACTTTCATTTATATCACTTCAAGATGTATACAGAAGATTCAGAGAGAATAAGTGACACTCAGGAGTCAGGAAAAAAAATTGTGCTAAACGTTTTACTTTTAGGGGCATGACAGCTTGCCACTGGGATGATATCCTCAAAGAAACAATTTTTGTAATTTATGTACACCTGAAAGGTTAATAGAAGTACCTTTAGTTTACGTTTTTACTAAGTTACTAATATGCACATTTTAGGAGTAGATAAGGTACAAAGACGTCCCTCTAAGGGCACTGCGTGACAAGCGCTTTTAGCCCTAAAAGTACTTTTTTTTTTTTTACACATTATTTTTCTGAAAGTGAAGGTTTAGCACTTCTGAAACATCCGAGTCAATGATGGCTTTGCAGAAACGGAGTAGCATATCACAGAGGAAGAAATTCCTTTCATTCAAAAGCATATAAAGCTGAAGTGAGTCTACATGCCATTCAAAGTGACCTTTACTGGTGCTGGCTGAGCTGTACTGCTTTGAATGTTCTCAAAGTGATGTATGTAATCTGGATGTGGTCTCCATCCAAACAGTCTGTAGACCCAGAGGGAGTCAGATCTATGTATTGTTGATGTATAAAAGAGTTTGTCAATAGGCTGTGATAAGACAAGTGGAATATAGCTGCTGCCATACATTTTAAGCCTGTGAAACAACTCAAATATAAGTGAAAACAGACCAGAAGTCACCACGCCTCACCTGCCGAAAAATTGCAATTGAACAACCTTCATCATTTGCTCACTTTGATCAATTTCGTTGTCTTCTCATTTACTGGTTTGCTAAGCTAACGGGTCAATTAGATGACAAGTGCCATTGGTGTTTAACATCCCAAAAACTAGGCAGACAGATGCTCAATGATAGCCCAACTATTGTCCGATGGCTGACGGACAATTTGGTGTTTCGCAGCCTTTAAGATTTGAGAAAAGTTTGCATTCGCTCTCTAAAGTCTCATATATAGTCCTAAAGGTACAGCCATACTTGTGAAATATCAACACCATTTCACATACAAAAAGATACATTGTCACCACACACCGAAGTTGCTTTCAAACCAAGTAGTGTTCTGTTGGTCAAAGTGAGGAAGCTTCTAGTCCAACTTGTGTAATCTGCACAAGGCCAATATTTCGCTTTCAAAGGAAATTCCTGGCAGCATGGATTTCTATTGAAATGATTGGATTTCCAAGTCTGCACTTTGATGACCCCCATAGTCTAGTCCCCATAGTCTAGTGTACTTCATGGACATGTGATAGCCAATTAAAGTCCATAACACCACAAGTACATTTCACCATTTAGGGCAGGGCCTTAACCAGAAAAAAAAAAGAGCTTTGCTAAATGTGGTACGAGTTTCTAACTACAAGCTGCAACAAAATGACAAAAATACAACTGCATGACTGTATTAATTCTAAAGGTAGGAAAATAAGCACAGCTGAAATGACTTTCACCAGCGGCATAAGGTGGTAATTCAGGCAGCCGTGCAATATTTAGCAAGCACTAATTACTCTAGAGGGAGATGGAAGGCCTTCAGTTTGGGCGGCCAGCAGCTGCAATTACAGAGCAAGGACAGATAACACGACCTTGTTTGTTTTTCACAGGCTTTAACAACTCATTACCACTCCTCAACACAGAAAAGTTACACTCTAATGCTGCTAATGTTTCTCCTCACACTAAAATGTTTTTTTGACGCATGTGTGGCATCAGGAACACAATGTTTAATGCAGACATCCTATGGCTCTATTTAAAGAAATGGATACTCTTGGCACAAAGAACACTCCGATCAAGCACACTGCATGTCTATTCACTTGGACCATCACATACAACTAGGTAAATGGTAAATGGACTGCATTTATATAGCGCTTTCAACAGACCACATGGCCATCCAAAGCGCTTTACAATTTGCCACACATTCACACACTCATTCATACACCGACTGCAGTGTCTGCCATTCAAGGCGCCATCCAGCTCATCGGGAGCAGCTGGGATAGGTGTATTGCTCAAGGACACCTCGACACTTGTTCAGGTGGAGCCGGGGATTGAACCACCAACCTTTCGGTTTGTAGACAACCTACATGAACCACTGAGCCACTGCCGCCCCACTAGGGGTGTAACGATTCACTCGTTTTCTCGATGCATCGATTACAAACCCTGACGATGTATATGCATCGATCTTGAAACATGATTTTTGAATCTTGAATTGCCGATCTCGGACAGTAATCGATTTAAAAGACTAAAAATCAAATTAATCGTTTCTATAGCAATTTAATGCTTTCAAAATATATACACATTAAATTACTTCACGCACTAATTAATGGAGACCTTGAACAGTGTTCGTGCCTCGCTTTTCTCTTTCACACACTCCACAAATTACTGCCCGAGACTCTCACAGGATTGCGTTCGCGCTCCTTTCGTCTCTGACGCAGCTGATGTGTTATCTTGCCTTAGGACTCGTGGCCAGTAATACTAAAGTGAAGTAGTTTACTTTTCTGTAGTTTGTCAATGGCTCTCTGCATCTTACCGACAGCGTTACCTGAGCAGTCGAAAGCTGCATATTCATTGCATGGATGGAGCAGAAATATGTCTTAGGGTGTACTCACACTAGGCACAGTTCGGGCCCGAGTATGATTGTCCCCCGTCCCCACTCCCCAACTGGCCTGCACTCACATATAGGTTTTCAGCATTCGTGCCGGAGCACGCTTACGTCATTATGGTCCGACGGTTTCGGGATAAACAGGAAGAGCGGCGCTCTCTGAACACAATGGAGTCCGTCGCTCTGTTTTCTTTGTGGATAATTTTGTGTCGTTTGGTCCACAGCCCTCTCACAGCCTGTTGTTAAACAGATGTGTCGCCTTAGTGGCGTGAAAATTTTCACGTCATCGTGCTGCTCGTATGAGGATGTTTGCAAGGTACCAGCTGAAGTGCAGCAAGGACTTTGCAGTTTTGAGTTTTTATGCGTTTTGCACCTCTGAGCCAAGATTGCACCTGAACAAAAGTACCTTAGGCTGTTACAGGGGAATGTTCCTATAATGAACACAGTATACTGAAAAAAAGCATCTGGCACCTCAACGGTTTCCCATTACATTTTAAAAAGCATTAATTGAGCAAATCCCATATTTCTGGCTATCAAAACTACAATACAATAATATTTAACAAAGTACAAGGTTAGTCTAGAATAACTAGCATACCTCATTTGAGCATTTCAGACACATCAAGGCATTGGGAACTACTACATTTCAGATGTTGCTAATCACTCACATTTACAAAACAGCTAATTTATTGTTTTCATTTTTTTTTTTAAATTAATTTTCAGCATTGTGCAGCGAAAGGTTGTAAAAACAATGCATTGCTAAGGAAGATTTAAGGGAGCTTTATCCAATATTATTTTTATTTGTCATATGCAGTCTCATCTTACATCAGTGATAAACTGAATAGTGTCCCAGATTAGCTGTTAAAGACTTAAAGAGATTCATACTTATGAGTAACTAGTTGAAACTGCAGCCAGCTTGCTCTCAAAAGTTCACAGACTGACTTTTATCTTTCCAATATGGTAAATGGCTTACAAAGAGTGGTTCATATGAGCAGCTGCTAAAGCGTACATACGTATAGTGATATCTATGGTTTTTAAAAAGTCAAACTGTCTCTAGTGACAGCTTCATTTAGGCTAAATTTGCAACACTTTTACTCATCCATGTCATATTTTTTTTAAAAGGGTTCAATAAATAAAATAAATTCCTGAAAAATTTAAATATTTTAAATTCTAATTTAGTACTTATTTTACTTAAACTTAACAAAATGAGAATTCTTATCATGGCAACTAGCTTTTTTTTATATTTTATTCAAGTTAATGCAATTTTACAAGTAAGGAAAGTGAAAGTATAATAAGTAAAAAATCTGTTTTTCATGCATTACAGCATTTCATAAACAATTGTAACCCAAGTTAAAATGCATTATAATATTTAAAGGTTTCTTTGTCATGTTATAATGCATTATGTTTTTTAAAGGTTTAACAATGTATTAAGAAGTGTTATAATGTATTTTGATTGTGGTTACAATTATTCATGAGATCATAAAATGCATTATAAGGTGCATTAAAAGGCATAATTAATGCATTGTAATTACTGTTATACTCCCAACAAGAAAGATCTCGTGTGACTAACAGATTGCTGAAAGGTATTGATGGAAATTTGCCTGACTTTTGGACAACCTCTTTGTCTAGCCTTCGCACATGTATACATGCCATCAGAGAACGGCTGTTGTTGCAAAGGGGCGGACACAAAAATACAATTTAAAATAAACAATGCAACATTCCATAAAAAAAACAGGAATCGCCCAATTTGATTATATGATGAGTTTAAAGTCCTTTAAGGCACAAGGTGATCTTCAATCATACATCTCATACATCGGCAGACATAAACAGCTGCCTTGTTACCCAACCTCATTTTTGTTTCTTCAACCAGTTCGCCATTGCAGCATCCATCTCTCTCAATCTCGTCCAGAGCCAGTGCTGTCTTCTTGATCATTAGAGCCTTCTAAGATGAAAGCGGAGCAGAAGAGAGCTTCTCCACCCTCTGCGCTCGTGACTGAGGGGGAGACAGCAGTGCGGTCAGAGGAATGACGTGCTCTCCATGGCAGGCTGGACCTGTCAACCAATGTAGCTGCTCTATTTTGCTTAAAAAAAACACCATTACCTGAGTGTCAGCATGAAGGATTATCTTGAACCTGCCATCAAAGCTGTCATTACACAAGAAGAGAAAATGACTCAGGACTCAGAAATCGATGGGATGTCATGTATTTCATGGATGAAGTAAAGAAACATCACCTCCTCGCCCTATTAGAGATCAAAACGATCTTTGCATCTCAAGCTGTATTCACGTTTGACTTGCTGTAAATTGGAACAAATGCAACAGCAGAGTTGACTCGTCACTGATTGAGTGATTTCGAGCTCGAATAAGAGGCAAATTACCCCAACACAGATCTTTAACCACTAGGCTATGCCGCCCATGGTACTGAAGCCAAAATGTTAAAGCTCCATAGAGATACGCCTATATTTGCTGAAAACCAATAAACTCCAGGGCATTCCATCACATTTTTATTAGTAAGAATCAGCCTGAATTGTCACAAACTAATCTCAGGCATCTGGAAAGATGCAGAAATGCGTGATTTGGATGAGAAGAGCTGAGAGAGTTGGGTGAGAAACACTAGTTACGCCTTGAGATCAACGCCAAAGGCAATCAGACATAAAAAAACACATCAAAAACCCAGCATAACATCAAAAATGGAACAGATACTAGATTTAGTTCTTCCTCCAAGAATAGTGTTTGAAGGTCATCTTAAACCCCTAAACTATTAGCATAAAATATTAATCTGCATTTGTTTGCACCTCAATTCATGATTAAGTGAACAAACAGTGACTCAATCACTCAACTGATAACACAGACATCCTCAGATCCTCATTAGTGTGTTTACAACAACCGTTCCACTTGATACCATAGCACATCGAGTATGAATGTCATTTACTTGATTTCACACAAGCAGCAGCTGCACTACTAGTAGAACACAGACTGGGATATGTAATGGTTCTTTTTACTTCTTTCATAATGGATATTTCTCTTAGAAGGGTATTTAATTCATTCATTGCCAAACTGCCAAAGGAATAAGTGAAATCCAGTAGTCAGCACTTTCAAACGAAAGTCTTTCATTTTTTTAAGCTTGTCTGACCTTTCAGATGCAATGGTGTTGATGAACTGTTAATTTTTACAAATTATTTTATTTAAATTACGCTTTTTGAATATGGTACTTTTCATGATTAGAATATACATTAGTACAGAGAAACCTTGAGCTCTTAAGCTCAAAAATCTGACCTTGTGTGAACATGAGTTTACGTGGGGGAGCACAGATTTACAGACGCTGTTTGAAACCAGCATAACACAATTTAGAGCCAAAAGAAAATCTTTTTGTGATGCCCAATGCAGTGACATGAAGTTAAATATTAAAAAAGTTGTTATATGAAATAAAGCTGAAATAAAAATGAAAAATGATGAAAGCACATACCAAAAATACTTAACTAAAAGTTAAATGAACTCTGAAATAAAAAAAGTGAATTCATATATATATATATATATACATACATACATACATGCATACATATAAATAATACTAAAATAAGATTGCCCTGATTCCAGAAAAAAAAAAAAAAAAAAATCCTAGATGGGAATTATATTGCAGACAATTACAGTATATAAAACATAAAATGACCAAAGTTTGATTTCCACACTGTCATTTAAAAATTAATAAAAAAAAGTAATACATTTTAAATAAATCTAAATTAAGATATTTTATTAGTAATTTATATTTATGTATATTATATTAATTAATTAATAATAATAATAATAATAATAATAATAATTATTATTATTATTATTATTATTATTATTATTATTATTATAAAACATTAAACTAAGCATTAAAATATTGAATTAAATAAAAAATATTGAATTACATGCATCATGGTCAATAGACCGCATACATTTAGTTTAAAATGGTAATGTATGAAAAACAGATTTGTGAACATTGGTGATGGAAAAAAAAAAAATCTCTAATTTACCAACCAACAGATCGAATTGAAATAGAAATGAAGCAAACACTATTTTGCTTACAGTAAGAAAAACAAATATGAGACAAATTTTAAAGATTTTAAAACTCAGGAAACTGAGTGACCACATAAAAAGCACATTCAAATCAACCCAATAATTAAGATGTTGTCTTATCCAAATCATTACATGATCATGATGATATATCAATATTCTGCTCAGTCTTCTGTCCAAAAGACAGAAATGGCCAGAGCTTCATAAGGAGCATTAACTTGTTAACAAACCCTGCTGTTTTGCATAACTAGATCATGATGGATGACAGCTATTACACACATAACATTAGTCTCATGGAGCGGTCGCCTTAAGCGAAAAAGAAAACCAAATTTTTACACAGCCCATTTAGGCGGGAACACTTTCAGCTAGAGTAAATGTTTAAAAACGCTTTCTACATTTTCCCAGACCTAGCACCGTAAGCTAACATGTCGCTCTGTGGTTCCGTCACATAAGTGAAGGGTCAAAAAAAAAAAAAAAACTGTTTTAGCAAGATCTCACAAAAGCAGTTGTAATTTAAAAACATTTGGTGGGCCCGAGCAGAGAAAATGATTTTGAAATCATTCAAAATCATAAAACCAGACTGCTATGACACTGATTTATAAGATCATGACAAAACCTGATCCAAATGTAAATTCTCTGCAATACATTTATTCACTTTCAGCCTGTTCCAGGCAATAGTAGGGCAGTTGGGCTGGGAATTTAAAGACTGTTAACCACCCCACAGGAGCCACAACCATACGCTCTTCACTCATTAATTACTTTGGCTAATTAGCTAACCAGGCATTCTGGGAAATGCTGGGTGTCTTCAGCTTCAACTTCTAGAACTAATTTGTGTCAAGACTCTATTCAGTTACAGAAAGGCTTTAAATTATTCAAGGCATTTCACCAGCTTTGTCTCAGCCAGCACGTCTCTGCTGGGTAGGAATGTGTTTGAGGCTGATAGCTGGTGGTGCGAGAGGGGTGTCATGGTGGACGTCTACATACTATTGTCTGAGGTGATATTACAAAACATTTGGAAATGGAGTCACTCTCCCATTGGTCCTCAACGGCCATTCAGGCATCGAAAAGCATCTACATTTTGAACCAAGATGGCTGCACCTTTCACCCCTGCAGTGGGACCATTCCAAGCAGCCAGTGAAGTGGACTCACTGGGTGTTCTGCCATCTTAAGAGAGAGTCCAAAATCACAGGAAGAATACAGTGCAGTCCAAAGGGCATTACAAACGCCATAAGGTTCATCAAATTATCCCTCCATGTGAAGTGGACAGGAATATTTACCCACCAGCCAGTGTGCACCACATGAATACTATTAAAGCTTATTGAAGCTATGCGATTATTCACGGACATGCAGGGCCACATTTACTATGACAACAGTTTCCATAATAAACATAACAACAGACAATAACCACTAACTGCAGATGGAGTATGATTAATTATATTAATACAAAAAATATTTATATAAAGTAATATTTCACCAGTTATATTTAATCTTACTGACTCCAAAATGTTAAATTGTAGTGTAAAGAAAGTAAACTTATGACGTTTGGTGATGTCACAGGGCATTCTAAGTGAACAAATTTTATCGAGTGAAGAGAAGTGTCTCCTGCATAGTGTGCAGAGAGCAGTAAACACTGCGAAGGAAGCCTATAAATAATGCAGACTTCAGTATGTGTCAAACCTACCAAGCTCAACACAAGGTAAGAAGTTACCAAATATAGGCCTACTCCAGTTCTCTCTTGCTCATTCAAAATAAATGCTAAACCTTAGTTCTTGTTTATCACACTATTTCTATCTGGTAATTTATTATGTTTACATGGATAGGTTCCCATCGATAATGCAAAAAGAAAAGCAGCGGAGCAGCTTAGTTTAGGTTTAAAAAACAACATGAAGAACTATTTACAAACTACTGATGCATCCATGCGCAAAAAAGGATAACCAAAGAATACTTTCTTTTTTTTTTTCACAGTAGGACAGGACTTTTATTTTATCCACCAGGAATTATTTAAATGGTGAAAAGAGCATTACAAACCTGAACAAACCCAGGCGAATGCACGTCTGCCAAAATAAATGTCTAAATAGCTATTTAGCTACTGGTTAACATTATCCAGTAAGTCACACAGCAAAAAAACAAAGAACAAAACATTTTTTTATTTATTTGGAAAAGCATGCATAATAAGATCATGAATGTGCATTATATGTAAACACCATCAATTCTGATTTCACATTACGATTTAAATTCCCTTAAAAATGTCCCTGTTGCTCTCTAAATAAATAATCACCCAGGCCTCCACATTAGCCATGTCACATTGTGTCTTAACAATGCTTTCCCTTCCTAAAAAAAAAAATGCATATTCTTTGTCTCCCTCGATTTCTCAAGAGGCCAAAGACACTCGCTTTCTACTCGGGACTCACAATGTAAGCGACAAAGCTTTACTGAATGTTTGTCTCCAGTCACTCACCTGCTGAGACCAATTTTATATAACTCCGTCTACGCCTGGGGAAAATGCAGTCAGAGGACTGGGGTGCCTGCAAATAAAAGAACAGTTCCCCTCTCTCTCTCTCTTGCTCTCTCGCTCTCTCTCAACATAAAGCAAGCTTATGGAAATGGGTTCGCTTTCCAGACCAGGCCTGAATGGGAAGAAACACTATCCCTTCAAACACAGGGTGAAGCTGGAACAGTCTGCGACAACAATCACAAAAGTACAATCCTGACTACATATCACATCCTCTAAACCACATAGGAAAAGGCCTATCATTGATGAAAGCTCACTTTGCGGTCTTTGTGCTCTAATGAGCGCTGGCCGGCCAGCATAGCCCTCAAAGTTCAGCTTGACGCAGCTTGGCTAAAAATAACACAAACAATAGAATGGTAGCGTGCCTCAAGGGCCTTGAACTATGTGCAGTGAGGGCCCTGCCGCTGTGAGAACCCTTTCTTCACAGTTTGCAGCTCAGTTGCAGATCTAACTCCAGCCCCTGCAGATGGTTAATAATAAACTGCTCGGAGAATGTAAAAAGACATTTCAAATAAGCCTTTTTTACTATGCTGACTGATCCTCTTAGACTGGAAGAATCACAACATCAAGAATGTCTTCTGCAAGTCCTCAGTATCAAATAAAAATATGTACTTAGAATAACTTAGAATTTTTTTCTTATAATTTCACAGTTAAATTTAATCTATTCATTTTATAAGTTGCCTATCAAAAGCTAATAACCTGGTTCACCTTGGAAGCATTAAGATATATATTATATTTCAATCCATGGCAGATATGTATGAAACATAATCATCCAAGGGATCAGGCATTCAAAAGTGGTTTATCGAAGCACGAGCCGTCCCCTCCTTATGCTGCCATAACTTCATTACCGTGGTTTTAAAAGAGGGAAATTGTTCCAAAGTAGAGCCTCAAACTGTCAGAAACACTCACGTTCAAAACCGTTTGATCCACAGAATCTCATCATTTTAATGACCTGCTGTAACCTCATGCAAGCCCTCGCCTCTCCAGCCACATTTTACCGTCATTCTGTGCCTTGAGTTCCCATCAGTGCAACCACTTCCTCCTCAATAGTATTCCAGATTCCTCAGAGCCTACCAGAAGAGAGCAGCTGGCGATGATCTGAATGTGATTTTGTAGGACTGCACTTGAGGGGGGCATGATGACAATGCTGCAATACGAGTGATTCTTTGACCTCTGCTGTCAGGTCCTGATGTCAAACAGCAGGAGACACAATGCTCCCCTTTGTCTGGAGGCCATCTGGGGGCATGTTCTCATGTTTCTCCAAGTGGGCTTGTGTTCAAGACCGAAGGGGCTAATGATGAGCTGCCTCACCATTTACTGTTCCTCTAAACCTGCCATTTATATTTCTACAAATTTGCTCTCAAAGCAACAGCTACAACTTCAATTCAACAATCTGTAATCATTTACTCACCCTTACATGTTCTAAATCTTCTTAAAAATATCCTGGCTGCTCATTTTAGCATAAATAAAAACTTTTGAAAATGCATGGCCTAATAAGTCAAACACCATAGCAAATCCACAAAATGGCTATTTAAATACGTTTGTAAAAAGTAATGCAGCTGCTTTATTTATGGGGTTTCTAGGGTAAAGGCTGCATTTTCGGCAGTTTAGCGTCACCTGCTGTCAGAGAGTGAATGTGCTTTCATTCAGTCTCTCACGTTTCCCCATGTGCTTCTCATGAGTTCTTGTTTACATCAGAGCGCACAAATGGTCTTTCAAGCAGCATACAGCAGTGTTGTGCATTTTGAACAGTTGATGGGGGAAATTATTCTTAAAATGCATTCGAACTTCTGAATAATTTGTAATATATAATTATTCACGATATTTAGAAGTGCCCAAGATAACAATATTGTGCATATTCATTACCGTGAAATATGGCATTACCAGCTATGTGAAATCAAACTATGGTCAAATGATTCTAAGTCAGAGCTTTTCAATTAATCATTTGATCCAGATTTCAAGAAAAAATAAACTGATCAGACTAATACAAATGTTCAAAGATCACTTTTATTCTCTTTTATGGTGCTTTAGAAGATAAAATGATTTTTTTTTCTTTTGCATTTTTTGGATTTAGTTAGGTTTCTGGTGTGCCTGCCAGCTCAGAAAAGCTAAAAAGAAAACACACAGCCAGCTTGTTAAGGGCTGTCTGAGTCTGAAACGGTGTCATCCAGTGAGCTGTTTCAATTTGCAGCCAGTTTTTCTATGTACAGTAGATAGCTAGCTTTGGATAAGACGACCTCAAATATACCGAGTCCAAGGCGTCTTGTTTTGATGTCCAAAGGAAGAGAGGGGTGGGGTGAGCAGTAGCTCATTATCATTTAAAGAGACAAGCACTCAAATGAGTTGCTGTGAACTGTTAAAAACAGTGTTGCTTTACACAAACATTGAGATTTTTTTTTTTTTTTTACCAAAGTATTTTATGAAGACCATCCAATGTCCCCTTTAAAGCTTCTGTCCCCACTGACTAGAACTACAAAGGGGTCATCTCAGCTGAGTTGATTTTCAGTACAATGACCCAATTGCATATGATATTGCTGTAACCAGTTTATAAAAGATAAAGCCAAAGGTAACTGGCTTTTATTTGAAGCAGGCTTTTATTAGAGGCAGGCCTTTATTTCTAATTCCATCTGTTTGATAAGTAATAGTTTTAAATAACCCCCTTTTAAATTGTGATAGCGTTCCAGTGGACAGAGTTCATAACATTAGCACTGAATCAGTTCAGAATCAAACACCAAAAGAATCAGTTCGGTTCACACGCGCTCTTGTCTCAGTCTGTTTTACTCTAAATCACGCATGCGCAGTATCATCAGCTCCTCGATTCTCGTATCGGACGCGTCCGACAGAAACGGTTCTCGGTTCAGTGTACTGTTGATCCGAAAACTGATGCAACTGTTTCTTGACTCGAGAACGAGAAACGCTCCAGTAGTGGGCGTGTACGTTCCTTATTTGACTCTGATGATTATCTACACAAATTTACCCAAGCAAATTTACAACTTTATTTAAGACCGGCCTTTATTTGTCCATGTTGACCACGCCTCCGGCCACTATAAGAGGCTATATATATATATATATATATATATATCTCGAGTCAGCTGCCTCCTCCCTGCTTGTCATCTGCACCTCGTTCTAAATTGCCACCCTTCACCAGGCTCCTGACAGGAGTGGGTGTGTGAGAGAGGAGGGGTGCTGGATGAGCCAGGGCTGGCGGCATGTGAAAACTGTTTAAAAGCCCAACGCACCTCTCCTCGAGAGACCACTCTCTTCCCCGTGCATTGAGGGACTCCTGTGGCACCAGAGACGTGAGCTGCCAGAACCGCACCCGTTTACACGGCCGACGGGCCAGGATGCCGGGCCGTGCATCCCTTGCAATCGCCGCAGTCAACGAGAAGGATGTGGCAGGACTCCGCCCCTTACCTGGACCCTTCCTCAGTGAACACTGCCCGACCCACACAAACCCCACAGCATGAGGAGGACACCATATTCCTTGTTGTTTTGGACACTTTTCCCCTTTGTCCACTTTATTTCCCTGTTTTCCTTTATTTTCGGTTAATAAAAGCCTCTCCGAGGCCTGACACCACGCCAACTGTGTTTGTCGTTTGCTCCTCCCGCCACTAATATATGCCTCTCGCTGTGAACCGTGTCAAATGGTCAAATGGACTGCTGCAAACCAGATCTAACTTTTGTTTTCATTGCTCTGACATTTAGAACAGAGGAATGCAAAAGCACTTTGCATCTTCTCACACAGTCTGTGATGCTAAGGCGAGGCTGTAGGCTGGGCTTTAGAAGCAGCAGCATGCTGCAGTGCTTAATGCGGTCCTTGAAGCTCGGCATAAATCAAGGCTAGAGCGAACGAAACTCCAGAGGGTTGAGTCTGCCAGAGAAACGATACACTTAATTAACTTATGTCTGAGGAGGTGAGTCTGTGCTGAAAGCCTTGTAATAGAAGAAAGATACCTGTAAAGAGGCTGAGATACCCCAGTGAGCCTGCAGAAACATACGCAACACAGCAAAGGCAGTGTGATGCTGCGGCACTGCGCTCTTGAGACGGAGGGCCTACATAACCCAATAACACACAGGTCAATTAGGTCTCTCCAACGTGTCTTCGTGTAATAATGAAATAAGGCCAGATCTCATAGCTGTGAATGAATGGGACTCTCTGAATAGTACGACAATATCTATTTTCAATCAGACTCCATTTGACAGAACATATAAAATGGAGAATTACATTTTCTATGGGTTATGGACTAAGATATATACTTTTTTATGAGGTACTTTGATGAGAAAGTCCTTTTAGGGCCATCAAGTGCTCCTGCTGTATGTGACATCATCAGCAAATGAATGTTAACTTTGGAATGTCTTGCTGACATTTCAACTGCAAGACAAAAATATCTATTTTTATGTGTGTGTCTTGTATGAGAAAATGAAAAATTCCAGATATATTAAAGAACATACATATGTTCTTATGTATATATACACATATATATATATATATATATATATATATATATATGAACTGGGACATATTTGGACAAAAATGTACATAAACGAAAAAAAAAACTCCAGCCACCTTTAATAACACATTTTATAATTAAAGCTTATATATATTATATATATAGGAATATGCATTCCCTTGACTGAGAGATTGGAATAACCTAGATAACTCATGTTAATATCTGAAGCCCAGCCCGTGTTACCCAGGATGTCTCATTACTTGGCATTGGTGGGAAATTTGCTTTGCCTGTTCACACAACCCTTGATATGCTCCAGCTGGTTCATATTTAAATAAAAGAAACCTCAGCATTCTATCGCCACATATTTACTGAGATATAATTCTCACTAGTAACTGCAGAGATCCGTTTTTTTCTCCTCTTTACACAGTCTTTTGTACATTCCATATGTGATTGTTGTGCCATTGCAATATTCCATTAACCACTAGATTGCTTCACACATTGTGTCATGAACACATTCTTTCAATACAGCTCGCTTGGATTCATCATAAAAAAAATAGAAACTTTCTACGGTCTCAAGTCTAGTGACAGAATGAATAATTCCCATCCCTGGGGAAAATAAAACATTAAAGATCAGGGTGAAGACGAGAAGCAGATAGTGGAGGAATGGTATTGCAAATGCATTACATGGTCAAGGTCACATCTATGGCAGGTGGGACAAAAAAAATCCCCAGGGCTCAACAAGAAGTGGAATAACTCACACCTTTCCTCCTAAATTTCAACCAAACAGAATGAGCCGTTGGAGGCGCTGCCTCCTGTAAGCTTGCGTGCACATGCGGTAAGCACAAATACATGTGTGCGCTGGGGCCAGACGGCTTCCTCTCCTTTAACCTCTGGCTGAACATAACTGAAGTTCCAGGTACAGGGTGTCTCAGAGGCATTGGGCAAACAAAGGGAGGCCTTGGACTGTTGGTTTCATTACAAGACTTTGATTGTTTTCCTGTACTAAACAAATAGGTGGATTTAAGTCACTCACACTGTAGTGATTTCTCTCTCTCTCTCTCTCTCTCTCTCTCTCTCTATATATGTATATATATATGTATATATATATATATATATATATATATATATATATATATATATATATATATATATATATATATATATATGTATATGTATATGTATATGTATATATGTGCGTGTGTGTAAATCAAAATGGAGTAATTTTTTATCAAAATCTGGTTACTGGAGATATTTCCAAAGTAGTTGGAAAAGATGTGCATCATTTCAGTCTCAGAGAGAAAAATATAGTATGCTGCAATGGAGAAGCTGAAATTTTATGTATCCTTGGTTGGCAGGTTTAAACGACAAATTGACTGGACAAATTGAAAAGGAGATTCAAAAGGAAATGACACGTTGCTGCTTCATCCAATTGCCTTGCCTTCTAATTACCTTGATCTAAGAGCTCGCTCCGCTCCTGCCCTGCTCTTCTTTTGCTAAAGTGCATTTATTACACACGCTGACAACTTTTCTACATAACAAGATCCTAATTAGACTGTCAAAGATTTTTTCTGGGGTAATTTTTTTGGTCATTTTTGCTTAAAGTGATTTATCATTGCGGATAATTAGCAGAACTGCTGAGAACGGATGTGAAATGGTAAAAGGTTTAAAGGGTCAGAGCACAGAGTCAGGCATGACCTCCTGAAGGTCAAAGGTAAGTCACGGTGGTTCTCAGCAGAAAGACTCTGCCCTGCTGTGCCAAGCTTCATCAGTGTGACGGATTCAGACAGCGTTCTCATCATGCTTCTCTTGAGGGGCCCATTAAATCACGTTATCTCCTCCACATCTGGCTCTCGGAGAGCAGTGACCCGCTGAGCACTCTGGATCTCATTAAAGAGACTGGTCAAAGCTCCACGTCACTCTGAACAGCTGCGAATGCATCGTCCGAGATCTACAAAAACCTGCTGTGAAAGTGGGCCGGTTCACAGGCACATTTTCCCACGCAGACTCTCAAATGTCTCGGAGTTACAAATGAGCGGATGAGACTGCGAGAGTATGCTGAGAAGTAAAAGAGAGGAGGATGGGGTGAGGAGGAGATCGCTGGGCAATCCATCAACCTCATGATCTGTGCTGCCGTGTGTCAAGTTTTTGTGTGTGTGTGTGTTGCTTTTCAGTAACTGTGGGGGGACTACTACTACTACTACCACCACCACCACCGAAAACAACAATACTACTAATAAATAATATTGGGTTTATTTAGATTACAATTGCCATCATCTAATACTCATTTAAAATCTTTTAAAATAACTAATAAATGAATAGCAATGTTAATCTTCAATATAAACATCCATCTTCCATAATGTTGTAATGAATTAACCTGAGGCATTTAAATGATGGATTTTATTTTTATTTTTTATTTAATAATACAAAAGTTGTACTGTATGTCACCTATACAGAATATAAAGTAGTTTATCAAACATTAAAATAATTATCGACATATCAGTATCAATCAGAATTTGAATATGGCAGCATTGGTCCATTTGTTGCTGTGTTGAGTAATCCCAATTCATCCTCTGCTGTAAACAATTCCATAATATAAGGGACTGAAATGACAGGTTTATAGAGCCATCCCTGAGTAAGTGGGCACTGTGTAAAATAGAGATGAGTGGAATAGAGACTGCTGTAGCAGAGGGACGAAACAGAAAATGCCAACTCAGAGATCCAGTCGCAGTCTGTAGACATCAAGGACAAAGTATAAATTCAGCGAAGATGGCTGCAAGACATTTATGTGGTCTTGTTTGCCCGCAGAGCTGTGTGGAGACATTGCGGTGCATGGGAAGTTCACAAAACACTCCATTCGGTTTCCAAAGTGAGCTGAGGAACGACCTTCCCCATAGCTCAGATTGCAGTCAGAGCCTGACAAAATCTCTTCCTGTCAATTATAGAATCAGGAGAGAAGAGGAGATGCCATCTTATAAGCCCATGCCGGAGGGACCACCTGCATCCTGATGCCCTGTATTATGGTAATGGATGGTTATATAGATCACAGGCATCATTTGGAGGAATATTCAGCTGTTATGTAACTGCCAAAGCTGTGACCCTTTAATAGTTCACTGAGGATTTAGCAGGCAACAAAAGAACAACAACAACTGAAAAAAAAAAAACTAGAAAGTGTGGGAAATTGAATGATTCAATTACTCCACTTTGATGTCAGCAGAAGAAAGCTCATTACTGCACTTTGTGTCGCTTATTAATGTCATAGCAAGCTTGAAGAAGCCAAGATGAGCTACAGCATTTAAGTAATAAAGCATCAAATGCTTGGCAATGTGAAATATTACTGAAAACCCATTGCATTAATTATTGAAAACACGAGAATAATCATCTGTTTGCTGTTTGGGGGGCTCAGAATGTCATTTACAACAAACAAAAATGTGTATTTGGAGCTGTAATAATGAAACCTCTCCTAAACCTGAAAAATCTCTTATTCACAAAAGACTAATAAATTCAATAAAAAATTTTTGTGGTGTATCTTAAAATAAGCAATAAATGCAAAGCTAGTGAAACTGATGTCTGCACGAAATCTCTTAATATCTTTTAAGCAGCTTCAGCTGGCAAAACATAAACTATAAAAAAAGATCTAAAGCTCTCTTTGATACTCATTGTCAACTTCAAACACATTTCGCTCCCACTGCAAACTGTGTAAAAAACCCACTTGAAATAAACATATTAATATTTCAAATGGACAGAGTTTTCAAGGTGAAGTTAAAAGATCATTCACTGAATTTCATTCACCTGGGGGGAAAAAAATAGGATTCCTTTAGAGAGCTGTGATGTTTCATTTTCTAAGAACGACTCCAGAGAGGGTCAAATTATTATCTAGAAGATTAAAGATTAGGCCAAAAACAGAGAAATATATTATATATATATATAATACAATATATAAAAATTACATAAATCAATATATATATATATATATATATATATATATATATAAAAATATAAATACATGCATGCACACTGTGATAATTTTTCTTAGGATTTTTGTTATATGTAAATATCCTTAAAACAATATAATTCCAATACATTTTAAAATAGGAAGTTTTTCAGAGGCTCTCTCTTAAAGTTTATTTTTCTTACCCATTACACAACATAATGAATGAAAAATGGATATTCATTTTTTTGAGTTCTACTAAATATTGCATTTAACAGTGTTATTAAATTATTACTCTTTATAAACTAAATAATTAGTGTGTTCGATTACAGCAAAGTTTAAATAAAAAACAAGGGAAATGCACAAGCGTAATTAAATTTCCAATGCTGAGTGATAAACTAATATAGGCTAATAACCAATTTGGCACAGATACATAGTGCATCCCTAGTGAATTCTAGATTTTGCCAGCTACATTTAAACAGGAGAAAGATGTCCTAACTGTGCACCATAAACACAGGTCCACATTCACACAAATCCAAGACAACACAATCCCATCAGCGCTCAAATTAATGAGGGTCATGTAGAGATGAGCTCGGTAATAAGACAATTAACTCCTCCACTGACATTTATACCACTGTTCTTAATAAACAAAGTCCTTCTGCTGTACAAAAAAAAATTACGAGCACCTTCACCTCCATTAGGAATCAAAGACACAGGCGGCGAGAGACTCTGAGCTCACAGAAACAGGTGAAGAATATAATTTGGAGAGCATCAGGGGTTGGCTGCAGCTATACTGGGAGGAAGACGAATGCCTGGGGACAGTGATGAGTTAAAGCAGAAGGGGAGAGATCAGAACACATGTGGTGAGGCCAGAAGCACAATAACCTGCCCCAGACACATGTGACGGGCTGATACTGACCTCAGACTAAAAGATGCTCTCTCTGAATCAGTTCTATACTACTGTAGCACACAGAGCCTTTATACAGCCCTTTATTTATTATAGACAGATCAATGACATCAATCATCGAGTATTTAACACACTCGAAATATGCTGTATATACTGAAAATGTTAATACAGCCACACTGCAATTTGTGTAAACAATTTATGTAAATATTACTATATTATTATTACATATATATCTATATAACTTTAAGAATTTCACAATATAATTTCAGATATCAGATACCATATATGTCTTTAAAAAAAATGTTTTAAACATAAAACTAACCAAATGTGGTAAGAAAAATTTATTAAATCTAAAAAAAGTCTAATATTTCTCTTATCTATACAAATTATTTAAGAAATGAAAATACCAAAATGTAAATAAAAACCATTTATAATAAGAACATAACAAAATAAATATCAATTAATATGTATAGCATAAAATAATTTATTTATAGCTAAATAAAATATTTAAAACCCTTAGCTGCTGGCTGAAGTACTTGCTATTTCAGAAAGTATCACAGATATGACTTAAATTCAGAAGAATACATTGTCCCCCGGTTTCATAGAGAAGATTTAAGCAGACTAAAATGCATGTCTGCTCTGTTTTAATTAAAAGAAACTTGCACTGACAGATCTTAAAATATGTTAGTACTGTTGATTTGTCTCAAGATGCACACCAGTAATGTTTTTTTTTTTTTTGGTTTGTTGTTTAATTAAAAAACAAACACTGAAAATGTCCTAATTGAAATTTGGCCAAATCCTGGCTTTACCAAAAAGCCCTGTGTGTGAAACCAGGTCTTTAAGTATTATTATGGCTTAGGTAAAGATCAAACCACAGGCAATAGTCCAAAAACACAGTTCATATTCCAAAAAGTCCTTTTCTCTGAAATTTAGTTTGAGTTTTCTCTCGATAAACAGGTTCAACATTGCAACTAATAGATCTCACAAATCTCTCATTTTTACCTAGCGAATGACCTATCAGATGTCTCTACCACAGAGAAACAGTCTTTTCCCTTGGTAGTGGTTGTTTGAGGGTGGCAGGAGGTGGGCTCAATCATAAGACTGACAATGAACTGCTAATCAGGTCTGTACCATCAATCAATAACCTGATTCTTTACCGGCGAGGCAGTGACAGGTCAATTCACAGACCTAAAATGCAATCGTGTTTGCATGAGTGGTTGGGGACTCGTTGCCAGCTTCACAGACACACAACAGGCAACTGTGGCAGTTTTAATAAAGGCTAGAAAGAAGGAAGACTACTACATTGATCTATTAAGGAGCTGAGAGATTCAGGTAGTTTTCACTCACTTCCAGCTCTTCTGGCAAACATGCAGTAGACAACCACTGACCTCACAATGACTGAATTTAACTTGAAAACTTGCTTATAAAATTAAAGACATATAAAGTCTATAATGTGGAATGCGTTTAAAGTGTGTAAATTAAGCAGTAAATCTGCAATATCACACTGCCTAAAATAAATAGAAATGCTTTAAATAAATTAAATGCAATTAAATAAACTGAAGCTACAAACCATTTAATACAAATGTAAAAACGTTATTTCCACACTGCCAATGATAACAACAAAAAGAAATAAATAAACGAAAAAACTGACTCATTTTACTCTCGTTTTCTCATTAGTGCACAGGTTTTATTGACTACTTTTGACATTATCATGCTGTCAACGTTGAAGTGGGAGCTATGGAGTTACACACAAGCTAAACTTGCTAATTTGAGCCTTTTCATGCGATCATGAGCCTGAATCACATCACAATTATGATCTCTATAAACAGGTGGTGACGGGGAATGTTACACAACAAGCACATCTAACTGCTCATCATTGTTCATTACGAAAGCCCGGGGTGTTTGGTTCCATCAAATCGGCTCATTCCCAAACTGCATACTGTGAACGCACTGAACCCAAAAAAAATATTGGCCAGATTGCAGGTTCCAGATTTTCCATTACCTAAAAACATATCCAGTAGGATCAATATAATCCAGTCAGAAATTGGCTTTAACCCCGCCTCCAAAAAATTATTTTGGGAAAACTTTTGGGAAATGAATGCATATCTAATCTGCTATTCTCATCACGGACAACGTTACGAATGTCGCCACCAGTGTGTAAGCCGGGAAAAATGGTTGAGCCTGTATTGCACAGCTTAGTTCTCAAATGTAATTTAGATGGTCTATGAATTATCCCAAACAAACCACACAGTCTGCTATGACAGTGTGTTTGGGCCTTGTTTAAAATAAACAAATAAATAAAATAAAAAACTGAAAAAAAAATCAAAACAAAGTAAAAAACCCCATAGCATGCCACTCGTTTTTTTATGACACTTGTTTTCTCATATTATGGATTTAATCTTAGAAAGATTATAAATCTTATATAGTGATCCTGTAGCTCAACTGGTAGAGCATTGCGTTAGCAAGCAAGCTAGCGCAAGGTTGGGGGTTCGATTCTCCGGGAACACATGATACTGATAGCCTCTGCTAAATGCATACATTTAATTTAATTTCATTTTTAATCTAAATTTAATTTAATTGAATATATAATGCAATGATTTTATTCTTGTAATTTTGACTTTATCCTCAAATTATTACTATTTATTCTCTTAACGTATTTTAATCGAGAAATGTTTACTCTTGTAGGCAATAAAAGGCATATTATGCCATTTTTCTCAATGCTTTATTACTTTATTCTAACTTTAGACTTTTTTTTCTAAGATTTAACATGGCAATGAACGTAACAAAAAATAAATGAATAATAACAACAACAACAATAATAATATGCAATTTAATTAGTTTGTCACATTTTAATTAATCTACAATGATGTCTCATAAAATCTAGGTCATCAACCACTCATTGTTAATCCTTCAAATATGATAACCTACCAAAAACTACTATCCATCCCCATAACCCTCTTTAAGTCACACTGAATGCTGAGTTCCCCCTCCTTTTAAAAGCAGCAGGCAGACTTGTACACACATTATGGGTCATGCTTGCTGCCAATTAGCCCAAGACTCCAAAGCTCCTTAGGTAAACAGATCAAGGCATATGCATATGTTTGGAGGGGGGAAATCACATCTGTAAGTGTTTTAGTCACTCCGAATCCTCATAAAGAGAAAGAATAGCCAGTTAAAGTGGGTCAAATTGTGTAATGCACCTCCTATTATTAAAAAATGATTAAGGCCCATTTCAATCCATTTACTACCTGTAAGTAAAGCTCAGAGACTAGGACAGACAAAAAGCCTCTATTGAATTTATCTTTGCCTCAAAATTACCTAATTATCAGACATTTTCCCTCCCCAATAAGTTATAACCCGAAAAGAACATAATAAACTTCAGAGAGCTGTTCATTTTAGCAGAATGCACCTTCTTTTTCAGTCCTGGATTTTGTTTTCCACTCTTTTGCCCCATACAAACAGCCCAACATTAGGTTGTCTATCTATCTAAGAGAGCCAGCCCTCCTCAGATCAATAGTCCCAATGATGGAAATGTCAGGATGAAGATCTAAGACCCATTGACTGGCCATTAAAGGTGAGAACGGCGTGTCTGCTCCTCTGCAGAGCTGGCATCAATACTGTTCACTCAGCAGGTGCCTATGGAAAGCATACAGAGAGATAATAAACAGAAAAACCAGCCATCAAATATCTCCTATGGGCCGGGGGACCGGAGCCTGCCAGTCTCCGTCCTGCTGTTCCCTCTGCAAGCGAGCAGCAGGATTGACGCAGTACTGGCTGGAGACTTCTCCTCTGAGATAGGGATAATGTTAAAGCGTGCCCAACTGTGCCAACTGTAAAACACTTGTGTTCATGCTGCGAGCGAGTGTTCAAACATCCACCAAAGCTATTGACGGATTCAAGCCACCTGTTGCCTGTTCTCCCCTCAACCTCTTCATTTTTGTGCCGGTCCCTGTCCATACCCTCAAAGGATCTTGGAAAGAGAACCCTTCAATCCCTCAAAGCCTTCTGACGATCACCTTTTAAAGCAAATTCTCGTTACTCCATATTCAATGAGTTCATGGTAATTAGCAAATGGCATTAAAAAGGTTCTTGCCCATGTCTTTGTTTTGCCCATGTAATGAACCTGACTTGTGCTTTATCGAACGTATTGTATTCTTTTAATACGATCTGCACATAAAGACTTTAGTTGCCAAAGTACTTAAATAGCCTGCTTCTTCTTTAATTAAAGGAAATGATATGAATGTGCAAAATGGAAATAAATGTTGAAACAAGGATTTAAAGTATCAAAACAAAGACAGACAGATATATAGGTATATAGACATTACATACAATAAATAGATGAATAGATTCATCTATTTATCCTATCTATCAATTTATCTAACAACCGATGGAAATACTACAATAAACAGATATGATGGATATGATTTAAGACAGTCTGAAGTCTAGTCAAGAGTCTTGAAGTATCATGAACTTGTATAGTTCATCTGCAGCAGTGAGCTGTTGGTTAATGCTTCAATACTGTTTTTCACCAACAGCAAACCAAAAGAATCATTTAGCGATTTGCTTTCTTCCCTTTTGCAACTAGACCTGCAGCTTGGAATGAAGCCAATTAAGAGAGCAATCAATATCTCAGCCATTGATTGCAGTTCATGCGGCTGCCCATTTGACGGCTGCATCTCTGCTTCTGTGGGTATGATATATACTGTATAATCAGGGCCGTATGGAGGTCAGATGCTCTCTGAGCTGCACTGGAATAATCAGAGTTGAACACCTGACGTGGCTGTGGGAAAAAATCAGAAAAGCATGATTGGATTTTTGAGGATGGGTTCTAAATAAATGCAGAATTACACGCCTACCTGGACGAAGGTAGAGGGAAACCATCACATGCATTACTGTGTTCTTTACAGATAGCTCTTCTCCAAAATCAATACTAGGCTTATACTTTTCCCTCCATGCATAACATTTATAAAGGCCCCTCTATGAGCCCGTAATGAATCCCATCATAAATGAAGTTGTTGAAACTGTAATATCGATTCTTAATGGGCACCATCTCCAGAGGACAATTTGTTACCTTTTCATATGTACCTCATTTTGGCAAAAATAAATAAATAAAAATCAGGTCGATGTTTTTACCCATTAGAAAAATTACAGGATGGTACGGATCAGTGGTCCAGTGTAATATACTAGAGTGCTCCTGTAAATCTATTTACGTACGATTTTCTAAATCAGAGTGCTAATGGCTTAAGGTATTCTTTTCAGAATTAAAATGCTGGTTGTTCCAGGTGACTGGTGGTCACCACGTGATCCAAAGCCATACGAAATCCAACAGTGCACGGCACCGTAATAGTAACATAAGAGTAAGATTTTATCTCCCAGAATTCTCTTGTTGGACCAAAATGCAATTCAGTATCATTTAAATTATGGAGTTAAATTAAAAACTCTAACAAATTTAGCGACCAACTACACCCAGCATTTTCAGTTTCAGTCAAGAACTTTAATTCCGGTGCATACCTACTAATTAACCTGTTAGTCTAGAAAAATGACTGCACTATGACAATTTAGTTCATACTAATTATCTGTAGCTAGCACTGCCACACCCCCCCCCCCCCCAATCTTCATTAGGAATACATATTTGACAATGTTTAAAGCAGGACTGGAAGCCACCAGTGTTTTGGGTCATTTGTTACAGGTGAAGTCGACTGCATTTGTGTCGGTAAAGACTATAGATGGTGACACTCTTAAGCTTAAACAAACCAGAACGACAAAACCCATGGTGGTTTTTGCTAATTGAAGAGACATTCTCAGCTCAGTGTCCCCAATTTCCTGTTAACTGAGGGAAATATGACACACACAAAGCATCTATTGTTTTGATGAATGCACTAGATTTTTGTACGGTCTGAATTATCATGCAACTAGGACATGCACTGATCATCCTGACCTAGAAGCGCCCAATAGAAACTATTGGTCAATCAGGCTAACTAGCGACATGTGACAGCAACAAGCTCAATCTATAGGAGGCCCTTACATTCATCCAAATTGCACAATGATTGTCTGAGTGTCCCTTGAACCGTATTCAAACCCTTGATCAAAAATTGGTAGCAATGACACAAATACAACATCAAGTGCTGTGTGCCATCAACGGGATGCTTCAGCAACAGAGGACCAACAGCCTATAATTACCATAGGGATTGTCCTTCAACACCACCTTGGAGTCAAGAGTCAAAACTTTATTACAGTATTGACCAAGCGAAGGCCACCTTACTGCAGCTGAGAATAAACACAGGACCAAAGCCAGGGATCGATAAAGCCGCTGGGAGCAATTCAACACCTTGATATGCATCCACACACACAGCTGGGTCTTGTACAAATGACACCTTTAAGCCCCCCCACAGTATTTCCCCCCACAATTTCAGACAGTAGCTGTACGTTTCGCTCTGTTTGCCAATTTAGCACTTCTGGCTAAATTGCATCTTTACTATTGGAAACTCCTAGCAGCATAATAGGATCCGGTCTTATCTGTAAACACATGCCCAATTGAAGGACACCCTGGAAGAATGAGAATTAGGTATGGCCAGCCCAGACAAACAAGCGTGTCCAATGCTGAGGCAACGGTCTCCTGACGAGCTCTCTGAAGGATGCCAACAGGCCACAGGGAGCTCAGAGTGAGGCATGCATGGAGAACCATGTTTAAACGCGGACTGGATTAGCATGGCCTGTGAATAATGCGTAATGCACTGTCATTAATTGGACTGATATTTGCCTAAAATTGCAGACTGGCCGGACCGGCTTAAATTCAAAGCTGAGCGCCATCGGTGATCACAATCAGTGTCAATCAATCTTAAGGCCCATTCACAGTAAGAATGATAACCATATAAAGATAATTACAGTATAATGTTAATTATCTCAGCATACACACCAGAGCACAATAATGATCTGTTTATTATGAGTTTGAGTTTTGTCATTTTAAAAGTGATTCCTACCCTAATGTGCCTCTGTGTTGTTATCTTTATTATTTATCATTATTATTTAGTTATTGTTGATATTATTATTATTGTCAGTTGTGGTGTGGACTCTGCTATCCTTTAAATTTACATTTTTTAATTATATCTTTATATGTTATGTAACACTTAATATCCTTGGTTTGAACAGGCCTTTCATGTTAAAGAGGACATCAGATGCAAAATTCACATGGTGTTTGCACATAAGTGTATCTTAGTAGCGTGTGAACACAACCACCCTCCAACGATAAAAATCCAGTGGACGCAGTGGATTAGTTTCGTTTTTGATGGTAATGCACCTAAAATTTGATTGTGTCTGTGCAATAATTCCAGTCTGCCTCAAATTTCCTGATTGGTACACCACTAAGGCTAAGTTCACACTGCGACTGCGAGTCATAATGCACAATTTTAATATATTGCTTTTTTTTTTTTTTTTTACTGTTTACATTATTATTATTACCATAACCAATATGAGATTCAAATGTGAATTGGTCATGGACCTGAGCTGGAGTGACTCCCATCATCAGCATAGAATTGTGACCAATGTCAGTCTAGTGTTACGTAGAAGTTGCATGAATTCAATTGCAAAACATCAGACATCTATCTGGTTTAGGACCATGCATGGAAGTGTCCCAAATTAGAATCTAAAAGCTTAAATTCCATTTGGTAAAAAAAGAAAAAAAAAAATAATAATAATAAATTGTCTGCAGTCTGAAATTAGCCTAATAATGGGGGTATCCACAAGGCCAACATAACAGTCAGAAAGTTCCCTGGCAAGAATCTAAAGAAGCCTTATTAAAGTGGACTATCCAGAAATACACACAAGTGCATTCCTACCCTTCCTTAAAACCACAGTGTGCCGAACACCTGTTGCAGTTTACAGAGAGGAGTTTCAAAGGCTTTGTGTTGCAGTCCTTCAAGTTGCTTTTGATTTTCACTCAATCAGCTCATGCTAACACAAGCACAATTCAAATCAACTCCATTTAGGGATACGCAGTATGTCAGCATCACATCAAATTTTCTCATTATCCATAGGTTGTTGTAATACTTTGAACATGCAAAAGCACAAATCCCATACTCCAAAAGCAATGTCAGATTTTAAATGTGAGATTTAAAAAATGCAAGATTTTAAATGGATCACGACAAATGTTGTATTAATTTAATTTTCACATTAGGGTAAATATAGCTAAGGCAGCTGCCAGTGTATGCTTGTCTTTGCTAGGCGCTTGTTGTTTTCGGGCATCCTTGAGAAAGAGATAACCCACTTCATGGACAGCACAATAAACAGAGTGAACCATTCACAAGCCCAAACTCCAACAGCAGGGTAGGTAGTAAAATGAGTCATTGTGCACGGAAAACGATAGGGTTGCTTGACACAGCTAAACACATTAAACATAAATGAAACACCACGGATGGAATAAACGAAGAGAGAGAGATCCAATTCAAACAGAGAACACAAGTAATTCATTTACACATGCTTAATTTTCAAAACCAAATGAAAAGCAGTTTCATAAGTGCTGTGCGCAAATATTTTCAAATGGTGACTGCTGGTTAAGAATTAAAAAGCCACATACTTTGTGTAGTGACTAATGAAAGAGACATTGAAAGATTCCTATGGCAAATCAACAGCCTTGAACGGCGGACAACTTTAAAATGTTCATATCCGGACCGGATATTACGATTGGCTGCTTCTTTGAGTTTACAAGTATTGGTGGGCGTCATAGGAAATTCAAGGTCCTCTGCAGGTTTTTTTTTTGTGCTTTGCTGATCTGCCACTGTCTCCAGTCAGGGTGGTTTCAAAGGCTGGTAATGGCACCATGCTAAGGGAGATCACAAAGAAAGCTAATTAGAATTCTTTTCAGGGCTTCCACCTGTTAACAAAGCCCAGGATGGCCAGAATGAACATCTACACAGACTTTGAGATCAGTTACACTACGGATTTATCAGACTGCTTGTAACAAGGTGCAAGGATCTTGGTTTTGTTACCGTTTGTGAGGTCCATCTCAAACTCGCTCCATCTGTCTAACATAAATCGTAAGTGTGTTTTCACACAGCAAAGCAAAATGAAATGTAACAGGCAGCATTCATTGCTTTTTCCATAGTTTCTAATTGTTCCGTTAATAAAACAGAATGGAAAACCACCTCTATGTATAGATACAATAAATATCTCCCCTTCAATCAGGTGTAAAGGAATGATGGTGCTTTGTTGGAGGTCGGAGAGAGATCTGGAAATACAGGCTTTGTATGGAAACACAATATGTACAGTTACTCCCCGAAACCCATGAACTGGAGTGGCTAGTTTCCAGCCGCAGTCATTTTTCATTAATCAGTCGAAACAGGAAGGACTGTTTTTATGTAGTCAACATAGATACGAACTGAGAATGACCCCCAACACTGAACCCTTTCTTCCTCCCCAACAAAATTGTGAATCATATTGACGTGAACTGCACCTGTGCAACCCAATTCACTAGAAGTACACAAGACATTTAGTAAGAAAAATACTGATTTTATCAAGCGGAAATTGAATGAATTGTGAAAAGTGGCCACTACATTCAAAAACTGCACCAAACCAAAGTCAAGTAGGTTAAAATAATGCCTAAATCGATTTAGTTAATTGTTACAGTCGGCATGAAACCAATCAAATTTTGCATGTTACTGATCTTCTTGAGAACGATTCATCCATGCATATGGTTTAATGTCTACTTCTATTTTTTTTTTTCCTCTTAATATTTAACCAAAATATCATAACTACACCTTGAGGCAAAATTACAGACTTTTTTCCGGTGGCATATGCCGGATCTCCAAGCTTTTGGTCTGAATAAACCCTGCCCCTTTCTCACATTAAGATCTGCTTCCATCCATTCCAGAACCTTCCCTATCAATTTTTTTTGTTCAATAATCTGTTCCCCTGAAATGTATCTCACAACACAGATCTACCGTCAGTTCTGTAACATCTTGACTTCAACATTATCCAATATCCCATGTGGCCTAAGTGATGTCATCAGAAAAGTCATTTCAGGGGAAGAGCAAGTTACTACCTTTTGATGAAATATGAAGCAAGGATTATCATGAAGCTTTCACAATAAGACCAGAAAGATGGACTCTGACAGAAAATGGGGTAAATTTTAAGGTTGTATTGACTTTTCACACTCTCCCAGGTAAATGAATGGAGCGTTGCGTTTGCACAAATTAGTAGAACCCTAGAACGACAGTCTCTTTCGCTCCTATAGCTCAGCGCTCACCATTATCCTCCTCCATATTAACAGGCCCCCTCAACCCCCTTCATCCTCCCCAGAAACAATGGCCCAATTTATTCAGCTTCCTGTCTTTCCCACATCACAGAATAATAAACAATGGCAAAATTAAAAATAGAGAGAGAGCCACAGAGAACAAAAAAAAAAACGAGAGATGGCAGGTCAGAAAAGATCAGTGAGAAAAGAGCAGGAAGGACAGAAGAGAAAAGAGAGAGAAGTGAAACCGGCGATCTGGGGCTGTTTATGCGCCCTGCCACCCCACATCACAGGTCAGAAGTTGATGAATGAATGGAAGAGCTTCCCAATAATAGAACTGACCAGAGCGGTTGGGATGATCACCGTGAAGGGAAGGGGTCGTGTGGGGCAGCTGAAGAGGAAAGGTCAAAGCTTCGACTTCGGGAGGCTTGCACTGGACTCATTTAAAACAAATTTGCTGCCGAAAAGGTACAAAGGATAAAGCAGCGGCCATAAATTAATTACACAATTCCATACAGTTCACGCATTGTATTCCAAGAGCCAAATATAAAGGAACTCAAACCCTAAATCAAATATGACACACCAACATTTTATTCCAAATGACTGCCGTGGAAAATTTCTATGACCAAATAAATTGAAGCCTCTGAGAAAAGAGAATGTTCACCGCTCGGTGTGTTTACAACCCTCGATCACCAATTATAAATACAAACCTCTGCTAACAGCAGTGAGTTCAGACAATAAAGCTGGGCATATATTTGCATATCACAGAGCTGGCTGGAGCTAGGCGATAAAACCTATCTATAAATCTGGATAAACAAACCGAGGGTCTGGCACACATTGATACAGAGAAGGAGGACTGCAGGTACTGCGGCTAATGGTGCTTCTTCAGTCCTTTCAAGCTAATCTAATCAGTGTTAAGTGTAATGAGGCAAAGTGGTGAGCAAGCTGGTAGGTCTACATGATAGTCATGGCGCTGCATAAATCTAGTAAAAGGAGTTCCCTCAGCGACATGGATTGCTTTGTTGTTTTGATGTTCTTAGGATAAAACCTCTTGTACAATTAGCCAGACAAGCAGTGCGATGAAGTTGTGTACTAAATCAAACACATTTTCTAAAATGAATGCAGAAGAATTGCAATTATGTATGGTTTCAGAGACATTTACATTTTACATTTATGCATTTTGCAGACGCTTTTATCCAAAGTGACTTACAGTGCATTCAGGCTATAATTGGTTAATTTTTTCTACCAGTATGTGTTCCCTGGAAATTGAACCCACAACCTTTGATGCTGCTAACGCAATGCACTTCCACTGAGCCACAGGAGCACCGTACACCAATTTGTTTTGAAGGTGCAGCTGTGACAGTCTTGGTGGGTATTCCAAAAAGTTTATTTGAGGATAAGTGAGTGGATAACCTCAGCTTTCGGTTCCCAAATTGGAGGTTACTCTTAGGGTAAGGAACCACAGTAACTTGCTCTCTGAAGATAACCTGCTCTGGAGCAGGTTATGTTCCAGGGTTAGTTCACTTCAACGCATGTGTGATCTACTGAAGAGCCTCCAGTGGGCATGACAGATAGTACACATCATTATATAATATTACAATATGTAATATAGCATAGCATAAATTTAATATATATATATATATATATATATATATATATATATATATATATATATATATTTGTATGATATGTTAATGTTGAAGCGCTAATATAAGCAATAAATAAGGTAATATTATACTAATATGGTTATTTATTTTATTGGCATATATCTATGCCGTTATCTGTATAAATTATAAAACACTATGATAGGGTAATGTTTAATTTATTATATATTTTATATTATCATCTCACACATGGATCGGCATTTTCTGTAATTTCTAAATTCAAAATCTAAATAAATGTCTGATATGTCTTAATATATAATTAGCATCAAACAAACAATATAATTAATATTCGCAAGGATTATAGATTAAACAGAATAAAAATGATTACTCAACCATCAATTAGGGAGCGATATGCACGAAGCACGTAAATGACCATTGAACAAAAGAAGAAGAAACAGCATGGTGCTTTAGTGTCCGTTTCCATAGTGACTTGTTGATTTGTTGCTCTGTTGAGAAAGTCTTGAGTCTTAACCAGGAACATACTCTTGAGTTGAATGAACTTACGTTTTTGGAACCACGTACCTCTAGTGAGCAAGGTTTGGGGTTAATCAACAGAAAGTTCAGGGTTTAGCTGGAATACACCCCTGGTGCACTTGGTGGCCTAAACAAAACTTGGCATGTTAAAGCAGTAATACATTTCTTCTTTAGCATTGTCAGCTTCCATGGCTATCATGGTGAGTAACAGTGAAATGGTGTAAAATGGTTTTAAAAAAAAATTCCTTAGGTAAAGACTAAATGGATTTAGGGTTGTCTGCTTAACATTTTTTTAAGTGTGTTTTATATAATTTCCTATGACAATGTAAACCAGCAAAATTAAATAAAAATATTTTAGAGATAATGGTCTCTGCCATGAAAAGTGTTTTAGTGGATCTTCATTTAATATTAAGAACTTGTGTGATCTTCGAACGTCATTTTCACTGAGGATGTATTATCTGGTTCCAGCGATTATTGAAAATACAGATGTGACTTTGTCCAACAGTAGGGTTAACTGCAAACAATTTCTGCATTAAAAAAGATCCAGCTTTTCTCCGGATTTACAACAATACATTTGTTTTTGTTTTTGAACGATAATCAAAATGCTGAACTGATTTCTAATTGTTTTACCTTGTTTTGTTTTTTTTGTAGCTCACGTGGTAGAGCATTGCGTAATCAAGCACAAGGTTGGGGGTTCGATTCACTGGGAACACATGATAGGTAAAAATTGATAGCCTGAATGCACTGTAAGTCGCTTTGGATAAAAGCATCTGCTAAATGCATACATTTAATTTTAAATTCCAATTTAATTTCTGCCACAATGACACAACTAAAAGATTATGCCCCCAAAAAATATGGATAATAAATATTTTGCTTATTTTATATTATAAATATTCAGCTAAATGGTTATTAATCTATTTACATTACTAATAAATTATTCATAGTTATATGAATAATTTTGATTATATATTATATTGATGATGATTTTGTAATAATTGTAATAACTTAGCTGATTATTATTAATAATAAAAACACTACTATCAATAATCTTTTAAATTAATGATTTGTTAACGATAATATATTAGTCATAAATCAATTAACAAGCATAAATAGCTGCTATGTAAAAAGTCAACAATTATACAAAGTGCATTATAAATATGTATTGTTCGAACAACAAAGCAATCATCACCACCACCACCTTTCTGAAAATATCTTTAAAAAATATATATTGATTATCAATCGCTCTCTGGGCTAAATAACTATGCCAAGTTGCACCTTCCCTGAATGAGGGTTTTCTGCCGTTTAGAGGTTTTGAATAGACTGTTTGAAAGGGCATGACACTTCTGGTTGATTTAAAGATGCCCTATGGAGCTTCTGAAAATGTTTGCCAATTTTCATTGCTACACTTCAAATGAATCCAATTTCTTGGCTACATGTTCCACTGATGAAACCTTTTAAAAAAGGTCCAAAATGTTTTACGCTCAGAACCTTAGGAAAAAAGAAGCTGCAAAGCAGTGTCTGGAGCGGTCAGACACAGTTTATCGGGACTTCAGACAATCATAAATTGGGCACTGTCAGTTTGGTCTCATGATACAGGCAGAGGAACAGAGGTGGCCAAGGTCTGCTCCAGCAGCTCCAAAAGTCTCTCCCAGTGAGACACAAGCTGCCGTGCATCTGCTTAAGGGGAAAAAAGAAGACAGCTGGAGTCAGACGCACAGAGGGCCTTTCACACCGATCAGAACACAGAGGGTCCGGGCTCGTATGGACCTCCATGCCATCACACAGCTATTTAATATCATGATTAAAATAAGAGGATGTGTTCACGGGCTGCAAAAAGATACTTGAATGAAGGCAGCGGTTAACTTGACTGCTTAGTTTCACTCTAGTTTCATATGGCTGCAGGCCAGGAATGAAGAAATTTCAACAGTACTATCCTCTCGTTCCAAACTAGTTTGGCATTTGTCAGTATGCAAGCACTGACCAGCTCTCGTCCAAAGTGCCAACCCCTCTCATTACGTCCTTGGATCTAGGTCAGGCAGGTTGTGGCTCTCGAGGGGGGTGGCTGTCAACAACTATTTCAACTTTATCCATCATCTGGAAGGTGTTTGTGAAGCCGTCGAGCGCGTGCTGAAAAAGTGTTGAATCAGTGAATGAGCCTGACTGTTTCTGTGACCCCCAAGGAGCTTATTTGCATTCTTGGCGTTGGCCGTTTTCCCTTGATATTTGTGACCTGTGAGCGATGGCAGCTCATGAATCCAAGTTTAATACACCTAATCAAAGGCATTTCCATTTGAGAACAACAAGATTCTTTTTTTTTTTTTTTTACTATGTGCGAGCATGTCTAAACAAATGTTTTCATTTAGAGATGATCCGCTATGTGTGTCTCCTCTACAAGAATGCAGCATATGCCTTTTTCGTACTGTGGCACACATACAAAGAAGCTACAAACATCTACAAACAATGAAGCTAGCGCAAGCCCACATAGCTTGAATCAAAAGGTTAACATTCCTGCATGATGACACCATACTAGTGGTCAGACCACATTCTGTTAATATTTTGAAACACCCTCAACTTTGCTTCTCGATGACAAGCTCGAAGGGATTTCACAAGGAATTCTCAGAACGATACAAAAGGAGTAACACCAAAAGGTTGTGCTTAGGAATGAGGTCATATATGTGTAGAATTGTAGGCATTTTTAAACTCTAGCTCAGATGCTTAAGGCATGTTGTTTACTCACCCCGTTTACGGGAATACTGTACCTAAAAAAAACAAAATGGTGAAAAAACAAGTGGATGGTAAAGGCAAGTTAGAACAAGGCTCTTGGGTGCTTAATGACCCTTAGAAAACATTACTAAAACACCCAGTTAAAGGTTTGCGCTGTACACTTATTTTTTTTTCTTTTTTTTTTACGTTGCTGGTTTTTGTTTGTGTTGGAAGTTTGGACTTTATATTGACATGTAGGTGTGTAAACTTGTAATACTTTTTTTTTAATCTAAATAAAGTAAACAGTCATTGTTTTTAATAGTATTCAGATTTTTCTTTTTTTTTAAGTGACAGTAAGGACACTTCAAAGGATATCGGTTTTAATTGATATTTCTTTTGATCTCTCAGTTCATCAAAGAATCTCTCAGTGTCTCACAATTTCCACAAAAATCTTAAGCAGCACATCTGTTTTAAAACAATTCAATGATTTCTCAATGATTTCTGATTCATGAGACACTAAAGAATGAAGTAATGGCTGCTAAAATTTCAGCTTCTCCATAACAGGAATACATTACATTTTTAAATTACAATAAAAAAAAATACAGTTTTTGTAAATATATTTCAGTGTGTAGATATTTTAAATTATACTTAAAATAATACGTCACAATATCATTGTTTTTACTATATTTTTATTAAATAAATGCACCCTTAGGGAGCAAAAAAAATTACCAAATCATGATTCATTTTTAATGACAGTGAGTGTGTAATTTTTTTTTTACTCCCTCTACAAAATAATGAATGAATAAGAGCATAAAACATCAATAAGTGACAACAATAGTGTTCTTCAGTCAAATTTAAGCAGGTTTGTGGTTTCAACATAACATCATGCTGAATCTACAGTCTCTGAGGAAATCTCATTGCTGTGTTCTATGACACAGCCAGAGCAAACACCAGTTAACAATACTGCATTGTAAGCTCCTTCCACCAACAGACAGACATTGCCTTCTTATTATCAATTCTCTATTCATACAAACACATGAGCAATTAGTCAGACATATATGATGACTTTAGTGCATTACCTAATTCATTTGAAGTGCTTGGTCACATCTAAATACAATAGTTGTTCTTAATTTGAGCTCATTCAAATTCTTAAAGTTACAGTTTGTTTGGTCAACACTGGCATCCAAATACTGAGTTTAGTGTGTTTTTTCTGTGAAACCCTATTAAGTAAAGCATTTCTGTTTGTCTGTAACTGGATTCAACTTGTCATAATAATAAATCAGTGCTGCTGCAATAGTTCTGCCATCCTACTATTTATTCTATAGATAATAAAGCAGGCTGGATAAAAATCTGTCTCATTTGTGGATATTGGTGCAGACACTCTGCCTCCAAGCCTCAAATTCATATTAATACCACAGTACCCTCCTTCCATCAAGTTTATTATCTGAAAAATATTCTTATGCTTGCCGCATGCCTCAGAAGACATGCAACAAAAAAGCTTATGCTGATCAGGGACTTAAAATGCAGAAAAATCTGGTCCGGTGATTGTTCACCAATTTGAGATATGCGAGTCAGGAGACTATTCTGACTCCTTTAAAAAAAGCATGAGAGCCAAGAGAGGCAGCAGCTGAGGAGTACTGAGTGAAGAACAGCCAGAGCTGGACAGAATGACACTACGTCAAATTAAAGCCGATTTCAGGGCTCTGTGAGAACTTTTGTTTGAGATGTCGACACATCCATGAGGATGCGCATGTAAAGTTGTAACCAGCCAGATAGTAGAAGTGATTGTTGTGCCAAATCCTTTTTTGAAAAATAAAAAGATCAAGAAGAGAGAGAGAGAGAGAGAGAGAGAGAGAGAAGAATATTATATAACCACTTACATCAAATGTAATTATTGCTACATAAGTTATTTAAAATTAATTTCTTGTTTTTAAAAAACAATTTTTAAAAAATTATGCAAATCATAGGAAATTGTCTCTAGCCAAGGCAATTCTTTTCAGATTCAGATTAAGTTTATGAATGGGCGTTGTGAGCCAAAAATATATAAAAATGTGGGAGGGTCCTCCTCTAGAATATTTTTACAAGAGTAGATGCCATTTCCTGTATTCTGGTGCCTTTTAATTAAACAATTGCTTTTATAGCCTAAAACGGTTACCACATACCTGGCAAGGTTTCACAAAAATTAAAACAGCAACAAAAGTCTAGCAAGCGGTCTTGAACAAAAAAAAAAAAATCCTTCCTCCGCCAAATGGTTAATACACAGTGACATGCAGCACAATGTTGCTATGTGTGACAAAGCCACAGACACAACAGATGTAATTCAAAATAGCAACAAAGACTACATGATGCCTTTAAAAACAACTGGTGAACAAATGATGAACATACATTTAAACAGCAGCTTGTTTAGTGACAGTATGTGAGCATACAGCCAGACCCTCCTGAGCAGCATGCTAAGATGCTTTGTTTACCTTGCAGTGTTGCGGGAGTGCTGCAGTTGCGAGTAGAGAAAACATGGAATGGAGTTCAATTAATATGGACTCTGAATGAGTTAAGTGGAATGGATTTGAAGAAGCAGCAGCATGGAAGTCAAGGCTGTAGTTAAAACAGGTTGTGGAGTTTCATTTTTTAGGGCATTCCTCAAGTGGAATGCATTTGACTGACAATGCTCTGAAAAGTGAACAGACATATGCACTGTAGAAGAGATAGTAAAAGTGTGGGGGTCCAATTATCACTGGTCTTAAAAAGTGGGTGGCTCTTGTCCCATTCACATTCAATGGTATGAGTTTATGATAATGAGATTATAAAAGCAAGGAAGAAGGGAAGGAGGCAGGTAAAAATGCAAGCAAGAAATTAAGAATGAACGAAGAAAGGATTTACAAAAGTCAGGAAGTATAAAAACGTACAAAATTATTAAAGCTTATTTTTGTTCAAAAAAAATATATATAAATGGCATACATATGGCTGAAATAAAATGTTAAAAAGTTTCCATGGAAATTAACTGCATAAGATCAAAACCAAACATTCTAATGAGACCTGATACTGATTGATATTCAAGTAGCATTCCACACAATGAATATCAATGCAGTGCTGTCTTGCAAGGGCTGCAATAATGATGTTCAATTATGAAGCACCAACTGGGAACAATATCTTCAGTGCTGTCATAATGTAACTGAGGAATGTTTCTCAGATGTACCATTTTGCCAAGTGTCATAGGACAAGATTTTACACCTTTCAGTACAAAAGTGCCATACGAGATTATAAAACAAGATTAGCTCATCAAGTAAGGACAACCATGACAAAATGGACCACTGGTCATTATTCTAATTCTATTTAAACGGACAAGGCACACACATCCACAGGCCTAAAAATAGAGAAACCTCTTTGATCTCTGAGACATTGTTCACATCAAAGGTTGCATTAAGTAGGCTATTCTAACGTCATATCACTTTGATGGTCTATTATGATATGAATGTTAATAGGCAACAATGAAGTGATCTGCTAACACAGTCTAGGCTTGGAAAGTCTTTTGCATTTCTCCTCTTTAAGAATGTGGATTGCTAGAGGACTTGGTTGCTCTTCATCTGGCCGTTCACCTTCAAAGCTGTAGCTAGAATTCTGGCGTAACACGATGAGGCTAGCCAGATCAATAAGTGGTTAACAGACCTAACCATCATGGCTAGCCGATAGATCTTCACATCCATGAATTCTGATGAGGACACAGTATACTAATCTCATGCAGCCAGTGTGTAGAGATGAGCCACCGCAATAAGATAAGTGGAGCATTTACTGTACGCAGGCAAGGTTGGAAAAAAAATACATTCACTGTAATCTAATGCAAGATATTGTCTCTAGGCCATCCATTTCAGATTTAGATTGAGTTTACGATAACTAGCAGACAGACAGCCCATCATAAAGCACTACTGGCATCGTTTAATACAGAGTGAGATGTTATGTATAATTTCAAGCTCTCCCAACTGCATGAACAACTGTATAACTCTGTACTGCCAGGCTAGATCAATTAATGGCCATTTGTTGCAAAGCCCCAACCATTTTACAACTCAATCATTATATAAACCAGCAGGGATGTTCCAGGGGTGCCACTGTTTGGAAGTCATATGTCCAATAAACCATTACATTATTTTTTTCCTAAGCAAATTTTGCATTTATAGAAACCCAGTGAACAATGGCAAAGTCAGGAAGTCAGGAAAAAAGTATAAAAAGGAAATAGCCTACAAAAGAAAGTCAAGGAAAATGTCTGGACGAAAAAAGGAAGGAAGAAAGGGAGGCAGGCAAGTAGGAAGGAAAATCAGAAGTTAAGATGGGAGTAAGAATTGAAGTATGGAAGTCAAAAATGCTGCCAAAAAAATTTAAGAAAAAAAGGAAAGAAGAAATGGAAACAGACAGGTAGGAAATCAGGAAAGATGTCAAGGTGAAAGCAAGAAAGGACACATTAAAGTCAGAAACAAACTACAGAAGGAAGTCGAGAAAAACTGGAAGAAAAAAGGAAGAAAGGGAAACAGGCAGGTAAGAAGGCAAGAAGGAAGGAATAAACATGGAATAAAGAAATTGTACAGAAGTTAGGAAGGAAGTATAAAAGGCATCAGATGGAAGGAAGATGGAGGCAGGCAAGAAATCAGGAAGGAAAAATCAAAAGAAGTCAGGAAAGGGAAACGGGAGAAAGTTTAGATTGAATAAGGGATGTTAGAAAAGGAGAAAAATTAGCAGAAAAGGAAAATGGAAATCAGAGAAAGGAAGCAAAGTGAGGGAGATGAAGGGAAGAAAAGGAAGTACAGGAATGGACCATACAAGCAACAGATATTGCCATAATTCATATGATTTTGGGAAATAATTTCCCCTCTTAAATAATCGTCACTGAACCACAAATAAGTTCTCACTTCAGCTAGTAGCTCTCTCTCACCTTACAATACAATTTCCAAGGCATGCTGGGATACTGGGACTCTGGGAAAATGCAGTGATCAGAATAATCTGGAAAAACTCACATGCAGCTGCTCCAGTGAAATTATACAGAGGAGGGAGGCTTAAAATACTTCCACATCCTCTAAACGTCCTCCAGGGGCAGACGATGACTTTGCAGTGTTGAGATTAGTGCCGGCTAGCATGTCATTCAGTCAGCGTGCTGTTAACACGAATTAAGAGTGACATTCTGAGGGGATGAGGAATGTTTAAACAGGTGAGAGACGATTTCAGCAGTGAAACTAACATGATCAGTTTAAAATAGTCAAGAGACATGGCAAGAAGAGCCTTCTGTAAATAAGCCATACGAAGCATCTGTGCTAACACTACATACGAGCAGCAGGAAACATCTGCTGAGATCTGAACAATCACAAAGTGAGCAAATAAACAGTTACCGTCCACACAGCCCTCAAGACCACACAAATCCTATCAGTGCAATTACCTTCCATCTCAAAAGGGCACTAGAGAGGAACAATCCATATTTCTGTCCTAATTTCTCATTTTCATGCAAAAGCATGCTCACACACACATTGAGGGCTCCAGAGAAGGGCAAGTTATTTGCAGGCATTAAGACTTCAAAAGGCCATCACTTCTCATTCTCCGGTGGTATGCACTACATGTCAGCACGAGAATAATAAAGACCCCCGGATCACAGAAACAGTCACAATAAGGCAAATGGGATGGGATATTATACCACAGACCACCTCCCTGTGATTTGAAAAAAATAAATATGGTTCATTATTTTTGTAACAGTGTTTGATTTGTCCACTCAGGAGACCTTATGCATGCCATTGTGTTGTCTTAAGCTTTCCACATCACACGCAAGCAGTGCCTGCTGCATAACAGGGTTACATCTCTCTACCCTTAAAATAAACCAATTTCTGCTCTACTTCATTGAGTATTTTCTTTAATAATGGCCATTGTGACGAGTGGGGTGGGGCCGAGAGCCGTGGGAACGGAGCGAGGCCAGTGGTGTGAATGATAATGAGCGACGAGTCCCACGGAGGAGCTCCGGAAGGATAAAAGGAGGATTGACGAAAGTGCAAGACAAGAGAGAGGACCAGGCCTGATTTTTTTGTTGTTTTGTTTGTGCACAGCAGTCGTCCGTGAGGGGCTGTCGTGCTATTTTCAGTTTTGTGTTGATTTTGTTATTAAATTGTTTAAATATTCGCCAGTTCCCACCTCCTTCTTCTCGACCTACGAACTGTGTTACAGCCATAAATTATAAAAAGGCTACTGGGAGTGAGCTTTAAAATCTAATTTACACATTTTCATCCAAATGCTATTTAATCCACACTATCCACCTTGATGTAACTGATGAGCGCAGCCAGCTTGGAAAATGTTTTCATTTGACTAGATGCACTAAAGATGAAAAAGTAAAGCATTGGGCGAGATTTCTGTGTTCAGGAATAAGGTGGATAGGAAAAGACCGTCATATCAAAGTTTCAAGAATCTTCTTTGAAATAGCGAGAGCAATGGCATTGGCGTGAAAGAGTGAAGAGAAGTTTGCTGGCACTGGGAATTGAGATCAAAACACAAAACAAATTAAAAAAAAAAAAACAACTAAACTAAACTGAAAACAACAAAAACAAAACAGAAATTAAAACAAAAATAACTAAACAAATAAAATTACAAACACATATTAAAATAAAAAACATTTACAATACAATATAAATAAAATCGATTTAAAATGTGAACTAAATAAAATTTGTACTAAATAAAACAAATCTTTGATGATCAATGAAATGAATGAATGAATGTTATCAGTTATTTGACTCATTCTTGTGCAAATTAATGAGATGTAAAACAATGCAAAACATCCGCTTTACTGTAGGTGTGCACAGATCAGGGATTTTCAACCTAGCAGGGTGCACTGGGCTTTATAAGCTCTGGATATCGCCTTCCCAGCTCTCTGACGTTTTGTATTGTTCTATCTCCTTATCGGCTCCACAGCTGCTTTCCTCCTAATCCAGATCACGTTTACTCATTCAGTAAAGCTCCTTCAAGTCACAACCAAGAGAAACAGGAAATCTCCCTCTTTTCATCCCCCTCACTTGTTGATGACGGGCACGAACACAATCAAACAGTCTGGGTTCATTTGTCACTTAATTATTCATGTCCATTGCCCTCACAGCATAAGCATCCTTTCATTTCCTGTAGCCGCATAAACGACAAACTGCAGAACAAATATATTAAAGCCCACTCTGTTTGACAATAACAGTACATGGGGGATGAGATATCAGATCATCATATAGAAAAACCACCTCCCAGGCTGCTTCAAAGAATCTGATCGGCCATATGGATTTCAGATGGAGGGGCTACATGCGAAAGTTGGTATGGGTCCCACTGACCACGTATCTCTAGGGGGCATAAATATCAGGAATGTGGCTTCTCCAATTCAAGCCACAGAAATACACAACTGGCTCTTCTTTAAGAGTTTGTTGTCCCTGAAATTTAAGAAATGGCTCTTTGGATTGTGGACGACACACACACACACACACATACACACACAAAAAAAACTTTCTCATTGGCCAGCATTCTACAGTAAAGATAGAACATATCTGTGAAAATAAATGGAAAAATATGACATTATTAAAAGCAACTTTTACGCAGCTAAGAGAAGCATGTATTGTTCACATTTTAGACTGGGTTTTTAGAACTCGTTCCTTCAGGTGCACTCTCATTTCCATGTCATCACTTGCCATTAAGTCTCCATAGACAGATAACCAGTGCTGGAATGGTGGAATGTTCCACACATCACAGGCAGTGACAAGTGCCGGTGCAACAACAGAAGCCCTCTGCATACTCCCGCTGACAGCGAGGCTGATAAAGAGTGTGTGAGACTATTTCTGCTGGGAGAGGTTTCAGATATGCCTTAACATTCTAAGCAGATGCTCCTATCTTGGGCTCCTATCTCCCCCCCCCCCCATCTCCACTCAGGCATATGCGACTTGGGATGTGTGAGCAGATTTGGGAATGATTCCAGAGGGGTGGCATATGGATGCACCGTCAAAACTACTTCAGTTGTACTTCTCTTTCAATGGAATGATGTGGGGAGCAATAAAGTCTGTAAGAAATAACTTAAAATGAAACTACGGATGCAAATGTATGAAAATGTGCCTGGTGGAGTGATTTAACTAATTATGTTCTACCTCATAAATGTTGCAATCAGTTTCTTACCAGTATACAAGTTTGTGTCACTATTCCTGCTGAATATCTCTGAGTGGGGTGGTGACATTTCTTATGCTGCAAAAATGTACTTCTAAATGAGGCTTTAAACCTTTTTTGACTTGTTTTCAAGTATGAAAATATAAAAAATTCCTTAAAACAAAATGAATATCTTATGTAAGGCTAGTTCACCACAAAATGAAAATGTTGTCATCATTTACTCACACTCAAGTTGTTTCAAACCTGTGTAAGTTTCTTTCTACTGCTGAAAACAAAAGATATTTTGAAGAATGTTGGCAAACCAACAGTTTACGGTAGCCTTTGACTTGCAATACATGTATATCAGGAATCTTAAATGAAATTAAACAAAACTTTTCCTGAAATTGAACAGCTTGTGAAGAGCCACTCTAGAAAATGTATTTGCTTCTTTGAGGCAGGTTGAAACATGCAAACAACACACTCTGAATTACACAAGGCTAACTAATACAAAAGGCCGGACTGAAGGGAGGATGAAATGATGATGGGAGAGAAAAAACATTCTGCTCCTGTCAAATCTGTGTAACAGCCGCTGGAGATGATTACCATTGAAAAATGTATTTCTTATTCTACTATTCATGAAACTTTGGGACAGTGACTGAGGGTGTTTACATAAAAAAAAAATAATAAAATTGCATGAATGTTGTTTGGTGACTAAGCAATGAGCCCGAGGCCCTCAGAGAGATGAACAGACTTGAACAGAATGTTAAAGCAGCTGTGGTACGTTTTTATAGGTGCAAACGTGCAAGTAAAGTTATATGACCGGAGCCGCCGATTGTGACAGACCGCTCATAAGCTGCAAACATTTTAAAGGAAACCACATTAAACCTTCCTCCCTGTTCTTCAAAGCTGATATAACCCCTGTCTACTCCATAAACTACTGTAATCAAGCAGCAGAGAACGAAACAGATTTACCTCACAACGCATAGCTGAAGAAAAACAGGAGACAGTACAGCACACAACCCAAAAAAGTACAGTACAATAATGCTGAAAATGAGAACATTTTCTGTTATGGTCTAATAAAATGAGGCATTTGATCTTTTGTCATGACTCAAGAGAGTATCCAAGTAAAGACAATAAGAACAACGCAAGAAAATGTTGCCAACAACATGGTATGAGGATCAAAACAATTGCGGCTTCATAATGTCACACAGCATCATGACAGGAGGACTAATGTAAGTCAGCCTGTGATGTTTCACTCCCTCACCCTTCCTCCGCGCGCACGTTAACACAATGTGTGGAAATTGCACCACTGTGGTCATTTAAGGCCGTACTCAGACAATGGTTTTGAGCACAATTTCAAAAATGTACAACGACAAAAAAAAAAAAAAAAAAATTCTTCATCTGTTCAGGATGTATGACAGCAGTGCTTTTTTATTTTATTTTATTATTATTCTAAAGCAAAATCATGGCTATGAAATTCAGAGCACATCCAATAACTCCCCTGTCCAATATTAAAAATATTTTTACTTATTTTTCAATTAAGTAACTATTAAGGTAAAATACAATTGGGTCCAAAAGCCAGTGACTGCTAACAGAAATTTCTATGTAATTCCAAAATAATAAAATTAATTTCAATTAATTAAATTTTTCCCCCAGTGACTTCTGCTGTAGCTCTAAAAACCTTATGCTTGACAACTATTTTTTTTTTCTTTTACAAAGTTGTATTGCTGTCCAGATGTAAATGTTTAACTCTTCCATAAAGTTATTGTCTGGACCTCCACTGGGAACAAAATAAAGAGGCTGGACCTCTTAGAACTTTAACTGAATACCCCCGGTCTACACAAATGTGCAAAATATGATATATTTAATATTCACATACGTCATAACATTCCTTTGTTTTAAATCTGGATTTTAGAATTGTGAAAAAAATAAAAATAAAATTCAGTGTGGTCTTTTGGAAACTGCTGCATGTGAGAGGCTTGGCAGAAAAGGTGTGGGGTTGAAGAACAGGAAAAACGGAGGAGGACATGACAGGTTCGAGTGAATATGTGGGAGGCCAAGAAGCTTCACGCCACGGAACAGATAAGACTGGAAAAGCTGAGCAGGAGCCACAAGTCCACTGGGCAGGAAAGGATACAGCTGATAGAGAGAAGCTCTGTAAATGTGCACAGAAAACTCACCGATATGGCAAACTATGCTGGCTAACTTTAGACCCTTCAACATTTTTGTCTGCTTGAGGAGGAAACTTTACGTTTTCCTTCCTTGCACGGTTTCCTTCAATTGTTTTGACCACCACTTGACCATAACTTTAACCATTCTCTTCCATTTCTGTCAATTTTACACCTTTGCAACCAATTCATCCCACGAAAGTTGGTGTAAATGCCAGGAGCAGCTCTACTGAGCTCTCCAGATTGGCCTAGGAGCCTTGAGCCCAGCCACAGGATGAAGGCCCTTGAGCTTCATATCAGCCTCGGAGAGCACTCAGCCAGTGTTACTTGTGGCTCAAATGTAAGGCTAAATGATCTCCTGGTACAATCTGATCAGTCTGAGCTGGCTTCTTCTATGGCCTCATCAATGACTGAGATGGTATGAATTAAACATAAACTGAGGGACAGAGGAAACACTCAGCCACACACATATACTAAACACAACGGCCTCTGATGCAGGAACATTTAAGAAACTCAGTTGATCTTTCTTTAGAAGTAAATATGAAATTAGCGATGCACCACAATTATTTTCCCACAGAATAGTTTCAACAGAATCTTGACTGAAATCTAAGGTAAAAACTTATCTTGTATGCTTAAATGTTGTTGAAGCATGTCTGGTTTATTTTTTATTTGTGCATATTAAGCTGGGAAGACGAAAAGGTAGGGTGATTTAAAAGAAAAATATTAAATAGCACATAATATAGCATTTTCTTAGCCAACATTGATCATTATCTGCAATGATTTTATGTATATTTCCATTCACTTGTATTGAATATTTGATATTAGGTTTTTACATTTGTTGTCTAATACTTAAAAGATCTTTGTGGGCTTTAGTGGATCTTAAAAATAATATCCAAAGTTACGACTAAGTTACAATGTTATGTTCTTAAATCAGGCTTACTATAGTTACAATACAGTAACTCAAATTAATATGAAAACCATATAAAATATTTTCTTTACTTAAAATTAAACTATGCTGACATTTAAAAAAACAAAAGCTATAAAAATAACTACTAAAATTTTTATTCATATTGAAAACAAAATACTGAATTTAAAATATTAACAAAACTATAATACTATAAGAAAGTATACTAGAATAACACTGATTTAAATTTCTTTGTACAATTTAAAATATGTAAGTTTAGTCAAGTAAGTAAGTTTTATTTTTTTGTTCATTTAGATAAAATACTTCCAGATTTTATCGGACAGAACATGATATCAGCTAAAATTGTAATATTCAAATAAAAACACATTATCTTTATAAAACATTAATTGACCTCGGTGCTGAACAGCCATAGTAAAATGAACATCAAAACATTGTAAATATACTGTATATAATATGATCTGTATAGACCACAATCAACCAAACAATTATAAGCGGTTCTAATTTCAGACTCTAGGAACTGTTATAAACTTGCACAGAAAGGTTCAGGTGTCCAGTCCTCTTGCTGAGTCACGAGTCAGACAGCACAGTACAGATTTAAGAGAGTAATTGAATCAATTAAACTTGGACTCGGTTCAAAGCTGCAGGCTTCGGCAGCTTTAACAAACTAACACTACGTTAAAATAATCAGTCTGATGCTAACCCGTTCACTAATGCCAATTTACACTGATTACAGTGCGAAGAGAGATACATTTCTATAATAGGTAATCCACTCTACTTCTTTTGCAAAACCAAAATAAACAGATGTAGAGTGTGCCCACAGTAACATACATGTCTCTGATTAAAATCATTTCTAAAAGAGCATTCAAAAATGCATAAAGAAGTCGAATGGTGATCCTTCAGGCAGGCCAACATGCTAAATGGAGGGGGGGGCTGGAAAGTCAGACGACTTCTGCGCTACAGGCAAAGAGGATAACATGCACACAGTTCAAAGCTGTGAATGTTTAAAGCATTTACACAATTTCCAGCCGAATGGATACCTGTAGCATCTGCATCAACTTTTGCTGCCATATGATGATGTCAAGACACTGTGATGTCACAAAACACTCCTATGCGCACATATACTTAAGGGTCACAAACTCTTAAAAGAACAATAATAAAAAAAAAAAAACTTGTTCACTCTTAACTGATATAATCTGGTGTCGCATTCCTGAAATCTTAATTCTTAAATCTGACAATTGCATGGTTTGAGATCGTAACCGAAATTCTGGTGACTAAACAGAATAACAGATAAGACAGGATTCTGAGTTAGGACGTATCTGTAATATGATCCACAAACAGGTCGGGTTACACAATGCCAAGTTATTCTAGATTCCTACCTTATCTGTTTAGTAACCATGGAGATTCAGCTAGAAATATGAAAGAATTCTATCTGCATTTTACTTGCTCTGATCCTCACCTGTCCTGAATGCTCAGGTCTCAGCTGCCTTTTGTAGATCCTCATTATCGCTCCCCAACAAACACAAGATTAACAGTCCCATACACCTGTAAACACCTGTAACCTGGCTTTAGCAGCTTAAATAAATCTTGGGAGTCTTGATGGAAAGTAAAAGGATCTACCAGCAAGACAATTAATGAAATCATGTGGCTGCCCAAAAACAGAGCACATCTAGTGGTACCAAAACTTCCTCATGATGGATGGTCTTAATTTCCTCCTGTTGCGGTAACTGTGATAAATTGCTTCAGTTAAAATCCACTTTTTCCTTGAGAGTCCCATTTAATCAGAATGCCAACTGCATAATTATAAGCAAATGCTAGTAATAGAATACGTGCTTGATTTTGGCTAAAACCCTCAGAGCTGCCTCACTATTCATTTTATTACCTGCAATGTGCTTCCACTGTATATTTGTGAACTTTGAGTTAGCGTTCTTATTTGCATATTTATCAGGTCAATAAAATAGCAGCACAACAATAACAATGCGTGGGAATTTTTGCCACCCAGAGCTTCTCTGGTTGTGTTTTGACTTATAATAAGATCTTATTTAGTTATTTAGCACTTAACAGAATAGAATGCAGCAACACGCTTCACAGACAGGAAAATAATGTTGTGAAATGCATCAATTCAATTTCAGCTCTAAAGCAGCTCTACAGAAGACATACGTCTTCTGAAACATTCCTCAAAAATCATCACTGCAGTTATCAAGACCGCGTGAGAGTTTCTCAGACTGCACAAAGTCTATGAATATTTAATGAGGTGGGCGCTGAGGCAGTTCGTGATTGGTTGTCTGTTGCTAAACAACATCTCGTAACATTAAAGCAGTAACAGAGACGCTAATTCTCTTTCAAAAATGACAAATATGAAACGTAGCTTAACACAGGCTTAAAACTAGCATTTACTCCAATTTTCCAAGGAAACTTCGGGTTCAGTATAGTGTGAACAACTGTTGTCTCGGTTGGTAAACAGTAGACACAAGCAATTATGTTAAACTAACCTGGCTTTACGGTCTTCAGGCGGAGGGGTTCACGAAAGTGGCGGACGACGGCGAGGGTGTCTCTGTTTGTCAGTCCGCTGACAGGCGTGCCGTTTACCTCCAGAAGCACATCTCCGGGACCAGGTAGCCTGCCGACATGGCACACTAACGCGTCCGGCAACACCTGTCCCAGGTGCGGGAACTCTCCGTGCTCGGCTCCCCCGCGTATCTCCAGCACGGCGCTGAGCTCCTCGGCGTTACCCCACGAAACAGCGCATTCCTGCACTTTACTGGACCAATGTTTCTTCTTTTTCAGCGTCTTGGACATGATTAATCTCTTTCGTAAACGAGTCTTTTAATAAAATACAGAAAAGCAGGTTATTTCCTAATGCAAACGCGTTTAAAGCGCAGTACAGCAAAGCGACTTCATTCCCATGTCTTGGTGAAATAGAAACGTTTTAAAACTTCCGACTCGGCATCGCTCGGTCCTTGAAAAATATATTCCCTGGATGTTTCAGTCAAAATTCACGTACAGACATTGGAATTGAACCACGAGCTCACACGAAGGTAAAGGGGCTCATCATTGCCATAACAAAATCTATTGTAGACCTTAATGCTCACCGAGAAGTGTCGCTCAATATCGTCTGCAGACGATCCAAACAAGCGCTTTCTAGGAGAAAAAGACACGGAAATAACAATAAACTACCAGCCGAGGCTGAATAGCCTACTTCATCCAGGCACGTAAAAATAATACAGCCTCAAATCGCTTCGTAATACCGGCTGATGAACGAAACGCCGTAGAAAAACACTCACATCCGTGTGTAATCTCTCGCGATCCAGGGCGACTGTTGTGAACTTGGGTTTCGCGCACCTGTTCCAATGACATCAGCTACCGGCGCGTTCACGGGAAACGACGAACAACAATGTACCTGGATCGGGGAATACACGATACAAACTAGTTTCACTGTCCAACGACCATTGATTCTTGTAGAAACGCCCTCGTGTGTGTGTGTGTGGAGCTGTCGGCGCCAGTCGGTGATTAATTGTAGGCGCAGCTTTGCAACTTTGTAATCATTTTCACCTTGTTACTTGCGCCAAAAGACAGCAGCGACTGTCAGTGGGGCACACCGACACCAATGCAGAGTGGACGAGACTCAGAGCAGCCAATCAGAGCGAGGGGGCAGGCTTTCCCATACCGTTCACAATACCAAACGGCCTCTCTCTCTGCCATGCTGCCAGGCCTGAAGGAGGGAATAATATGTTAGAAAAGTTAAGGAAAAATGCACTTGCTGCCTTAAAAGTAAATGTGCTCCTACAGAGTAGGGTATATATATATATATATATATATAGAGAGAGAGAGAGAGAGAGAGAGAGAGAGAGGCCTATCATCCTATATAAATATTTCTATTTAAATCCTCTGCACTTCACTGATCCCTGGATGTAAAAGAAAATAAATAAACAACTTCATAATATATTGTTCTACTATTATGGGTTCGTTTGTTGAACAGATGTGCATATACCTTGTAATTACACAGTCTTGCACATCATGATTCTTGTATAAGTATTATGTTGTTTTACAATATCAACATGCCATTTCTTTTTTTGCATTAAGATTATTTTTATAAAGACAATTCAATTAAATAATATTATATAGCATTCTTCGCATCAGGCAATAAAATCAGATTAAAGCTAAGCTTCTTGACGTAATGTTGTATAATAGTGCCACCTGCTGCTGTAATATAGAGTTGCACTCTGTACAAAGAGAAGGGTAACTTGCTAAATTTCCCCTTTAAAAACAGTGTACACTTATTTTTATGCATTAACATATTTAGATGTAAGTCTGACATGTGCAGGATGATGATGCACCAGCCAATGTGTTATTTAAGAGAATGGAAATCGAATAATTATACATTTTGCATTATGACAACTACATTAGCAAATGTTTCCAAGAGGCCATCTTACCTCACTGATGGCAAGAAGTTTTTCGAAAATTTAGTTTTTCCAAAACTAACTAACATGGCAGAATCATAGGAAAAGAGAATAATATATATATATATATATATAGATAGATAGATAGATATAGATATATATATGTGTGTGTGTGTGTGTGTGTGTCATAATAGCAACACTATAAATTCAAGTTGAATGATTTCTTATATAGATGAAATGTACATCTAACTCATGGAATTACTGAATAATAACTCCATAAATGAAAATAAATATTACATTTAAAAAACAATATCTATATACAGCAAAGAAACATCATGCTTGGAGCAAGAGACAGTTTCTGACATCGATCAAATAAATGTATTTTCTCTTAAGATATTTAAATATTATGGCCATTAAAGTCTTTTATTTCAGCTCTAATAACATATGTGCTGTATTTTTGAAAGATCATTCTATTGAAATGATTGTGCTAATGTCATTTGTCAAGCCAGTTTTGGAAATGATAAAGGGACACCCTTATGGCTGTACAGGCCCAGTGCAACAGCTCCTCTGACTCTGACCCAGTCTGTTGCACGTAATTTTTCTTTCAGTTTTCACAGTCAAGCCTGATGTACTGCTTTCACTTTTGGGTAAAACAATATATTTGGTTTTGTGTTGACAGATGAAGAAGGATCTGGTCCACTGGCAGTCATCATTATCCCAAGCTTGATCGTCGTGTCTCAGATAATATGGAGCTTTATTGCTAAAAGATCATCAGCTCAGATTATCGCAGGTTCACTTTTAAATGTAAATGGTAAGTGAAACTAAACTGATCTATGGTGTTGTCAGCAACACTTTGAACACAAATGTTAATTTCAGAGAGTTCTTTTTAAGTTTTGGGGCTTGGTTATTTGAGTGCAAATCATAAGAAATAGTATATTGAATCATACTGTCTTTTAGAAGGGGACCCTGTGCCTTTGGACACAGGTTTTGTGTTGACACGCCGGACACCCATGTACCTGGTTTTGGAAGCAAGCGTTCCAGGGATCCTCCTGCATTTTCTCTGGAGACTTCGAGAGGTAAAAACACCTGAAGTACACTCTCAGAAAAAAAAGGCACAAAACTGTCACTCGGCTGCTACTGTACCTTTTCATAAGATACTAGTATGTATGGAAGCCTGTTTCCACCACGGAAAATAAAAAAATAAAAAAGATAACTATGACTTTTTATTTTACAATTCTAACTTTTTTCTCAGAAGTGCATTTCATATCTTGCAAATCTGACTTTTTTTTTCTCATGATAGCAATAAAAAAAGTTTAGCTTTTTAGTTTGTTTGTTTGTTTTTATCCCTTGACAGAAACAAGCTTCCATTAATGTATATTTTAAAAGTAGTCATTCGTACTAATATGTACTGTAGGTATTATTCAATTCCTAAATAATTATTAATTAAATTTAGGGCTATCAAGGTACAAAGCTTTTGTGAAAGTGAGAACTTTTTTGACAGAAAATACATGGGTTAAATCTTATACATTTTCTTCTTAATTTAACTGAACTGAACAGGTCAGATGTTGTGCAAGTGTTAACTTCCAGATGTTTTCAGAGAGGTCTGTTTATCTAGTGGCTAAACAGGTAGCATCTGGTCTGGTGAGTCGTTTACCCTGTGTACTCATACTTAGTAAAACAAAAATCAACTGTAAGATGTTTAAAATTCTTTTAATGTTTTATTTTTAGGAATTATGTATACTCCTACCATAGAATTATTCATGGCGATGTTGCAGCCTGGAATGTGTTGATCAGTTCAGGGCTCTCTGTCAAAGTCTCTGGATTGGATTTGGCTTTTATGAGTCGGCAGTCAAGAACGGTGGACAATGAACAAATAAAATGTTGTCTAAAAAAAAAAAAAATTAAGTAAGTTGTGTTGTCTTACTTCTTCAGGTGGTCATTTGGAATCCTGCTTTATGAGATGATTACCCTGGGTAGTATTAGTTAGAGCTCCCAATACACCAGTTGTTACTTTAATTATTATTATTATTTATCAAAAAATACTATGAAGCAAACAATTCGCAGTCTTACCTTCCTTTTCCCTTGAAAGGATCTCCTCCCTATCCTGATCTGGAACCAGCGGAAGTGCTGCCAAACACTTTGCAGTTTACCGAATGAAAAGACCAGAAAACTGTGGAGCCCCATTGTAAGCCTTTGTATTTCTCTATTTTATTTTAAACAACATGCAAATAGTTGTTTTGCTCCTCTGTGAACCGCAAGTGTTCAATAAAATCTAAAAATCCTGCTAAAACATTATATAAACTGATGTTATCTGGCATGTCTTGCAGATATGACTTAATAAAGTACTGCTGCATGTGGAACTTCAAGGACCGGCCGGTCTATTCTGCCATTATTCGGCTTCTAGACTCGTACACCTACCTCACTGACACAAAACCACTTCGCTCTGAAGAGCAAGTGGACATCTGTGAATACAGGAGGAAAGCAGGACTGCCTCCATGAGCTCATTCAGAGAACTATCAATTGATTGACTGAGGTCATTTCCAGCTAGTTTGTGTAGCCATGACATGACGAGCTCAATGTCACTAGAGGTCGCCATGTTTCTCAGACGCATTGCATTGTGGTCAACTGAAATTAATAATCTCAATGTTTCCAGCTAAAAAAATATAAGAACTTTCTAAATCTTTGTCATTTTACTTCCTGTTTTTGATTAAAGTGGTATTTATTTATCTTTTTCCCAAGCATGTGATGGCAGGGATTTCCAAATTTCCTAAAAAGTACAGGTTTTGCCTTCTTTGTTTTCCTGCTGACATTTACAGATATTATAGACCCGGCCATTTTAGGAAATTTTGAAATCCCAGCCAGGACATGCACAGGAAATAGAGGACGTATGGTCACCCTGTCTAGTGTTAGGTAATGAAAGATTTATTGTTAACAATAAAGAGGGGTATAAAAATAGAAATGATAAGCCTACTCATGTCCAAGTAAATGGTACTATGCCAAACTTTTACTCAAAGGTCAAAGTGCCTAGTCAATAAACATAAACTTAAACAGAAAATAATATTAGAAACATTAATTGCTGTTCACTATTAACAAGTAAAAAGGCTTGGGTATTGTTTTTTTCTAGCTTTCTGTTGCCTCTGTGTCCCTCATCTTTATAGAAGCATTTGTTTATATTTATCTTGCCTCAGTTGTCATGTAACTGTTTGCCATTACTGACGATTTGAGAAAAGAAACTTTGAGATTGAGATTTTTACTGTTTTCTTTTTATTATTTTGATGGAAACTAATGCCATGGTACACTTTCGAAAAGGTGACGCCAGCCACATCCTTTGGTGGTTGACCTAAAAACCACAAACACATTTTTTTCTCGACACCACTAAATTTTAATAAAAAGTAACCACAAGTGGTGCACAAAACACAAAATAATGCCTCAATACTGTTATGTTGCAGGGTATCAACTTCCCACTGAACTCATGAACAGTACATAGCAAATTCAATGGAAAATCACTCGCTAAACACAAGCAATTACTGATAACCGAGTCAGGAAACAGAACCCCTTAAAACAGAGGTTAAATGGTACAGATAAACTCATTTATTACAACTAAATCAACCCATTTTTTTTTCATGTTGTAACGAGGCATTTGTTTTGAAGGCCCACATAAAATCATATGGGACACAAAGTAATTTAAGTCACATATTAACCACGCAATAGATAAACTACAGTATATGATGATAGCCACTACTTCAATCATACTGTAGTGTTTTTACATGAAATTACACCGATCATTTGCATAAAATTCCCTTATGTGCATTTTTCTTAATAATTAAGCTGAAATTCTGATAATTAATGGGAGTTGATTCGGATCTTTCAGTTACTTAAACAACCAAAAAGCAGTAATTCTACAAGTGTAAATTCCACAGCAAATTTGACTATCTCATCTCTGCTTCTTGCCTTTTCAGATTTGATTCATTTAGGCAGAACTGTGCAACAAACACCACACTAACTGTATCCGAGACCACCTACAATTTCTCTGTCAACATGCCATTCAAACATGACAATATGTGTGAAGCAGAGGTAAAGAACATTTCTCATCCTTAGCGATGAAACAAAAGCAGCAATCAAGATGTCCGTATGCTTCCTTAGATCATGTTGATTTCATGAAGTTAATCACCTCAAAACAAAAATTATTTAAAAATAGTTTTACAAGTTTCTAAATTGTTTTTTTTTTGTTTTTTTTTTTTGTTTTTTGCAATGCTGCAGTAATTTGATGGTCCTTTGCAGGAAGAAGAAGGGGATTCTGTGACCTGTGAGCCTCATAGGCCTTCACCCCTTTACACTTTGCTGCTCCATAGGGTTGTTGGAAACAGTATGTAGGAAACTGACCATAACAAGTAGTAAACACATGCTGGAGGGAAGGAGGAGCAAAACACCATGACAACTCCTAAAAAAAGAGAGGAAAAAAGGTTAATGTAGTTATTCAGTAAATATGGGTAATCATTTCAATTTACATGCTAATTTCCCTATTTTTTTGCAATTAACTCTCAATTCATCTATAATAGATCTATAATCTAATAAAGCATGAATACTTAACACTACTAAAATTTTTCATACTGTACTTTATAGTGTTGTGCATGAAATCACATTCAGAATTTTAAAAGACTGAATTTTTTTTTTAGTGTTATGTTTATTCATTTATTAGACAAAATAGTGTCGGGGCCTTATTTTAACAATCTAAGCACATTGTCTAAAGCGCATGGCGCAAGTGCACTCAGGGCGTCATCAAAATCCACTTTTGCTAGTTTAACAATGGGAAAATGGTCAGCACACACCAGGGCCGCGGGAAGTAATTTAGAACAGGGGGTGCTGTGAATTTTTTTTTTTTTTTTTTTTTTTTTTTTTTTAAACCTATGAGCCTATAGGCCTATTTAAAATACATTTTAAAAATAAATACATTGAGATTTACTACTTTATTGTCATATACACTTCAGTGCACAGGGTCTGAAACACACAGACATCAGTTCTCAGATATGCGCAATGCCTTATTAATCTGAAGCAGAATCAGAAATAATAGTTTAATAATCGAAAGAAAACGAAATAATTACTTTCATTACAATTTCAGATAGCCTATACATACATGCAACTTATTTAGATACAACAAATATTACAACAAAACATTATATTAATCAAACTTCACAATAACGCTAAAACAATGCAATCGATTTGGTCAGCTGGCTTGAGTCACTGCACGTTTATGTCACACGCAACTCTATTAACAAAATCTTTTTACGCACACCACAAGGAAATAATCTCTGACTATTTAAGCAATTTGTTTATTGAACAGTTCTCCACATCCATTACGCAAAAAACACACGCACAGTATAAAGCTTTCTGTCTCCATCTCAAACCTACACAAACCACAAGGAAATAATCTCCAATTTAAACGTTACAGTTCTCCACAACCATTACGCAAAGAACACACGAACGAAATAATACTCTCCATCCCCACCACCTTCCAAAAATACTATAGTATACTACTTACAATTGCTTGGCTAGTCAAAGCTGATCCCACACTTGTTGCCAAAAAAATAAATGTTACAAGCGCGGCAGCACAATGCTCGTACCTGAGCTACATGCAGGCGGGATGCCCTGGTTACAGGTGTACAAATGTCGAGGTGCGCTGTATTATATAAAGATGAATGTATTCTGCATGGAAAGAGCGGGAAACCTCGTTACTCGGCGACCAAACCTGCCTGCCTGACGTTGACAACGTAACTTCCGAACCTGTGTTGATTAGGCCTCAAAATATGAAATTAAAATCCAAAATATACGTAATAGACTGCGTGTGTCAAAATTATTTTCAAAAATATTCATAAGGAATTTATAAATTTTGCAAAATATTTTAATAGGCCTACATTTTTTTTTATCTCCCTCTCGTCCCTAGGGGGTGCTGCAGCACCCCCAGCACCCCCACTTCCCGCGGCCATGGCACACACTGACCATGGTCTAAATGAGTTTTTTGGGTGTAACGTGAATCTCAGAGTCGTGTTTGCACCATGGCAGGTTTTTTTAATGTTTGTGTGTGTGTATGTAATAAGCAAAGTGTACGTGTGTTGTATACCCGGGTATAGGCGTATATTACTAATGTGCTCTTTAAATTATAATGAAAAAATATTGCGCAAGACGTTAGACCAGGTTTGAATTGGTCTATTGCGCAGTCTATTTTCAGGAACTGAAAATAGCAACTTGTCAACAATGGGCCTGAACGCATCTCTTTTTTAGACTAGCATGCCCATGGGTGCATAAATGGGCAAAAATGCATTTGCTATTTAAACAACGTGGCGCAAGAAAATGAGAACTGTGTCGGGCTGAAACTATAACTAATAACCGCCTGGGTGTATGATAGGGCCAATGAACTTCCATATCTGCTTTGTACTGGTTACTGACTGTACCTCCAATGTAGACCCCCTTCTTCCAGGCCTGAGACTCCAGTACTCTGTCATGAGGGTAGAAGTTCTGACTGACCATGAAGAGAATCATGGCCAATGCTAGGATTCTCAGTACTGTCATATTTCCTCCAGTAAGCAGAGAAACACACACCAGGATGGCAGAGGAGTAGATGCATGGTAGGCCACGATACATGAATGGGACTCCTGCAGAAATTTTTTACACACAGTTACAAACAGCTGTGCTACTCTATATATATATATATATATATATATATATACGTACACACACACACACACACACACACACACACAGATATTTGTATATACTGTGCCAGCGAAAATTTCAATTTTATTTGTATAAATATATTTATGTGTGTGTCTGTGTGTATTGAAAACAAGTATGGTTCAAGTTCCTCACCACTAGAGAAGAAGCAGAGACGAGTAAAAACAGACAGCACATACAACATGCACATGATGTTATCCAAAAGACTGGGTGTCCTTAATATAAGAGATGTTGCTATTCCAAATGTTGTAAAATCAGCAAAATCATCCAACTTTGCACCTGCAGTACAATAAAAACAACAACAAAAAAAACACATTTTTGATACTGACACTAGGATTGCCAACTTTACAAAAGGGAAAACACAGGACAATCATGGTTTTTCATAGAAAATTAAGTGACTATGTTTTCCTCTATTTAACATTACAATAGTTAAAAGACGACTTCCCTTATTGATCATGTCTTCCCTCAGGTAGATTATTATTTTATTGCGCAGCTGGATGTTGGAGTCATGGAAAAAATAATAACGTTGTTTGCATTCGCCAAAACAGATTTGTGAAAATCAAAAAACTATGATGGTGATGGTTACTGGCATCAACGTGAGTCCCGCTCATTGTGAAGCGGGAACGACCAGCTGGCAGAGAATTCCACTTTGTCTTTAGCTTTCCTCGATCAGTTACAGTATGTTCACAATTTGTGATTTTACTTAACGCATACTGATCATGTGTATGAGGGGCCTGTGACTGGATGATGACAGGTGTCAGTGATAATTCTCCTCCTTGCATGTGCAGTCTATGGATATTGGATAAGGATTCACATCCTATTTGTATAGCATGTTTTAAGCATGCCCAAGCTGCCATATCTAACTAAGAAGGCTGATATTTGTGTTTCACCACTCAGGGTGGTGAAAATGCACAGTGCCCTCTGTTCTTTTGCCCTAGTGGGAGAAGATGCACCATTGGGTGTGGAGGGCCTAAACTACAGAAAGTGCTGGAATTCACTGATTCTGATTGCTCCATTTTGGCCATAGAAATTATGCATAGCAGAAATAATTCCACTTCTTTACAACTAACCCTGGCCTCTCATGTCACACAGAGACCTTCTTTCTCAGGTGAAGAGATATTTCATAACACACGCCACAAGACAGCTCTGTGTGCTTGGCCCATGAGAGGATGAACTCAAATGCCACTGGGTTACCCTCTAACGTGATTGACACACACACTCTGCATGGTCATAAATGGAGAGTGTTTGAATGATGGTGTGCAAAGAGACGTATTATTTCATTCTTATGCTTATGGCTTTTTTTTTGGTTATTAAATTAAACTGCTTGCATTTAGATCCTTGCCTCACCTCATCCCTGCACGACCATCACAAGCTAACCCAAAACCGAAAAATCTTTGATTTACCAAAAACAAAAGAAAACATTTTAAAGAATGTGGGCAACCAAACAGTTTTTTTTTTTTTTTTTTTATAATGGGAAAGTCAACGTGTCCCATCTGTTTGGTTACCCACATTCCGCAAAATATCTTTTTTTTGCCTCATACAGGTTTAGAACTTGAATAATTTAAATCTTTCATGATTGGGTGACATCATGCTGACTTATCAGTTTTTAGATGACTTCCTAGCAAGTAACTTAAGAAGTGATGACTGACAGAAAGGAGTCACACGCTGCTGACAGTTACTTTGTGATGCTAATTGCTAATCAACCATTTATCCCATCATTATTAACATACTGAACTAGACCAATTTAAAGCTTTAAGCCATTAATACAGTCTGTAAAGAGAAACAGAAGAAATCTTCATGCCAGTCCAAAATAGCTTCTTATCATAATCTACAAACAACATTCAGGAGTTGCTGTGTCATTAGTGTGGTTGAAGTGTTTTCATCAGGTTGGGACGGTGGGACGTTTTCATCAGGACATGGTCCAAACAAACAGGCTGGAATTTCAATCCTGTGGTCAACAATTTGAGCAATGTCAGACATGCTGGGGGTCAAACTCATCGAGATTAAACAGACAATCAGAACATGATCCCCTGAATTAGGCTGCTTCATCACAAACAAACTGTTCAATTGACAAAAAAGGAAGGGGACTGGAAGCAAAACAACACCCATCAGTGAGATCAGATGCAGAACAAAGGGCAACAGTATGCAGCTCTAGAGTACAAGTGACCTGGCATTGTGAGGGCATGGCGAAGCTATTTCAGGCAGCTGAGTGGACGTGACCACCTGCACACAAGCCACTTGACTTTTACTACAGAGCTGGCAAGGTTGTGAGGTTTGGAAGAGAAAGCCTGCTTGTTTTGTTTATTTTTATTTTACTGTATTTTTTTTACTCAAAATTAATAAATAAATATATATTAACTAATATAATTTTAGATGTTGCACTAATATAAATAAATCAGCATTTATTTATAATTTTTTTATTCTATAGCAGTGGGCTAAACATTTTCTTTTACAAATAATTGATCAAAGCAAAGTCTTCACCTCAACTTTGCACTTGCGCACTTTTTATTTTTTACTTTTATTGTTATTGTATTGCATTGTGAATCTGTTGTAATCATTATTCTACATTTCTGTTACTTAAACTTCTGTCTTGCTTGCCCCTTTATTATTTATTTCTGTTGGTATTCTTGTACTGCTGTAGATCGTCTTAGCTTTATAGACATGGATTTTAAATTGTTTGTTCTGTTTTTTTGTACTTGTTTGCACACATTTTTCATAGTCCTGTGATTCTGTGTAATATTATCGGTCCTTATCCCGTTATTATTTGAGTCTTACTTCATTTTAATTCTTTGTATTTTTTATTAGAATTTTTTTGTCGTTTATTTAAACTGATTTAATCTGTGTTTGTCTTTTAGTCTGGAGTTGTAAAGCACTGTGGCCCTGGAGAAATGCACTGCATGGTGATCAACAATCAACAACATTTCAATTCTAATTCCAAACTGCTTTTCACAACAATTTGCCAATTGTTTTATGTTTATATTTGGATTATTAATCCAATAAATTAAGCAAGGGTGTTGAAATCGATTCCTGGAGGGCAACAGCCCTGCATAGTTTAGATTCAATACTAATTAAATAGACCTGATCCAACTAATCAAGTCCTTCAGGCTTCTTTCAAAACTACATGATATGTGGGTTGGAACTAAACTCTGCAGGGCTCCGGCCCTCCAGGAATAGAATATGACACCCCTGATATAAAGGATAACGGATCATTTATTCCTTCCCTTCATTTTTATTTTAAGTGGTACTCTGTAAGGGGACTGTGGATGAAAGCATCTAAAGATATCTACAGCAACAAGACTCAACCCTGGCCCCACTCATTTGTATTGAAAGGCACTCAAAAGTACTCACCCAGTGCAGAACACGCATTTAGTCGCCTAGCAACCGCTCCATCTGCCAAATCCAGCAGGTAACCGATCAGAACCAGCCAGCACGCAGCATGATGATGGCTGCGAGTAACAATGGTGGCAGGGACATAAAGTACAAGACAGAAGTAAAAAAAAAAAAACTTCACTTTGAAATTCCTTTTTTCTACTGTATAACACAACATTTACTTCATGAATTTTTATTTTTGTAGGTGTATGGTTTTCTCTGTGCAGTACAAATCAAAAGCATGAATGCATACCCATTGAGACTGCAGAGGATTGAGGCCATGCCCATGACCATGTTGGCAACAGAAAGAGCATTGGCCGCATTTTTACGGGCAAACTCCTTTAGATGCACCCAGTTAGCCTGTTCGTTTAGGAGCAGTTTGTTAGCGTCCTGGAAAAAGGCTACCAAAAAGAAACATGAGCAATTACACAACAGTTCCATTTGGCAGTGCATGGTTTGGAGAGTTCTCAGTTACATAAAAATGTATTAAAGGAGTGTCTGGACTCCACCAAAGTCAGCTAGTTAAACGTTAAAATATCTGTTAATTAACTTTAAAGTGCAAATTCCTCCATAGTCTAAACATGTGATGTTTGTAATTATTCACTAAATTTCTCTAAAACATAGTAATTTAAATATATGAAATAAATGACCCCCAATGATTCTCTCACTTATTTCAGAAAGTGTTGAAAGCCATGTCGAAAAAAAAAAAACGAAAAAAAAAACCTCTGCACAAAAACATTACATTATGTTAATAATAAAACTATACAGAATTAATTTATGTAAAACTATGTCAAGAAAAGATGAGATTTTCTTTAAGCATGATATGCCCTTAAATATAAAAAATATTCAACTTAATTAAAAGTTAAAATAATTTTACAAAGTGTAATTTTGCGGGGAAAAAAGTAAAAATTAAGAATCATTGTAGCAATTAAAAACATTTAAAAAAGGGTAATCAAATTTTTACAAAAGACATGCTGAGGAGGTAATTAAAAAAATATACACTTACCACCAGAATGCAACTCTTGCTCACTTATTAGATATGATCAAAACAATGTGATTACAAATGTCTGCTCATCCCTCTGTACACCAAAAGCACAAGGCACTATTACCACATCAAATGACACATTTTCATTAGAAATTATAAATATGTTTGGTGAGAGAACATTACTAAATTCATTACTCATTTACAATTAAAACATCACATTGATCTAAAGTCATCAGCCCTCTAATCGGACAAACTAAAGCTCACATGTTCACATGGCAGACATTTGTAGCTCAAGGCCAATATTTAAGAAAGACAGATTTCATTCAGTCAAACATTTGATTGAGGAGTTATTAAAAATGGTGGACATCACCATCTACAATGAGATGTCTGTCTTTGTACAAGAAGTTACACTTACTCACACCCGTGACAACTGGCAATCATACGGTGAACTGCAGATTCATATCCTGAAGGAGCATTCTCATAAATCATTCCCTAATCAACCATTTAAATCTCCAGTTTTTACTGTATCCAAGCACTGATACAGTAATTTGTTCCAAAAGAGCTACTGAGAATGCTATACTATACAGATGATAGCAAAATGTGTGCATTGAGATTCACATTGTGCTATGAAATTAAAATATTTTCAACAGTTAATACACTCAAAACAGATAAATAAGCAAGAAAGACTTGCTAAAATTCAAGTGCTTTTCCTTATGTGTGGTCAAGACTGTTTTGCCACTGGAACGCTGCAGTGATTTTCAATGAAGTCACACAAAGAAGTCTTTGTGTTGGAGCAAATCAGTGGGCATAAAATCGAAATGAACATCTCAAGTGGTTGAATGTGTGTTTTGCTAGAGAAATTCACATAATCATAGGTCACATTTGATTCACTATGCAATAGGTCTTCAAAATATCTTTATTGGGATGTTAGTAGAGAATCAAATCCCCCATTGGCAGATACACTTTATGGACAAAAGTTTTGAGACACCCAACCTAAATACATAAATACAAACATCCAAATAAATAGACATTGATATGGAGTTGGTCTCCCCTTTGCAGCTATAATGGCTTTCACTCTTCTGGGAAGGCTTTCCATAAGATTTTTGAGTGTTTCTGTGGGAATTCTTGCCCATTCATCCAGTAGAGCATTTGTGAGGTCAGACACTGATGTTGGCCGAAAAGACTTAGCTCACAATCTTCATTCCAGTACATCCTAAAGTTGTTTAATGGGGCTGAGGTCAGTGCTCAGTGCAGGCCAGTCAACTTCTTCTGCACCAAACTCATTTTATCATCTCTTTATGGGCTTTGTGCACTGGTGTACAGTCATGCTGGAATAGAAAAGGTCTAAAAAACATTTTTGGTAAAAACATTCTCCTGGCATCCTCATCACTCAATGACCCTGGCCTGTTCCGTGACTTCAATTCTGCTTCATGGCTGAGTTTCTGCTGTTCCTAAATGCTTACACTTTCCAACAATACCACTTACAGCTGATTGTGGGACATCTAGTATGGATGAAATTTCATGAACTGACTGGTTGCAAAAGTGGCATAATATCATGGAATTCACTGAGCTCTTCAGAATGAGCCAAAGGTTTCTAAATACAGACAGCATGGCTAAGTGCTTGATTTGAATTCATTAATTAAGAGGTGGATCCCAATTTTTTGTCCATATAGTGTATTATAACAAAAAACACAAATACCTATGCATGACAATCCCTGCATTTTTCTTTGGCATGTGCTGATTTTCTAGGTAAGAGAAGCATGCAAGAACACATGCACATGTGTCATTAAGTGTAAAACTTTTAAGTTCAGTAATACAAAAAAAAATACAAAAAAATACAAAAAACTAAAAAACATCAAAAAGGTTTAAAGGTGAAGTGTGTAATTTGTGTCATTGGTGATCGAACACTCCCCCTTTTGCCACTGGTCAGCAAAATAGCTAGCTCTGCCCCAAACCCACACCATTCATTGAGCCAATGTTGCTATGCCAGACTGCTCAAACCAACAGAGCAATGTTGTGATAGTGCCATAAAACCAGAGTGTTTACACTTTTAGGGGGACTCAACCAGTGAATAGTTTACTTCTAACTGTCTCTGCATATTAAACTGGGAGTATTCTTAAGTCTAAAAAAGTACACACTCCACCTTTAAGGAAGGGTTCCTACTATTGTGTTTTGTAACCTGAACTTGATGTGATTCCAAAGCCAGTTGATTTCAAGCGACTCTTCATCTGAAAGAAAACAGTCAATGAGACACAGCACATGCCAACATACAGAATTTACCATAGAGCTTAATGTTCTTTGTACTTTGAGGCAATTAGATCTCTCATTTTAAATGTTTCTTATAAAGTCTATAAGGTTTATTACAGCATATCTGATTTTTTTGTTGAGAATAATACTCTTAAATCAATAAAACTGCTTGAAGCAAGCAGCCATATATGGATTATATTGGTAGTGAAAGCACACACTACCACTGAAATGTCTGGGATTAGTAAAAAAAAAAAAAATATTATCCAGCAGGGATTCAATGACTACTGCAAATTCAGTTTTACCATCTTAAAATATATTAAAAGAGATGTTAACTCACAATTTTACTGTTTACTTTACCTTGTTGGCCATAAGAAACTTACCGACCCAAACCTTTAAACAGTAGTGAATAGACCTATTATAATTTTAAGAAAGCTGAATAAATAAGCTTTCTATTTATGTATGGTTTATTGGGATCGGACAATATTTGGCAGAGATATAACTATTTGAAAATCTGGAATCTGAGGGTGAAAAAAAATCAAAATACTGAGAAAATCACCTTTAAAGTTGTTCATATTAATTACTAGCGATGCATATTACTAATCAAAATTTAAGTTTTGATATTTCCGGTAGGAAATTTACATAATATCTTCATGGAACATGATCTTTACTTAATATCCTAATGATTTTTGGCATAAAAGAAAAAAATCAGAATTACTAGGTATGTATTGTGTTTGCTTGGGCCACTGTCAAATTGTTTAAAAAACCATCAATCATTATCAATATATGGAGCTTTCTGTTTACTAACCCTTAAGCCAAGATCACACTACAAGATTTTAAACATGATTTAAGCCCAATTTCCAAGTCTTCTTGTTTCGCATCATTCCAGTTCAACTTCTCATATGTGTTTACATGACAAAACGTGGTTTGGAGACCGCATAGAGTCATTTGTTAACAGAGTTGTTTTCAGCTCTTGTAGTGTGTGACCCCTGTTGCGGATCATTTAACACTACAATGACTTCAAGAAAGACAGCAAGTCATGTTGTCTGAACAACACAGTGATCTGCCGACATTTAAAGTTGTGTAGTGTGAACTTGGCTTTAGAAAACAATAGATAGATCGTAGTAAACCTCAAACAAAATTTTTCCTAGAGAACAGAGCTGGGCCATTGATCATTAACGTTAATTATTATGATATAATTTTCCTCGATAAAATGATCAAGAGTTTGATAAATGTTTGATTTAATGTTTATGCACAAAAAGCTGAACAAAAAGCATGACTAATTTGAAGCGCGGCACACACAGAGCATTTATAGACTTGGCTCAAAGTTCAAATGGCAGAACAGCATGAGCCCACTAGAGTTGTGTTTACTTGCTGATAAGTAGGGATGCACCGAATATTCGGCTACCGAAATAATATAAGTGAAAAGGCTGAATAATATGTATCTAACAATGACTAACGTGATCAAATAGAGGCAAGCACTAATGCAGCAAACATGTCGGCAGAGTGAACGTATTTAAGACCATCAGAGAAAGACGCAAAGTATCCTTACAAGCGAGAAGCATCGACAGCGAAAGACTGTTTTGTGCTGCATCACATCTCCGATGAGAAGAAGAGGTGGCTAATGCGTGTTGTTAGGTTACTGTATGATAATTGAAATCACGAAATTACCTCAAATGATTAGTAAATAAACAGCAGAATGTAATGTTTTCTAATGCAAACACAAAATGCATGTATTCTGACAGCGTTGCACAAGCTTGCGGTGCTAGGGTTTAAAGTCCAAAGCCCGAGGAAAGTCTGTGCTGAACTTATTACTCGCAAGTTATTCTGTAACTTTTTTTATGATTTTTTTAAAGGCGCTTGTGACAATGTGATACATGCGACAAACATCTTCCCAAATTCGTATTGAGAATAATTTATAAATCTGCATGCTGTTATAAATAATTTATAAATCTGTACTGAGATCTTCCTGTGGGTTTCTGCCAAAATAAAAGCAGAGAAAAGGCAACAAATCCATCGGCATTCATAAATAACTATGATAATAATTACCCTACAACAGCTTTATAAATACATTTATCCTAACATTCCCACATACTGTAGTGTTCAAATTGGGATCTGTAATGTATTCTAATGTTTTAAAAGAATCCTCTTCTGCTCAGCAAGCTCCCTTTATTTGTACAGTAAAAAAAACTACATGCCAGTCTCAAAACTTATTAACTTAAACTTATACATTTTAAGTTAAATTGTGCTTTGTTGGTATAATGTCTGCTAGAATGTAAAAAAAACTATTTAGTGTTTTTTAAATGGTTGTTTTGTAATTGATTTTTTATTAGAAAAAGCAGGGCAAAACAGTAAAAAGCACATTTTGCCAATTTAACTAATGCAATAATAAAAAAAGGCAAAATAGGCCTACATAGGGTGAAAATGTGAAAAACCGTGATCGGTATTCTGTATTCAGTCTTCAACCCAATGTTTAATTTTTTTTCGGCTTCGGCCAAGAATTTTCATTTCGGTGCATCCCTACTGATGCTCAGTCAGGCGACACTAAACAGCACTGTGAGATCCAGTGTGAAGCGCTTGACTTCAGCCAAGAATATAAATGAGTGATTTAAACTAGCTTATAGTGAGATGAAACAATGCTGACAAACAGCAAAAACACTGTGTTTTTCAGAAATTTTGATCTAAATGTATGCTACTATGAAAGCCCAGTGGTTAATTTGAATGAAACTCAAACGGTGAGAATTAGGGGTGTGCAGTGGAGCCAGTATTTGTATCTGTATCTTTAACAATCACAAAATTATTTATATCTGTGGCCCTGTCCAAAATGGCATCCTAAACACTCACTTCCTCTGAGCCCACATTTTCAGATTTTAGTAATTTCCATGAAATGCATGGAAAAAGGCAACTGCAACACTGGTATTTTATTTGTGCTTATTTAATTCATAGAGTTAACACTTATTTACTTCAGACACTCATTAGTGCATTGTAATATTAGAATTTTATGTAAAATAACAAACTTCCCTTGGCTCACCGATTCCTGCGTAGTTTGGAAAAGTAAGGAATTTCATTTAAATGGGAAAAAGAGTTCAGAGTATGGAAAAATATTTGTGTTTCAACATTTTGCCCTATTTAATGTTCTAAAATACAAAAGAGAGCTGGTTTGGTTTTTGAGAGATGGCAAGTTTGATTGCCAAGAGGATGGCTGTTTGATTGGTGATCATGCTGTGCTTATTCCATTCATTTGTGTATCATATATACAAGGTTTAAAGCTGCAGTCCGTAAATTTTGCCTCTTTGTCACCACCTGTTTGAAAACTTGGGATTGCAGCTGTGTGTGGAATTATCTCCCTTGCGTGGGTTGTGCTCCAGCGCAGATTAATCAAATTTTTTAAGAGTATGTGTGGCGGACAATCAGTCACCGCACCGGTGTGGATAGTTACTGTACTTCGCAAAAACAGATTCTAGCCTACATCTTAGAATATATGACCCAAATGAGAATTTTCACCAGATATTGTCATCTGAACAAGCAACAACTGAGAAAAAAAGCATTACAATAAATTGCGCTACCAATGGTTATTTAATCTAGCAATCGATTAGTTCATATCACATCAAACCATGCAAATTATAATAATTGTTAAACTTTATTCTCAAATTCTTAATGTTAACAACATCAGCATTGTGTGAATATCTGTATAGTGTGTATCAGTGTGTAGATTTCTCATACCATTCAAATTTCATATTAAGAAATTATTTTACCCAAAAAGAAAATGATTCTCCCTTTGAACTGGTTGTCTTTAAAATACTGATCTTGTGTAATTCCAGACTATCTGTAATCAGAAGCACATTTGAAACTGGAATATAATTTAATTTTATTCACATGCATTTCATAAACACATAGTACTTTCTGGATTACAATCCACCATCAAAATGATCAAATTCATTATTCCAGCTGCTGTGAAAAAAGGCTATAAACGATCCGCTACTTCTTATTGACGCAGCAGCATGCTAGAATTTCCCGCCAAAAATCTACCCGTATCACTCAAATTAGAAAACATTATTATAAGCTTAACGTAATGAATTGGGCTAAAGTAGGGTGTTTGAATACTGGCTGGTTAAGTACTTGTTCAAATATTGATTTCCGATCATTTTTAACAAAAAAAAAAAGTTGCGGACTGCAGCTTTAAATCATTCAACTTTAAATATACACAAATAATAGGATGATTAATGATGTAGTATTTTAGTTGGTATTGGCATAGATATTTATAGGTAGATTCTTTATTAGTGACTGTTTCTATTGGCCGCTATACATAAGCTGTCTGCCATATTGGAATATCAAAGATGGTCCATGAAAAGTCGAGATGAAACGGTAAACTGTAGTTATACGCATGGCTGAATAATAAATATCTTCAGTAAACTTTAGAAGATTGTTTTGCTAAACTAACACAATACAACAAGACAAAGCATTTAAAAGGTACTTTAGTTTAAAAACCTGTAATGTTCAGTTAATAGATATTAAAAATACAAACCAACACGTTTTTACCTGTAAAGTTTCCAGTTTCTTCTGGAATTCAAATTTAGGCTGTTTTTACAACCAGATGTTGTGCAATGTTGTTGCATCTTGAAACTCAATGTTGTTACATCTTGAAATTGATTTATATTGTGAGTGACAACGTATAGACTGTTCCAAAACGGTGAACATGCTTGGAGCGGTCGAATGAGGAGTCTACCTATACATATCTATGGATATTTTGTTTTCGTTTTTGCCAAGCTATGATTTCTGAGAGAAGCACGGAGAGGCAACAGAAGTGCAGTTGCTTGATTTGTGATCATTTCATTCATAAAGTTTCAATTCTTTCACTTCACAGACTCCTTATTGCATAGGGACTTTAGAGGTTTATGCAAAATATTGCACTGATCCCCTGGATCACCTGTTATCCAGCAAACACAAGGAGTGACTGTTCCAGCCTCAGCCGAATATTATTCGGCAGAATTATTTGTTATCCATTATTCTTATTTAAATCATTATCTGTGCCTTTCCGAATATGGTATTTGGATTCGGGCACACCCCTAGTCAGAATAATACATCTGCATCCTCAAGCTACTTCTACTATCAACTCAAGGTACTGTTGAATGTGCATTTCTAAGAAACAAATAATAATAATAATTATAATAATAATAATAATAATATTGCAGCCTGCACTGCAAACTGTGCTTAACAACATTCATCAAAGGCAGGAAATACAGTATTATAACATGCAGAAGCTAAGAAATTAATTTCCTTATTTAAATGTGTATTTTTCTAAGAAAAACTTACTGGAAAAGTGTACAGAAGTCAAAAATGTGAAATGTTTGTCATGTTCTTAGGAGTAATTTCAATCTAAAATTAACAGTCTGTTTTCTACAACTTTCACATATGGAGAAGAAATTTGCCTTTAAACTTGAAAGAAATAACTATTTGAAATTTATTGTGGTAACTGACTGATATAAAACATTTTATTGTGATCTTTTTTTTTTGGTATTATTACCCAGCACTACTAGAGAAATAACTAGAATTTAGTTCAAAGTACAATGAAGGATGAGATGATGAAAGGGCAGTATTTCCTTTGTTGTGGGAGTGTTATCAACTAACAGGAACATCAAAGAACATTGCAACCATATTTCGCCTGAAGACCCATAATAATCATTACCACAGGTCTTTTTGCATGTCTAGTTCCTCTGCTCCATGTGACAGAAGCCGGGTTGACAGGATTAACATTTATCTGTTTCTAGAACACTGTATAATACTGTACATATAGAAAGGCATAACTCAAGTTGTGTAACTGAACCTCAGTGTAACCTGGTAACAGTTAAAACCCAGAACTTATTTGGCAACTAGTCTAAGCAACTATGGGACAAACACCACCATAGTCATAAAAGCTAGGGCCCATATATTCCAGTTAACAGATATATGAGCCAATTGTTAAAAAACAACTATCCTGTTATATATAAAAACTACTTTGTCATAAGTTTGCATGTAAATGTATTTAATCAATTTCTTAAAAGTTTATTTGGTGATGGATAAACAGTCAAAACGAGCCTCTAAATCCACACTTGTTTGTTTATCTACAGCTTCACATAGTTTCAATCTTGTGCCCACCATCCCAAACCCTGTCAAAGATTTTTGAATGTAAGAACATGGTTAGTGGCACTCATTGAAACAATACTAAAAATAAACAGACATTTTCTTGCTATATTCTGCTTTGCATATAGTACTTATTTGCATACCAGATGTGGGAGTCAGGAGCATCATGATGGTCAACAGATTTCTCCACGTCAAACAGCACTGAAATTAAATCAAATAAGAAAGTCAGCTTTACCAAATGAAGATAAGAACAACATAATATCATGTACAGCACATAACAGGGTGTAATCTGTGCTTTCAAGCACTGCCTTACAGGTTGACCAGCCCACAAAGGCACACCACAGTAATTAACATGGTGTTTTTGTTTTGTTTTAGTGCTTAAGTGTATGGTCTAGTCTTAAAGACCAACCTTACAACTTAAAGCAAAACACTACAACCATTGTTTTTCCATTTTAAAATGGACTGGAGCTGTTTTACTTTTCTTTTACTTTCAGACTAGTCTAAAGAAAACATCCAAAATACACATTCAAGCATTTTTTACTCCATTAAACTTTATCCTTGTGGATCAGAAAATTTCAAATACAACACATGGCTTATTTCTAGGCCATTTTCTTTAAATTATTTTCTTTCTGATGCACTGAGCCAGGTTTTTATAATCTGATTTATGTGACAAAAAAAGGATATTCAAAATAAAACAATTTAAACTTGATAATGCCTTATTTGCATATCAGATCGCAACGTTTCACAATAATAATAATAAATTGTTTTAATCTACTGTGATTAATCAACCAGTTGGTTATTATTATTATTATTATTTATTTTTATTATTATTTTTATAGTATCTTTCCGGCTCAGACTGCATAGGATAAAGTGTATGGGTCTGTCACGTGATGAAAAACCCGAAACAGGTGAACTACTAGACTAATTCCAATACAGAACCTATAAATAATTTTGCGCATGCGCAATTGAACGAATCATTCCGAGACGACTCGTTCTTCCCGAGTCACATTCAAGATTCTTCTAAATGAACGAATCGTTCAAGAACAACCCCATCACTAATTTGAAGAAGCAATGCGAAATAGCAGAGTTGGTATTACCAGGCTAGCCTTTTTCTTTTTTATAAAGGACGATTACATAGCTTTGATTAATCAGTAACAAGCTATCAAATGAACTTAAGACAAAAACTCTTCGTTTAATAGGTTACTACAGTGATGTATGAGCTCTCCTGTCTCTTACATGAGGCTGTTATACACACAGAAGACCATCTCTGACGCACCGTTTTCTCACAAGTTGTTTTTACTAGCCAAATCACACGGACTGATGCGTTTTTATTAAGGTTAGCCCGTATGTATGGTGAAACGCTCATTTTATTACTAAAACGACGTTATTATTACGTTTAGCTCGTATATATGTTAAAACTAGTATTTTATGACTAAAAATAATCCTATCTTCCGCATTTCTTCTGCAGTTAAAAAAAGGCTGTGTAGCCTATACGTAATACCAGCGCAAACTCGGATTCATTAGTTTGCATTAACAACTGCGTAGCTACTCAGCATCAGTCAGTCAGATGAGGCTGTTCCGTATATCAAGTTGCAAGTCATGGTTTCTGAGCTAACCTATCGTACACCTCGCATCGTACAGCATTAAAAAGGCGTGTCTAAATCTTTTCTGCGTTTTATTATAAAAACACTGAATGAATATGCAGTGATTCTTATTGTGCAATAATACAGCATTATTCCATTAAGTCGTAAATTTAAGGGTATTACTGAGTAAAAGTCTTTCAATATAACAAAAGTGTTACGTTGCGTAGGCTATATGAATTTAACGCCCATCATATCGTCTCAAATTTCAAAATGACTTGTTTTAAAACCTGATATGTCACGCTCGGAGAAACAAACTTACCTTCAAGGTCAGGCACAGAAAGATGCGACTCAAAAATGAAAGCAGACAAATACCGGCTTCTGCTGATCAACTCCGACGACACAGTGTTTATAATTCACATTCAGTGAAAAGAATTGTGATTTTGAATGGCCGAGACTGACATTCATTCACGGACTGCACCTGTCTGACACAGACAACGCTTTCAAGTGTATTTTCAGCGCGTCTCATTTTAAAGGCGTAGGATTCTCTGGAATATTCCACCGGATATTACGTCGAACAGTTCTAGCTCTTTCTCTAAGCACATCACAAAAAAAAAAACTATTCTCCACAGCACGATGGGGCTATTCAGCATAATTTCTTATCTAGCCTTGTCCATCGGCGAAATTGGAGGAAGCCAAACAGAGTTAGTAAAAAGCGGGACACTATGTACAGGAACACTAGTAAACAAGAAGTCAAATTCACATATAAAACTGTATCATGTGTATTATTATATATCATTATTAATATTTTAATTATTACCACCGTATGTTGTGCTATATTCTCCAGACAATAAAATAAATGGAATACATTAATATTGTGAAACATAGGCTACTGTGTTGCAGAAACTCAGTGGACATGTGAAGCGGACCCTGTAGTCTTGACAGGTCCCATAAACACACTCAAAGCCCTTTAATGGGTCATATCTACAGAAAATAACTAATTTATTAGCTGTATTTACAAAATGGCTTTCATAAGCAAAGGTGTTCTTGAAGATCCAGAACATGCAATGATTAAACATCTTGTGTCTATGAGATATAGCCTACTGTAGCATTAAGAAATAACAGCATAGTCGACTGTATGAACAAAATATGATACCATATACAAAAATGTTTCCAGATGGCAGTGCAGGAGTCCCGGCTGTGACCTCAATGACGATGCCCTAAAAGTGCAGAAATGTATCTTATCAGGAGTAACAACAGAGTCTCATTGCCTCCTAGATTAAGGCCATTTTCCTTACAAATAATTTTAGTTCTATGATATGCTTTAGTCAAACTCTCTGAAATCTTTTCTCCTTCCCACAGCTTCATAAAATTTATGATGAATAAAATTTCTACACTGATTAATGATCTTGTACATAACTAGCCAGTTATTTTTTTTTTTTTTTTTTTTTTTTGGTGTTAATATAGTTGTATTATTTGTTTAGAAAAGGCACATCATATAACATAATAAATTCAATCTGTTTTTATTGTCTCATGCACTCACTTGAACAGCAATCCTCTGGGCAGCCTCCATTTGTTTCATGGTTGTCAGAATCAAACAACCACACCAAAGTGTTTTTAAAATTAAAAAAAGGGCCACTTTACAATATGAACAAAACAAATGTATACAACACAAAGAAGTTGAGTACATTAGAATTATGAAACACTGAAGGATAAAATATAAAAGATAAATAAAAATAAATCACTATAGTGCCTTTAAATCATAAAAAAGAAAAAAGTGATATTGATATTGCTAAAATTCTATTGAAAAAAAGTGGTAAGTGACACTTTTTTACATTTATTCAAAGTCAGTCATTGAATACTCTCAAAAAGTTCACATAATTGTAGATATTGTATATATATATATGTGTGTGTGTGTGTGTGTGTGTGTGTGTGTGTGTATATATATATATATATATATATATATATATATATATATATATATATAAACTCACCCAGTCTTACCTTTATGATTGTGCTATAGCTATCTACACCACTGTATTTGACCATCATTGCAGGAGCACTGTAAGTGTCTACACAAAATCTTCATCATCTTTCTCTGCTGAAATTCTTTCTCTTTTTAAGCAGGTGGCTCCTCCCAGACCATCCTCCACTAGCGTTTTTGTTGTCAGCTTTGTCCTAATTTCTGATCTCCTTTCATTCACCTCCAACACTCCACCCATCTCTGCCTCACATAATTGTCTTTTGGGAAAATTCCTATTTTGTTCCTCTGTTTAGTTGTTCCCTGATAAAGAAACAGGGAAGGTGAGATTGTCAAATGTGACATTTGATCATATGTTACATGCATTGTAAAGAGAAAGAAACAGTGATTGTAACATTTGCCAATATAAACACACACAGATACACACACACACACAAACACACAAAACAGGTCACAAGGGAAAGGCTTTAAGCAAATCATTATCCCCTTGCAGAAAGATCATGACGGAAATTAAGGGTTGATTTTGTGTCACTTTTACGGGTATTCTTCTTTTGACAGCATAAAATGTAGCTGGAGATGTTTCCAATACATCCCATATTTCATAATTCATACTTAAGTTACTGAACAGCTTGTGGGCAACCTTAAGCATATGGCCATCATTGGCATACAACCTGCAAGAGCGACATTTATATTAAATGTGTGTTTAGATATTTATTTTGGAAGTGTCAAATTGTCTCACATTCACATCCTCTTGCAGTTGCTAATCTAAAAAAAATATTGCTAAAGACATCAGTGGGCTAAATGGAAACCTGGAGTGGAGCAAGTGATAGCAGAACATTTTGAGCTCTTCTGTCAGTCCAAACAAAGATCCAGGGCTTGATGTTCTGTTTGAACAAATTGGTTCAGTAAATGACTCAATGTCTTTCTTATAATAGTCACTTGTCAACAACATTTACTGTGTAACTATGTAAAGCGCAGAAAGAGCCAATGAAAAACTGAAGGTAAATCAACAAGCCTTAGTCATATAAAATGGTGAAAAAGACAAAGGTGGGAAAGTGGCCTTATAAATAATAAAATTGCTACTCATCTTTAGCAAAATAAAAACAACAATGTGGATTCAAAAATGTTGCTTTTACAAACTGAGAGAAAACTTGAAACTGGTAACAAAATAATAATAATAAACTTGAGAGCATTCAACTAAGGCTTGTTAGTCTAAACGCTAAATGAACATTGATCAAAGAGTTATTAAAAGTTTCAAACATGAAGTGCGTCTTGTTTAAATGCATAGTAGGATTCACTGACTGCACTATTCCACTGACATTGCTCTGCTTTATGTAGTCCGCCCCTATTTAGCACTGTGCAGCACTCTAAAATACGTATGTACTGCACCAGTGCATTACTCTTCAACAGAGATGGACGCTATATGCAGAGCTACGAAAAAAATGAAGTCCTAAAATGACAAAATGCTAAAGATGGCTGTGTGCTAGTCTCTCTAATGCATAAGTTCTGTGGGTGATTGATTCTACTTCTTTATAAGCACATACAAATGACATGACAGTGAAAAGAAGTGATATTAAACATAAGTAGATTTAACAGAATTTAAGAGAAAGAACATTTAAGTGGTATGTCTAAAAATTATTTCTTGTAAAAAAAAAAAAAGATTTAACCTTCCCCAATCTATATATAATCTCATAGGCTTCAACCTTTTTTCTTTTTCTTTTTTGCTGGGTCAAAATATATATTTTAAGAAAATTAATTGAAAGACTGAATTCTATTGGTATATTAAGCCAATATAAATGAACAAGAAGTCTAAGTTTGTGGTATGCAGGCATCGTCATAGGAATAGAGTCTTGAACTGAATTGTTTAGTTACACCAATGTTCTTACAAAGCATTTCACAACACAACCATACCATGGACTGAGGCTAGGGTGAGGAATGCAAGCAAATGTTTATTGTATTTATTTATTTATTTCATATAATCTAGCACTTATCTTAGTTTAACATGATAAACTGCTTAGTTTTAGGGGAATGTGAAAATGTCTAATGAGGAGTTTGTGAGAACGTTGTTCCTGCACAGACATGTATAGCGGATCTTGTAGTCCTGACAGACCTCTCCTCCCAGCTCATTATTCACGCATTCGAAGCCCTGTAGTGGATCAAATCTGCAGAATCAGAGCAGATGGCTGTTAATCATTACAAATCGTACAAAATTGTAAAATTATTGTTTTTATTGCATATATATGTTTACAAATACTGTTCAATCTTACACTTGAAAATTGTTTGCAGTAGGCAGTACAGGGCTCCCACTAATGGTTGTGACCTCAATGGCGATGGGCTGAGCGCAGGCCTGTAGTGGGTATTTTTTTAGGGCCAACAACAGCATCTCATTGTCTCTTGGTCCACTGGGATTATCTCGGTCAAACCAGGGTGTACTACATTCTAACAGAAGACAACCAGCTGAGTTAAATTCATCTCATTTAAGGTCAATATTTGAGATCACAATTCCTATAGTAGAGATCAATCCAGCTAAACCTTGATCTGTACCTGATGTTTAGGAATAGAAAGCTTTTAAATGATCTCACGTGCACTCACTTGAACACCAATCCTCTGGACAGGTGAAGCGCACCTTATAATCAGCACAAAGCACTCCTCCTTGATTTGCATTTACACAGGAAACCCCAGATGTTGGATTATAACTTCAGAAAACACACAAAAGCACCTTAACATTAAAAAACAAGCTTCAGCTAATATCGTTTGAAAGATCCTTTGGTAGACTCACACTTGAAAGATGTTTCCAGTTTGATAGGCTGGCTGGCCAGAGATGGTCTGAGCCTCAATTCCAATTGGATTTGGACAGATGTACCCATGGTACACACTCAGAAGAACAGGCAAGAGCTCAAAATCGCCTCCATTTGTATTAGGGTTGTCAGAATCAAACCACCTGGTTACACACGCTGTTGAATATCGTACAGAGGAAAGAAACAATTAAAACAAACCATCAAAATGAACCAAGTTCTTTACAATATGAACAAAAGAAATCAGAATTATGAAAACATACTCGTGTTGCAGAAACTCAATGGACATGTGAAGCGGACCCTGTAGTCTTGACAGGCTCCATTCACACACGCAAAGCCCTGCAACGGGTCATATCTGCATAAAGATAATACATATATTAACCAAATTCTCTAAATGACATTAATAACATTTATGGGAAGTCGTGGCCTAATAATTAGAGAGTTTGACTCTTAACCCTAAGGTTGTAGGTTCGAGTCTCGGGCTGGCAAAATCATGACTGAGGCACTGAACCCCCAACTGTCTATCTGACATCACATTAAGAAATAAAAGCATTTATTTGGAGACATTTTACATGGAGAATATATTATCCCATACACTTGAAAATTGTTTCCAGGTGGCAGTGCAGGGGTCCCACTAAGGGTTGTGACCTCAATGGCGATGGGCTGAGTGCAGACCTGTAGTGGGTATCTTATCAGGAGTAAAGACAGCGTCTCATAGTCTCCTAGTCCACTGGGATTATCTCGGTCAAACCAGGGTGTCCTACATTCTAACAAAGAATGGCCAACTAAGTAAAAGTCTTTTCATTTAAGGTGTAATGTTAGACCAATATCACAATGATTTCTATTCTGAAAAATATATATATTATTTTTAGTTTATATATCAGTTATTTAAAAGCTTTGATATGTTTTTAGTAAATCACACTTAAAAGTCCTCCCTCCTTCCCACAACTTTATAAAAGTCACATCATATTAAACAGTAAATTCAATCTGTTTTCATGATCTCAGATCCACTCACTTGAACACCAATCCTCTGGGCAGGTGAAGCGCACTTTATAATCAGCACAAACCCCTCCTCCTTGATTCGCATTTAAGCAAGAAACCCCAGTTGTTGGATTATATCTACAGAAAACACCATAAGCAAACATAATTCAAGATCTTTTCTTGACATACTGAAAATGTTACATTTTGATAAGACTCACACTTGAAAGACGTTTCCAGTTTGAGATGCTGGCTGGCCTGAGAGGGTCTGAGCCTCAATTCCAAGTGGATTCGGACATATTACTCCAGGGTACATACCAAGGAGGACAGTCAAGAGTTCAGAGTCCCCTCCATTTGTATTAGGGTTATCAGAATTAAACCACCTGGTTACACACTCTGTTGAATAATTTTTTTGTTATGCCACAAAAATGTATATGTACAAATATATATACAGTATAAAGTAGATGGAATAAATATACATACTTGGTTGGCAAAAACTCGCTGGACATGTGAAACGGACTTTGTAGTCCTGACACCCTCCATTCTGTTGTGCATTCACACAAGAAAAGCCCTGTGTTGGATCATATCTGCAGAAACAGAATGCTTCTGTTAACATTATTTCTGAATAAATGCAATTTAATATGCAAAGAATTGGAATTAGAATTGTTAGTCATACACTTGAAAATTGTTTCCAGTTGGCAATACAGGGGTCCCACTAATGGTTGTGACCTCAATGGCGATGGGCTCAGCGCAGGCCTGTAGTGGGTATTTTATCAGGGTCAACGACAGCGTCTCATAGTCTCCTAGTCCACTGGGATTATCTCGGTCAAACCAGGGTGTCCTACATTCTAATAGAAGACAACCAGCTGAGAAAATATAATAAACTCATACAAGACCAACAAAAGATCACAATGATTTCTATTGTAGAAAAGAATACTTAAAATTATTTACAAGTGAATTTTGTGCTTTGATAACTTTGTATACATTTTGTGCACAAGTTTATATAATTGAAGGGGAACAAGAAGTTTAGACAATTTGATGATACTGATCTTAGTAGTCACCTTCTCAAATTAAAGTATTTCAGTCTGATTTTCACAATCAGCTCGAGTTTTGTATGTAAATGTACAGTAAATGTCACTCACTTGAACACCAGTCCTCTGGGCAGGTGAAGCGCACCTTATAATCAGCACAAAGCACTCCTGTTTGGTTTGCGTTTACACAAGCAAACCCACTTGTCGGATTATATCTTTAGAAAACACAAGATAACATATACTGTAAAACTCGGATCAGAATATCAGCAGAAGCACATGTCCTGAAAAAAACGTACACTTGAAAGATGTTTCCTGTTTGAGATGCTTGTTGACCGGAGATGGTCTGAGCCTCAATTGCGATTGGACTCGGACATATTTCTCTAGGGTTTGTATTGAGAAGGTCAGCCAACAGCTCGTAGTCTCCATTTCCACTTGGGTCATCACGGTCAAACCACTTGGTTATACAACCTGATATATATAAACAGATACAGAAGGAAGAGTAAAATTAAGTGAGACTCTCAGAATATGTTGACAAGACTTGCCAGATTTAAAGTGTAATTATTATTATTTATTTTTTTGCTCAGTATTAAATTAAATTAAAAGTACCTCATAAAACCATCTTCCAAAACTGTTTATAATGCTGGTAAAAAAATTTAATATATATATATATATCTGTATTTTATCCTTCAACATCAAGAGCACCAAAAAAGTAACTCAGTGTAGGTTTAATGTAGAAGAATACACCTACTCTGAGTAGACAGTGAGATGAGTGTACCTGAAAACATTGACAGACAGAGACAGGAGTTTTTGTACTTTTTTTTCCCTCTTAAACAAATACCAATTATAATTGATTTGACCAACTTCAACTTTCATAATAAAACTTACTTGTTGCAAGAATCACACAGGTTGCAAATACCTTGGAATAATATAATATAATATAATATAATATAATATAATATAATATAATATAATATAATATAATATAATATAATATAATATAATATAATATAATATAATATAATATAATATAGATGCAAAGGAAATGGCATACCTTGTTGCTCATTCTTCTTTCTTTCTTTTTTTAATAGGAAGTCTAATAGGAGAAATTACTAAATATAGAAACAGAAATAATTATTATTTCTGTAAATGTAAATATCCAAAACTATTTGGCATTGCTGAAGGAAGATAAAAACCTTCAATGAATACCACCACAAAGCACTTTTAAGTAATGAATTGTAAAAAAATATTTACACAGTATACATAAATATATGAACTCACCCACTTGATGATTGTGCTAGTGAGAATATCTATACTACAATATTTCACTAATCAGGAGAATAGTTTACACAGCATCATCTGTGCTGTCCTTTTTTTTCTGCTGAGATTCTTTGTCTTTTTAAGCAGGTGGCCTCCTCCTGGACCGTCCTGCTGCAGCATCTGATCTCCCTTCATTCACCTCTAGCACTCCACCCATCTTTGTCCTGAATAGAGATTATTTGTTTTCTTCTCTAAAACTTTATCTTTTGTACCTCACTTTAAACAATTTCTGATAAAGCAGGGAAAGATGAGCTTGTCAGATGAGACATGTGATCATATGTTCCAAGAATTAGAAAGAGAAAAATCAGCAACTATAATCTTACAATACACTTTACACAAAACACAAGGTCACAGAAGAAAAGGCTTCAAGCTATTCATTTACCCCTTTGCAGACTGTGGTCGTGACGGAAAGTAGATATAGGTCGATTTCAATCAATACTTTTTTTAATTTAAACTGGTATTTTTCAGCAAATGCTAGGACTCAATAAATTTCTCACAGCAGTACATTTCACATTCAAAATGCAATAAAACTAACATAACACTGCAAATATGTCTCAAATCAACACATTATTTTATAAGACTTGACAGCAAAGCTTGTCAACCAATAAGCACACTTTTTCACACATAAAACAATGATCTCACTAACAATGGCCTCATTCAAAAACTAAGATCAGGTAGAATTACACAATGATTTATTTTCTTTCTTTCCATAACAACAATGGCATCTCTCTACTGTTTAGAATTCATTGCAAAATATGTTACATTCTCCATGTTTACCTTACAGTACAAAAGTATTGTTTGTTGTCCTGTTTTGTATGATAATACCTAGTATTACTTTCAAATTACATGTCTGGTTACTCATTTGATTGAATTCTTTATTCAATGTTTTGCAAATTTCTACATTTTTTAAACCTACTCGAAGGTCTGAAAAATGAAAAATAGTGTAGTTTACCTTAGCACTCAGGATGTATCATGATAGTAAAATGATGACAAATGTATTTGGGGAAAAAAGCATTAAATTAAACTAAATGAAAAAAAATAAAATGTCATTCTAATGTATTGTTCAGGACTTAAAGCTGCGGTAGGGAACTTTTGACGCTCTAGCGGTTAATAAACAGAACTGCTTGCGTCTTGCGGAAGAACATCGTAGCCGGAACTACTTCTCTCTGTTTATGTCTATGAAGAATCACAAAGGTACTGGGTTACTCCGCCGCGGTACCCCCGAAGCAATCTTAAATAGTCAGAATATAAACACTTATTATAGGTGCACCCTAGTGATTCAGGACAAGCCAAAAACACGGTTTGGAAAATAGATTCATGCTGTACTCGTTTATTATGTAAATTTTTCTACATTTTGAACACAAACAAAGTTACGGACCGCAGCTCTGATTGGTTGTTTCTTAACGGGAGCGATGTATTTCTGCAAATGGCAATAGGACCACTGGGAGGAGCCAGAGGAGCTTGATTTTTTTCACAGATTATCTGTCTCATATTCTACTGTCAGGACATAATGACAGGTTTAAAAAATTTTTTAAAAATATATTTTTACAAAAGTTCCCTACTGCAGCTTTAAGGGCTGACATGCGAAATGGTTGAATATTGCTGTTTAATCAGTGAATAATTAAATGGAAAATATTTCACACAGATTTTTATAATTAAAAATGTTTTAATCCATATTTACCTTCCAGAATTTCCTTCCGAAATATTCAGTCTTCTTAAAAATTATGATCTAGAATATTCTAAAGGCAATTTTCTATCCATTTTATTACAGATGCATCTCAAAAAAATGTGAAAAATTCTTTATTTTTGTAATTTAATTAAAAAAGGCAAACTTTCTTATATTTATGATTCATTGCTCACAAACTAAAAAAATGAAAAAAAAAAAAATATATATATATATATATATATATATATATATATATATATATATATATATATATATATATATATATATTATGATGTTATGACTTACAGCTTGGGGTAAAAAATCAGTATCTCAAAAAAAAAATATTTAATTTTAAATTTCACATGAAATTTTTGCAATTTAATATTTTCATTTTCATTTTGAGCTTGATTAGTTTGATTAATTTTAAGTATAAATAGTGGGTACCCCTCGGGCTAGTTTAGAACATGTACTCACAATTATGGGAAAGACTGCTGACTTGACAGTTGTCCAGAAGACAATCATCAACACCCTCCACCAGAGTGCTATATCAAAACATATTCATAGAAATTTTACATGGAAGTAAAAAGTATGGTATGAAAAAGCAACAGGGATGACCATAGGCTTGGGAAGATTGTCAGGAAAAGCCGATTCAAGAACTTGGGAGAGCTTCACAAAGAGGGGACTAAAGCCAGAGTCTGTGCATCAAGAGTCGCCATGCTCAGACGTCTTCAGGAAAGGGCTACAGCTGTCACATTCCTAGAACCAAGCCACTCCTGAACCAGAGAATAACGTCTGAAGCATCTCACCTGGGCTAAGGAGAAAAAGAACTGAACTGTTGCTGAGTGGTTCAAAATCCTCTTTTCTGATCGAAGTAAATTTAGCATTTTTCATTTGGAAATCAAGGTCTGGAGGAAGACTGGAGAGGCACAGAATCCAAAGTCCAGCGTGAAGGTTCTGAAGTCAGTGATGATTCGGGGAGCCGTGACGCCTGCTGGTGCTGCTCCATTGTGTTTCAACAAGTCCAAAGTCAATGCAGCCATCTACCAGGAGATTTTGGAGCACTTTATGCTTCCATCTGCTGACACGCTTTATTGCTGATTTCATTTTGCAGCAGGACTTTAGCACCTGCCCACCGTGCCAAAACCACTTCTGAGTGATTTGTTGACCATGATATTACTTTGTTTGATTGGCCAGCCAACATGCCTGACCTGAACCTCACAGAGAATCTATGGGGTATTGTGAAGAGGAAGATAAATAACATCTGGCAAACAATACAGAGGAGCTGAAGGCCACTATCAAAGCAACCTAGACTTCAATAAGGCCTCAGCAGTGCCACAGACTGATCGCCTCCACGCCACGCCACACTGAAGCAGTAATCTGTGCAAAAAGAGCCCCAACCAAGTATTGAGCGCATAATTAAATATATTTTTGTGCAGTGAATATAGAATATTAGAAAGTTTGCTTTAAAAAAAAAATTACAAAAAAATAAAGAACTTTTCCTTGATATTCAATTTTTTTTAGATGCACCTGTAAACTTCACATATTAGCTGCCTTCCACAAATTCAACATTACTCATCCGGGAACTGCAGGAATAGCAGAAGATAGCCGATTCATGATCTCCAACTGCTGTTAGTGGCTCATTAGCAGGTGGTGCAAGCGGCTGTTGACAAAGACCATAGCAACAGGTACAACAAGTAATTCATTAAAAAAACTGATCTGCAGACATGGGTGTGTGTTTGTTTCACATACGTAGGAATGCAAGTTTTATTAGTTCACATGAAAAAGAGATGTGTGTTGGAACAGGTTAGAACTAAACTGCAGGACTAGTCACCCCTGACTTAACCCATGTTAAAGACGTTAAATCTGTAGATTAATCTGCACAGCTGGGCCTACAGATAGATGTGTAGGAAGGTCAATACTAAGAAAAATAAAAAAACAATTGTTAGTCAAAAAAATCCACTAAATCAGCCACAAAGCAGAACAGAAATACACAGAAAACGCATGTTATAACACATTCACAATGTAGAAGACTTGTACTCTCTCTCTCTCTCTCTCTCTCTCTCACACACACACACACACACACACACACACACAGGTTGATAAACCTATCATAAGAGAACATTCTATAGGTGTCCTCAGAAATGAATGGGAGACTATAAAAAAAGCTGTATGTTGTATAATTTTTCAAACAACATGTTCAGACACAGCTTTGACTGTGATAATGTGGCAAAATTGACTAAAAATGAACAAGGACTATTGTTTTATTGTTGAAATGATGGTTTTATACTGTATAAACAAATGTAAATGAAAACTGCATCTTATGTGGAAATGGCAAATGAGCCATTGAGTGATACACTGCCTCCATCTAATAGTTTAAATTTCATGTTATTTTAATTTTAGAAGTGTTTTTCTTCAGTAGATAGCAGCAATCTTACACTAAACCACTGACTCCCAATCCAGGTCTTGAAGAACCTCCAACAGTGCACATTTAGATCTCTCCTTAATCAAACACATCTGATTCAACTCATCAGCTCATTAGTAAAGTCTCAAGAAACGTGTGGAGCTCTGGTGCTTGAGGGCCACTCTCCTGAAGAGTGTAGCTCCAAAAAACCTGCCTGGAAGTTTCTAGTGACCCTGAAGATCTTTATTGGCTAGTTCAGCTGTGTTCAATTAGAGTTTGAGCAGTGAAGCCTATACAACACACCGCATTGGGGATTTAATGTTTTTGACACTGTGCTCTACTTCGTCCTCTGGTGGTCAATACAAATACAACACAATACGTCTTACACCAACTGTGTCATTCAGATGTTTTGTTCATCGGGATTTCATTGTAAGGATTATTTGTATATTTAATAAGCATATATCTCATTAGCAAGATGGCAGTGAATGTGTGTGTATCAATAGAGTTTACCAATTTCTTTGTATTTTGCACAATATAATGACATTAAAGACTTTCTGTTCTATATTTTTACTCACAATTTATTAATATTAGTTAATTTCAGCATTCACTATTGCATTATTCAAATGACAAGTTGTGTTTGTTAACATAAATGCACTGTGTGAACTATTATAACAATGAATTAACAACTGTATTAAATTGAATTAACAACTGTTTGTATTAAATAATGTTAACAAAGATAAATAAATAGTGTAATACATGTAATGTTCATTGTTTGTTCGTGTTAGTTAATACATAAAGTAATGTTAACAAATGACAACTTATTGTAAGGTGTTACTCTTTTTATGAGGTTAGAAATGGGGCTGAAAGATGAATCCTATTTTTATTGTCATTGCAGTATGAACGTTATTTATCAATGGGCACCGAAACGTGCTATGAAAGAGCAGAGTTGGTTGATTTAGGCGCCAGAGTGCAGAATTCATCACTCAACAAAACTCTGGCGTTTCAGTGATGATATCTAAACACCTTTGATTGGCCATTGCCTTAATAAACTTAAAGTTATCACATGTTATTGTTTGTAATGCACATCGCTGTAAAACAAACAAATAAATAATAATAATTATATAATTTATGTATATAATATACACACACACAGACAGACACACATACACAGCCGATCATTGATACATTCAGTGGCAAACATTGCAAGTTCCAGTACACAGTGCTTCTTAGAATAGAAGAAATGCTGTCTCTAGCATTAAATATTTTATCAATAGTTAAGTATTTGGTCTTGAAGAGGATCCTTTTTTTTTCTGTCATTTGGACTCGGTCTTGACGTGGACTCGAACATCTTTGGTCTTGAATTGTTCTTGACAAACGGAATTGACAAACCTGGACTTGACCACAGCTCTAAAACTTCATGTTCCTGACAGTATTTGAGAGGGTCCTCATTTCGAGGGAGGTATGCATCATTGATCTGTGTGACGTGACGTGAAGCCAAGTATGCTTGGAATTTGTGTTCTTCATTTAACCCACCCAAATGCACACACACAGCAATGAGTAGTGAACAAACACACATACACAAACACACACACACACACACACACACACACACAGTGAACACACACTTGGAGCAGTGGGCAGCAATTTTCTTAAATGCAGGGTCTAGCAATGTGGCCAATACAAGCACACGGATGGATTTAACATTGCTGCACTACTTGTGGATGTATTGTTGAAGAGCCATCCCAAGGGATGAAGCAGAAGCATTTGATGCCAGGGCTGTTTTTTCTGCCACCTTGTGCTAAATCACCCTAATGATTGGGATGATCTTTGAAGCTGACACTTTTTTCTCTCCAAAGAGCTCTTTAGTGGCATACGGTGCCAGTATTCAAGGCTTTCAGAAATTATGTAAAAATCAGCATTTGAAAGTGGCATGATGTCACTTGACAAACTAGTCAAAGCAGCACCAACAGGCAACTTTAGTTTTTACGTTTATTTTATTCCATGGGGTGGCAACTTTTTGGGCATGAAGGGTATTTATTTATTTTTTCTGGTTAACCACTGTGCCAATAACCACTGATGAGCATATTATGGAAAGCTAAATATCTATTGTGCCAATGAAAAAACTAATAAAAAAGTATTTTGATGGCCTTAAATGTTCAGCAAATGTACATTTTTGGCTGAACGACTGCTACTTAAATGAAATGCAATTACTGAGTGAAAATTGATTATACACCAAATGTTTTAAGTGAAGAAGCATAATATTCGGAATTTTTCTGATAGTCATTGAATATTCACTCTAACCAACCTGATGAAAATCTACATTGCTGTTTCAGCGCTGTGTGGTTTGAGAAACTTTTAAGAGGAATTATACAGATGCAGTGCAAAATGTACAAAGTGCAGAAGTGGTTGGGTAAGACATACTGTTTTAATGGCACTACTTTTCTTTTTTTGAAATAGTAGAGGAAATTTTAAAAAGGATTTTGAAATATTGAATAATGAATTTGAATAAACAATTGACCAGGCAGTTGGCATGTAATTTGAAGGTAATAACAGGCATTATCATCACAAAAAAAAACAGGATAACTTGGCAATAACTTATATTAACAATAACTAATATAAACATGGACCATGCAACATATTGCAGTGAATTCTAAGCAGTAGAGAACTGTCGTTTTTATGGAAAGAAAGACAAGAAAACATTTTGTAATTCTACCTGGTCTTAGTGGGGGTTTTTAGGTCATTGTTTTATGCATGAGAAAGTGTTTGTTGGTTGACAAGCTTTGGTACGGTTATGGAAGAATGTGTCGCTTTGAGACATATATGGAGTGCATTGTTAATTTTTGTGCATTTTGAATGTGATTTTTTGCATTTTGAATTTACTGCTGTGAGAAATGTAGTGAGAAATGTGTCCTAGGAGTTGTATGAAATGAACAGCTTGATGCCTTTTATCTTCTGACCTGGTTTATTGCATGAAGTAAAAAAAAGGATTACAATTGCAGTGTTTTCTGTAATTTACGTAAAGGATGATCAAATGTCACATTTAACAATCTCACCTTCACTGCTTCTTTATCAGGAAATACTTAGTGAGAAACAAAATATAAAGTCTTAGACAACAAAAATAATCTTTCTTCAATAGACTATTCTTGTATGTGGATAGTAGTTTTCCATGTGAGACAGGTGAGACAGAGATGGGTGGAGTGAGGTGAGAAATAGATCAAAGTTGATAACAGATTTTACTGCAAGATGGTCTGGGAGGAGCCCGCTTGCTTAAAAAGAAAAACTAGGGCTCAGATGATGTTGTGTAGACACTGACTGTGCTCCTTCATTTAGTTTTACTCAAATATAGTGGCTTATTACAAGATATGAAAGATATCCTCATGAGCATATTCATGAAGACTGGATTTATGGATTGTTTTTTTTTTCTTTTTTTCTTTTAGTAATGCCAAATAATTCATGATTTTCACACTTCCACGCACTATAATGATATAATGAACTGTTATTTCCAAGGTATTTGCAACACGGATGGTTCTTGCTACAAATAAGTTTGTGTAAGAAGAGTGTGTGATATTTTTTACTTAAAACTTACACTCTACACTTCCAATACAGCGGGTTGAGAAAAACTACTGGTTACTTGTGGATGAACTTGAGTTGTGCTTCGGCTCTGCTATTCTGCATGAATGAACCTGAGGGCAAAAGGGCACACAGCTATTCCTGTGGTTATGAAAGCTTGTTTCTGCCACAGGATAAAAAATGACTTCTATTTCACAATTCAGATTTTTTTTTTCAGAATTGCAAATTCATATCTTGTCATCTTGGAGTTTCGGTATTATGTTGATGCATGTTTTCTTATGCTTTACCTTTTGTTTGCAAATGCTTTTCTCTTTGAGATTCAGTTCCTGTGGATTCAAGTCAGATGTGGGATCACGTGACACTTTGTAGTCATGGCTGTGACGAGGAATCAGAGGCATTTGGATCCATGTGCAGAACTTTATTCAGAGAATGGTTGGACAGGCAGATATCAGGAATGGCGTCAGGTATGTTAGGGGTAACCAGAATCGAAAACAGAATCAAGCAGAGATCAGAGCAGGCAGCAGAGAATCAGAGTCGAAATACACAACCCAAGATCAGACTTAGGAAGAACAAATACAAGAGAAAATGCTCGGAAATGCTAGACAGGCTAAACAAGACTTGGCAAGTGTTTCTGTATGAGTGCGTCTTATGTGTGTGCAAATGAGGTGCAGGTGTGTTAAGGAGATTAGCTGATGAATAAGGTGCAGGTGTGGCAAAGTGATAGTGATGGAGTGACTCATGGGAGATTTAGTTTGGTTGTGGTGCAACAGGATGAGAGGTGCTAGTGTCCAATTGATGATATGGTGACATCTGGTGGTTGATGGGTGGAATGGTCCTGAGTGCCCTATAAGAGTTCATGGGCACTCCAGCTGATGATCATAAAAATGGCACTGGATAACTGAGGTAGACAATGTCCCAAATATCTAAAGTCCCAAATGACACATTTCATGTCTACTGGCCGTTTTGTGAACTTTCAGTGGCCATGGCTTGTGCATGTCCATTAAGTCTACGAGACATTTGGGTGTTCTGTCCCATTTGTCATTCTAGCTTCCAGAAAGGCTAGCGAGCTCCACCTATGTGGCTGTTATGCACGTACTAATGACTTGTGAAAATATGTGTATGCTATACACAAATCCATCTTTAGGGCACATTTTAACTGTCCCTTCTGGCCAAAATTCAAGTCCATTATCCATAATAGCATTTCCTCAGATTAAAATGTTCATCATCACATCAAAATCCATCAACATATTTGTTAAGAAGTGTTTTTGCTTATAAAAAGTTCTTGATTTGTGCACATATCGCTCTGATATTATAATATTACAGACAAAGGACTCATAGCTTAAAGCAATGGTTTGAAGTTAAAAACATCTTAATGATTGACTTACAGTATTCCTCTTTTTGCTTCACAAGACATTAATTGAGGGACAGGAGTTGTGTGGATTACAATGAAGCTTTTATCAGCTGTTTGGTCTCTTATTCTGACGGCACCCATTCACTGCAGAGGATCTGTTGGTCAGCAAGTGAGGTAATGGTAAATTTCTCCAAATCTGTTCAGATGAAGACACAAACTCATCTACATCTTATTAAATTTTCAGCACATTTTCATTTTTGGGTAAACTATTTCTTTAAGTGCAAAGAAATAAGTATTAGTAATACACTGAACTGTTATGTTTTGAAGCAGAAAAAAAAAATTATTTACTTAAAATACGTATAAGTAACATTTTCTTGTAAAACCTACTTTTTTAACAATTAACGAGTATCTGTTTTATTTACAAGGATGGAAAATAATTTTTTATAGTTTAATCCTAAATCGAAATTTAACATGAACTCTTAACGACTTGATGCAACTAGATGAAAACAATGAGCATCAATAAATAACATCAGAGAGATGTTTAAATTAGAATCTTTTTACTCATCTTTCAAGAATACTCCTACAGCCATCTGGGTTGAATTGACATGAAAAGCCACTTTTTAAAGGGGTCATATGATGTGATTTCAATTTTTCCTTTCTCTTTGTAGTGTTACAAGCTCTTGGTGCATGAATAAGATTTGTAAATTTGCAAAGACTAAAGTACCAAATCCAAAGAGATATTCTTTATAAAAGTTAGTAGAAAACCATGCCCTCCTAAAATGGCTCATTCTAACACGTCCCCACATGTATACGTCAGGGTGTGGGAAGACTTGGATAACACCATCCGAATGTTCACGCAAAGAAAGAAGGCACATCTTTTATTCTCGCTGTTGCCGCCGCTGCCATGTTCTGGAGACGCTGTGTGTTTTGTTGTTGAAGTGAAACTACTTTGTTTGAACTTCCAAAAGAGGACACAACTAGAAATCAGTGGTTAAGTTGTATTTATAACACTGTTCCAAAACACTTCAACCTAAATGTGTGCAGAGCATTTTACAGAGGACGAGGACTGTTTCCTGGAGGAGTGGCCTACAATTGCTGGCGTCTGCTTCTATAAAGTGGGGCAATTCCAAATTTGCAACGCAATATGTAAAAAAAGAATGTATAAGTAATTTTAATCAGTAATTATGTGCCCACTGGATGCTACAAATGCCTCATTTGTATTGGGTTTCATTGGTTTTGTCTTGTCGTGCCGGGTACTCAGCAACACAGTATGTTAAGTGGTGTAATATTTCCTTCACACGCTTGAGGAATTCGGCCAATCACAATGCACTGGATATCTGGCTAATCAGCATATCTTCAATCACCACACTTGTCAGAACAATTAGCTTAAATTTGTAAAATTTGCCCGTTTCAGAAAGGCGAGGCATAGAGGAGCAACGTTAATGTACATTAAGTGGAAAATAATGTGTTCTTTTAGCAAAGTGATATGACCCCTTTAAGAGGCTTTTGGTTCCAGCCTGCCAAAAACTGAACACATATCATGTATGTTGATTGAGTCATTGAGATTATTGTAAGCTATCAGAACAGAACTGGATTCCTCTGTAATCTTTGACCTCAATATCAAAATGTAAACATAAACACACAGATTGAATGGTGCAGTATGACTTGTCACGATCATTAAAGTGTTCATGAACTTCAGTAGAGGGCACTCCACTCAGGACCATTCCACCCATCAACCACCAGGGCTGCGTTCAGCCCCGACAAAACGTTGCACAATGTTTTTTAAACAGAAATGGTAATGCGTTGAACACACTTCTGATGATGCAAGAGTTGCAACTATGGCAGCTGAGAAGGCCATTCTTTGTGTTCTTTGTGAAGAATTTTCAGAGCCATCTATTTAGCCTCACATACTGACTTTATTTGTAGTTCAGACGGTTTTAATACCCTGTATTTTCTTTCTCATTTTTAGGAAAAGCACTTAATTACCATTGTTTATTTCTATACCAAATGTCATACACTTGCAATGAAGCTAAAAATATAAACATCATTATGTTTATATCCTATATTTTTACAATAAAACTTACGACAAACATAATATCCATTCTAATATCCTCAGTTGTTGTGTATACCCGGCTGCAACGAACACATTTGTACATTATTTTCCTTGAAGCCATTGTGCGAGTTCACTTTAATACCGCGTGCTTTATATACATGTTGCTGCTGATTGGACTGCAGTTCTGACACACCCACCAAACAAGAGAAAACACATCTCAAACCGCGTTGCACACCGGTGCACGCCATTTCCAGGAAACATGACATTCAACCCGGAAACCGTAGCAAAATGTTGCACACCGTTTTGAACTTGAACATGCCCCAGATGTCTCTTGGACACTGGCACCTCTCATACTGTTGCACCACACCCGAACTACATTCCCCATGAGTCACTGCATCACAATCACCTTGCCACACCTGCACCTCATTTACACACACATAAAAGCAGCAAACTCACTCTCACTCACTGCGAAGTGTAGCATTTCCGAGCATATTCCCTTGTGTTTGTTCTTACTGTGTATTATCTTGGATTGTTTAAACCGACTCTGATTCTCTGCTGCCTGCCCCGATCTCTGCTTGTTGCCGTTAATGATTCTGGATATCCCTAACACACCTGACGCCATTCCTGATATCTTCCTGTATGACCATTCTCTTAATATAATTCTGCACATGAATTTGAACGCCTCTGACTCCTTGTTACAGAACTACACATTACAAATTAGCAAAAGAAAAACCACCAGCTTGTGTGACCATGTTTTAAAGCCATTTCAGGCTTGGAAGTCAGTGATGACAAAAGACAGAACCAAATAATAATAAAAGTAAAGCAACTTTATTTAAGTAGTAATGCTCCTTTTTAAAAAGAATATTAACAGACAAGCCTTAGTCATAAAATGGTGAAAAAGATACAAGAGGCCAAAGTGACCTTTGACCCCTGTCTGGCCCATGTGGGCGAGCATGTTCATTAGAGCTCCAAGTCACAGCACTGATAAAAGAGGGGTTTAACTAGGCTGTATTTTCTCTGTAGACCTTCTACTCAATTTCCTCTGTACTCACATTCATTTTTCTATGCAATGAGAGCAGCCAGAAAAAACAACTTCCTGTACACTCTGACTGAGATTGAGACTGATTTCTCCATTAACCCTCTGGAGGCTCTTGAAGCTAACGTACATTTCCTCTTTTTTTTCAATATACACTGTGTAAGACTATGAACGTAATGAAAAAAAAGACACCTCACTTAACCATTCATACAAATCTATCATAAAATAATATGTTAGTGTGGTTGTAAACAGCAAAACTGTGGAAAACGGATAAGACTGAAAAAATAAAGACTTTCTAAACATTTAAAACTGCTGCAGTCTTTTATGCAACATTTGTCATCTACTATGAGAATTGTAATAATTTTAATTCTTTTAATAAAAAAAATATAAACAAAATATTGTAATTAGTAAACAGTTTTTCATTTTACTGTAAAGCTACAGCTTTTATTACTTACAACAAATAAGACCCATTCGGAGAGGTGAATATTATAAGAAACTGAAACTATGAATATGTGCTTGTTTTGTTGCCTTTATCATGTCTGAATTTAGCACCATATTTTTTTTTATATTACCAGACACATTTAGCAGACACAACGTTTCCAAGCATGGAAGGTATGTCATTTCTAATGTATGCAGTCAACACTGTATATATGTTCTCCCAACTTGTATTTTCTTGCAACAATCTTCACCTGAGATGTGTCTGGATGTCTTCTGTGCTGTGACCTCACAGAGACCCTTTCCTTAGCATGCTCGCCCCCACCGGCCCTCAAACAGAGTAAAAGAAGGCAGCAGAATCTTCAAGTATAAACACAGCTTGGGCACTAAACCTCAGACACGCATTGTTAGAGCCTAGAATCACTGCTAGCAACACAAACGAGCAGGTTATTGTTAGCTTGTATTTCCCCCACATATATAATATTTATAGATTAATAAGCTTATAAATAAAAATTCAGTGCTGTAAAAAATCTCCGATTCCATAGGATCTGACCCACCATAGAAGGCTCATCGTGTTTATTTTTTAAACCATTTTTGTCATCTTTTTCTCATGGGTAAAAAGCTACTGTTCGGAGTACGTAAACAGAGCTTCTGTGTTAATACTGTAGTTCCTTGATTGAGCATAAAACACTGAAATACTGAAGACTTGTTAATATCATTAATTTGTCTTTCTCTTTTTCTTTTTGGTTTAATGCAGCACAGAGCAAAGAATCCTTTCCTGTGTGTTTTTCTGGTTGCGGTGAAGCACCAAGAAACACATATTAGTCTATATCTCTGTGTAAGTGTGACTGTAGTTTGTCCTGTAAGCGTCTGAGAGATGCATGTTCCTCAGTGTGTGTATTTTTCTATAGTCTCTGCTAGTGTTTTAGTACTGCGTCTATGTTAAGCAGCGCTCCACGTTGATGCCCTCCTCTGTGTGGACCTGCAGGTCGATAGGTCGCGCTGGATGTTCTCCCGGACGAGCGTTCATCAGTGAGAGGTTCTTCAAACAGCCTGTGATACCTGATGAGTACTTTCCACCGGTCAATGCTTTCATGTCTGGAGCTCCACCTACAGTTCAGATAAAAACAATCTTACTTCAGATTCATGTGTTTATCATTTTCTTTTTACGAGGAAAAAGTCATTTCTTCGAGACACAACAATCTGATCAGTATAAGGAACAAATACCAGTGTAATATTACTTACCCAGGTATATATTACCCTTGGTGTTCACCATGATGCTTTTGCCTTGAGATTGCCCATGTTGGACAGATCCTCCATCGATCTGAAGGTAGCCCTGCTTACCCGTTCTGATCAACACACAGAAAGAACTCACTATTATTTTTTTATTATTCATTGTATGACGGTTTGGAGAGGTTAGGAGCATTACCGGACTGCAGTGATTATGTGCCACCGTCCATCATTGACAGGCTTACTGGATTGAATCTGAGCCTCTCCACTGCCCAGCTGGTAACTATCAGAGGAACAGAGCACATTATAACATTATGACTGATCTAGACCAGAAAGAAACTGAAACATAGTGGCAGCAGCAGAGAACCCTAGTAACAAAAGTCATGAGATCTTTGGGATATTTAAAAAAATAGGTTATTATACTGTCATTATATCATATTAGACATTTTCGCCATACATGTGAATTGTTAATATTAGAATGTGCTCAATTACTCACCTAAACACAATATGTCCATTCTGTAAACCAATACTTATGAAGTCCTTCCCCTTTCCTTGACTTCCCAGTTCCTGGAAAGTATTTTCAGTGGAATATTAAAGTCAGTCTCTTAGTCATTGGGAGGGAATATGGATGTAAACCTCAAGCTAAAGCCACAGGCTTCTGGAGCCAAACATTTATACAGCAGTGTATATTGATGATGTCGTCTCTAGGAATAATGTTTCTCTTGTGTTTAATATTAGTTACTACAATATCAAACAGCACAGTGTAAAACAGTCAAAAGAAAAAAAAGTCTTCATTTCCATAGCATGGTGTATAAAGTAGGCTGGATTAATGATTAAATTTAATGGCACTTTTAATTTACACAAGCACAAATTCCATATTTGTTGTGAAGACTAAGATATGTGAGACATGTACCATACAAGTTGGTTTTAAACACATCAGATGTATTACAATCTACTAAATTTCAATCCACAACAGGAGAAGTTATTAACTAACAAAATATGTTTTTGATAAACATATCTGTGTCCTATGTTTGGTTTGAGGTTAACAGTCAATCATTTCCACAAAAAAAGCACACTTTCAGATTTGTGAAAAATGCAAACATGATTAACTTGCAGTAACACAGGTGCGTTGACTGAACTGGTGGTGGTGATGCAAACATAAGGCTAATTATGTCATACAGTAAATCGGTGGTTCTCAACCCTGTTCCTGGAGCCTGGACTTTGAATGGGAACAATAGAATTTGCTCCAGGAGTAGGGTTGGGCACTACTGTCATAAATAAAGAGCAACTTTGAAATGACACTAACACATGCAAACAATAAATGAGGTGAAAATTATTTTAATTTTTTTACCCATTGAAAATTCCTGAGCCTGTTCACTTACAGCCACTGAATAAACTAGTTATTTATCAAATGCTTTTCTAATATAATTCTACTCTTGAGCGTCTGTTCGGCCAGTTAGTGCACTGTAAGTGAGAAAGAAAAGGCATTTGCCTAATCAAAAGTAAATATAAGAGCTGTTTTCAACATGTTTAAATGTATCTGTGCAAGTGCTGTAATGCTCAAAGACATTTTGCATATATATTCTAAGGAGATACGTTCATGGTAATGCAGACATAGTCCTATGTCTGACTGCTTTTGAAGAGTGAATACCTTTATACTAGCATGCTTCTTACGGAGGCTAAGAGCGCCTGCAGGCTCCTGAGGAGGATGAAGGTGAGTTAGTCAGGCAGACATGCAATGCAGCCATTAAAATGTGATTTAGAAGTGAAGGACAAAAGCATATTCCAAAACTGCTCCAAGCAAACTCATTTTACTCAGTTTAGTGAAATGAGGCTGAATTTAAATGTAAACGACACGGTGCATAATGTATTAGAATGTGAGTGTATGCAGGGTCCAAAATTAACAAAGAAGAACTGGACTTTTGACAAAGACTGGACTGGACAAATACTTTTACCTAAAATTGTAACTTTTAAATGTTTTCAATTAAAAAAAAGTTGTATTTTTATGAGTAAATAAAAATAAATATATGTATGTGCCTTGAGATCCAGTAGAGGGCTCATGTGTACAAACATACCACTCCCTGCCACAGGACGAGGCCGTCTTTAGAGGCAGTGTTGATCTCTAACTCAATGGTCTCTGGAAAGTCAGGAGCACTAAAACAAAACAAACCATCAATACTGCTTGACAACACTCAAAAAACTTTATATATATAAAGTGTTCCTGTAGCTCAATTGGTAGAGCAATGAATATCAAGGTTAGGGGTTCGATTCCCTGGGAACACATGATAGGTAAAAATTGATAACCTGAATGCACTTTAAGTTGCTTTGGATAAAAGCTTCTGCTAAATGCATACATTTTATATATATATATAATTTGTTTTTACAAGCAAAATTATTTTCTGTGGTAAAAACTGCTGAATTTGACCGCACTCATTTAAATGGATAATTAAGTCACCGAACACAGTTCATCAACAGTTTCACATATTAAGGGCCCTCACCTTCGTGGGAACATAGGCTTTGGAAGAGCCAGATATCCATTGTCATGGAAATATGCAGAATATTCAATAGGAGAGTCTGGAACAAAGAAACCAAAAATAAAAATAAAAAATAAACCCCAGGTGACAACTCTGGGTTATACTACCACCCTGTGGAGCTCCACCAAATAACAGAATGAGCAGTCAATGAACAGAACCGAGCCCGACCACATTGAATCACATCTGATCTGATGAATTACTATTTATAAGTTATAAATGCTAGATTCCAAATAGCAGGATTCATTGGGAACATACAATCATCAAGAGCCACCAACAAAACAACAATATGCATTCCTCACAAAGCATTCTCGAAAACCATGTAATAACCGGAGAACCCTCAGGCAAATGAGTGCTGACCAAGAAGTGCTTCATGCTCAGTGTTTCTGACCTTACGGACATTCAGAGGTTAGTGACTAAAAACATGTTTGTTCACAGTGTGAGGACATCATGTTGACAGACGTCACCGTAGCTGAAAGTGTGGAAAATAGGTTGGTTGTTGGTTTCGTAACAAAGAGAAACAAGGATTTAATGAGAAAGACATGACGAACTGAAACTGCAACGAGAAGTTGACCGGACAAGACGCCTCAGGAGATGCTAAAGGGGAATTCTATGTATGTTCGCCTTAGGAAAATGTCACAGTGTTGCAAAACTCACAATTTTAATATTACCCACAACAACTGTACCAAAAACTAGCATAAACTTTCGGCGTTTTAACAGTGAAGACATAAAATTCCCCCTCAACGTTACATTTAAAACTTCACAGTGGACACAGTGAAGTAACCAACTGAGTGCAGAGAGCAGGGATCTGTTTACAAAACCTCAGTCTCAATTAACTGTTTTACATTGTTTTGATTTTGTTTATGAAAGCTTTCAGGGACATCAAGCACCTATAAGATGACATCATTGAATCATTACACATACACTATTGGCCAAATGTTAGGGATGGGTAAGATTTTTTTTTTTTTTTAATTTCACTAAAGATACTGTATTTTAAAAAACAACAACAATGGGTTAAAATATTAAAAGTTGAAATAATTATTTCTTTTTTGATACATTTTTCTAAGCTGAATTTTTTTGCAGTCATTCCTTCGGTCTTCAGTGTCACATGATCCTTCAGAAATCATTTTAATTCTTTGGTGTTCAAGAAACTTCTTATTATTTTCACTGTCGAAAACAGCTGTGCTGCTTAATATTTTTTGCAGAAACTGATGAAGAGGACTTTCAAAAGAACATAATTTTTTTTAAACAATTTTTTTTCATACATTTTTTTTTTACTGATCTCTAACTTTTGAATGGTAGTTTAAAAATACTACAAAAATAATTGTCTTAATATTTTATAGATTTTTAAATCAAATATAATAACATCCTTAAAACAGCTAATTTGCATAACTGCATATGATAAGATGTAGATAATAAGCAAATATATACCTTACTGACAAACTGTTTAAAGAATGAACCTCACTTTATTTAGATTTATACTAAAAACTTTAAAAATAAATTATTTTAATAATAAAAAAAATTTAAGCATTTATCAAAATGATCAGAAATGTGCTTGATTTTGCCTCTGATGTTGATAAAAAGAGCTCTGTAAACAGACCCCTAAAATGTTTCATTTTCTGGCTTCTTGTCCCCCACTGAGGCCGTTTGTTGTCGTTGTTTTATTTGTGGTGTTAGATGGGCTGATGGGCCCTGAGGAGGACGCTCTCCCCTGGTTAGTGACGAGCGTATCAGGCCGACTGTATTCATACTGTACCATTTCCCCAATTACCCTCCAAATTCCACGGTGCCTCGGTGAAGCTGGACTCCTGCCCTGTGTGTGTGGGATAGCCATGAGAGTGCAGGGGTCAGATTCATACACACATGGCCTCTTTCAGCGGCCAACACGCTACTGCTGGATGACGTTAGGCAGCCTGACTGATGTCACCATGCTTCGTTATGGAGAACCTTCAATTATTTCCCTATAGTGCTTTATGATGAATCACTTATAGCTGTGCTTCTGTTTAATGCTATAAAACCATAGAGAAATACCTTTACTCCCATAGAGAATGAATTTCTAAACTGACAAATGAAGCAAACGGTTTCTAAAGAGACCAATAACATTATCGGGAAGAACAATAAAGCAATTAAAGGTTACATTGCTCACATATTGGCTTTAATTATGTATGTTTATCACCGTACATATTAAATGACATTATTTAATCATGTAATGTAAAATAGATGTATAGGACTATTACAAATAGTTTTTGTTAATTGAAAAAATATTAAAATCTAAATATTAGATGAAATCCAAAACGAAAATTAAACTTAAAAAAACTTTAATGGAAATTACAATTGTTGCCTTGACATCTACTGTAAGTCAAATGAAGTAAGTTGAGGTTAAAGTAAAAACACTAAAACCACAAACTACAATAGAAATAAAGCTTAATATATTTTTTAAACTAATAAAATGACAAAAACACATAACATTACTAAATTAAAATAAACAGAATAATAATAATTTTTATTATATTATTAATAATAAAGGGGAAAAAAACTAAATGAAAATATTCAGAAATTCTGTAATAGCAAATAAATTATAAAAAAAATAACACTAAAATAGAACACTAGAGATTGGGCTAGCTTAAAATGGTCTTAAATTAGAATATTTTTTTTTAATTCTCCAAACTAACATTTAAACAACATCATATTTATACTCGTATAGCTATCTAGATCATAAGTTAACTGTGTCAGTTTGATGAAATGTATTTAATCGTGGGCAATAACAGTGAAAAAGTCCCAAGACTAAAGGCACAATACTAAATATTATAACTACCATCATTCTTGCCTTTTAATATTTCCTTAATGGTAAAGTGGACTTTGGATGGAAAGAACTGACAGTGATGTACAATATAACAGAAACACATGGCAAAATATGTACAATATAATGTACAACAATGCATTCCCTAATCAGAGGGCAAAAATCATATACAAAATGTGTTACACATCTAGCAGTTGTGAACTAACCTTTCTCACAGTGCCGACCTGTGTAGCCAGCGGGACACACACAGTGGTTATCCACACAACTGCCACCGTTCTTGCACTGAGAGGAGTCTCGACAGCTCTCCCTCACTATTTCACAACGGTCACCTGAAGAACAAGCAAGAAAGAAAATAAGAAAACTAGAAGAAAAAAAAAGATCAGTATATCAATATCAATATTTCAAGATGTCTACTTGACAGTTGGTTAAGCGGCTTACCGTCGTATCCTCCAGAGCAGTTGCACTTGTACACGTACTCTGCAGTGGCAATACAGGTGCCTCCGTGCAGACAAGGCCTGCGGTCACATGGGTTGCCATCTTTACACTGGCTGATGGCTCTGCTCTCTATGAAGCTGTATGATAGATCCAGCTTCTTTCCATTGATGAAGACCTGTAAAGAAAAACAAAGCCAGCACCAAGCAATTTAATATTGAAACATGAGTGTGGGCGTAGTGTGAAGCCGATTCTCACCTCTCCTATGCATCCATCAAAGAGCATGCTAACATTTGCGGGTTTGGGCAGGATGTCCATGCTGGGCACTCCTCCCAGATACATGGGTGTATGGATATTAAGGCCCTGGGCATTGCCTGGAGAGGACCTTGTGATCTCTTGTGCATGGTCCACCTTCAAGGAACCTTCTTTTTTGAGCCGTTCGGCCACCACGCGATGCCACTGACCCAGAGACACGGGCTCCTGACTGCGTAGAACTGCTTGACCTGAGAGCATGGAAAAGTATCATATTTAGCTCTGACAGGTAGAAATCAGGGCACTATTTTAAGCTTCTGGGTTTTCCTTTTTGAAAGGTCACATTGCACTCAGGTGAGGAGGTACTTTTCTTAAAAAGTACTTAAAATGTAACTTAAAATTAACCTATGGCCAGTCCCACATTTTAAGTAATTACATATACTGTATATATATATATATATATATATATATATATATATATATATATATATATATATATATATATATATATTAGAGGTGCGCATAGATAAAAAAAAAATTAATCTAGATTAATCTCACAGTGATCTTGAAATTAATCTAGATTAAAGTGGCTCATTGGAATTCTGCCGACGGCATTCAGAACATGTGTGTTACCCAGATAAAACTGACAAACAGTAAGTATTTGAGATAAGGTTTATCAAGCTAGGTGGTCTCCTGTTTCCAAAATGCATCACAAAGTGCTTGAAAAACTAATTCCACATTGCACAAGGTGCAAATAACCTTACGCCTGTTTCACACATACTCCGTCTGCAGTGCGTATGCACTGCATTATTTTTTTACGCACCCATGTTAACGGATTCCAGTTGCATTCCAGGAGCGTTGCGTCTGCAGCAGTGCAGCAATCGTTTACGCACCGAGTAGTGGACTGCAAACATGTCCTGTGTGAAAGCACATCGAGTCCGTGCTGCACCACATACATAACACACAAGGACTGCATACGCACTGCAGACGGAGTATGTGTGGAACAGGTGTGAGCAGGGCCGTAGCTGGGGTCAGCGGGGCCCCGGTGAAGGTTAACCAGTGGGCCCTGTTTGAAATTGTTTAATTTGTATGTTCGTTTATTTTTATTTATTTGTCCTATTTCACAATGTTTAAGTTTTTTTCAAGTTTGTAGGTGTCAAGGTACAGAAACCAAATAGTTAAATGTAAAATAGCACTGGACAGTCTTCAATGTAAAAATGAAATATACAATCAAACCTACATTTATTCAGACACCTTCAACATTTCTCACATTATTACAGTTTTGCTATATATATATATCTCAAAAATTATTTCTGGTGTCTGAATACTTTTTGGTTTGACTTTTAAAACTAAGTAATTCAGTCAAGAGCAGTGAGTGATTTTCATTATCTTGGATTAACATAACAGCATCCAGTAGCTAAATTAGCCTCAGCCAGTCGGTTATATAAAATATTAAGGTGAAAGTCATCATAGCTTGCTTAGTATAGACCCAGCTCCCAACCCAACTTTGGTAATAGATTAACAGCAATATTTTTTTTATCGCCCGATAAGAGTCTCGCATTAACGTAGCACGTTAACGCTGATAACGGCCCACCACTAATATATATTTATATATATATATATATATATATATATATATATATTTATATATATATATATATATATATATACATACACACACACAGTATATAGATAGATAGATAGATAGATAGATAGATAGATAGATAGATATTAACAAAAACTCATCAGAACTCTCACCTGTACCAAGTTCATATCGGAACTCAATGTGTCCGTCCACCATGGATAACGTCACAAAGTCCTCCACTTTCATCTTTTTGCCACCGCCGAAGAACATCAGCCCATCTGAACCCATGGGCTTGAACTCCATCTCAATCCGGAGGTCGTCGTGAATATTAGTAAGAGGAGGATATGCAATATAAGAGTTGTCTCCATCAAACAATGGCGTTCTTACCAGGGTACCTGGGATTGTCACAAAGAGGAATAGTAATATCAAAATTCGACCTAAAAGTGCTTAGAAAATATACTCAAGTTTACCATCCATGCACTTGTTTCCAGATTTGCCCAAGTGACAGCGGCAGACGTAGCCCAAACCACTGGGTTGGTTAATACAGGTGGCATCTTGTCCACAGGCCTCTGTTGCAGTTATGGGCAAAATAAATTATGAACAAAGAACAAAATCACTTTCAGAAGTCTTGTTGTTTACAAATCCTAATCCTGAATCCTGAATTTACAAATGCTGACCTGTGTGACAGTGCGAGGAAGACTGATGCTCACAGTTGCTTCCGGTGTATCCTATCTGGCAACTGCATTTGTAAAGACTGGCTGTAGAGTTCTCACATATTCCACCATTCTGAAACACACACATGACTTTTGAGCTGGTTGATTTTCACAGACCAACCACACAAAATGCATACTGGTTAAAGACAAAAAGTATTTCAGACAAAGTCTATTTGTCCACTTCTTTCAGGAATTAAATTCACATATATGACTTACAAAAGGGTCCAAATACTTTTTGGGGTCACCTCATACTAATTGAAAGAGTCAATTTTGATTATGTTTTTAGGGGATTACCTTACATGGGAAGTCCTTGCAAGTGGGACAATTTGAAACTCCGATGGAATTTTTATTAAGGTCCTTGAAAATAACCTCATCACCTTGGATAATCAGCTGCTTGATACAGCCTTGAAGAACGACCAAAACACAGTAAAAAAAGACATTTGATAATAATGCTACAACTGATACTCTCCAACAAAATTAACATGAAACAGAATAACAAGGTTTTCTCACCAACAAACCCTGTCTTGAGGCCTGCAGTTTTAGCAAGCATGCTGTAGTTTGGATAACCGCCCACAAAAAGCTCCTCATTCAGGTCCAGGCCATTGAATTTTCCCTGCTCCAACACAGAGCATGTTATAGTGTACTACAATTGTTTAACAGCCACAATGCTAGCAATTTACAGAGTTTATTAATAAGCATAAGAAATCAGCATTTTATGGAGAGAGGAATATGCACCTGTGAGGTTCCATTTATAGGATCTTCTCCATCCACAAAAAGAGAGCCTCGAGTCTGATTCCTATACAGCTTCACAGTGTGAAACTCCCCCAGTTTAATGGAAAAAGGGTAACGTATATTTGCCATACCAGAGCCCACATCAAACCTGTGGAAGAAAAAATATGCACGTTCAGAAAATCACATTAAAAACCCAAAGTTAAATCCAGATTCAGACTGCTTTTATATTGACATTTAATGTACCTGAATTCAGGACGGCCACCCACCAACCCAAAAGACATGAAATCAGCGCCAGTGGTCTTCATTTGTCCATTATAAAGAATCATACCTGGACATGAAGGGAAAAGTAAATCCAATGCCAACAATAAGCTCGCCAGTGCACAAAGCCATTTTCTCTCTATTTAAGCTGAAGATAAAGCAGCATGCAGAGGGAAAATCTGCTGCCATGTCCAGAATTTCACAAGCCACATGCATGGGCACATGCCATGACTGCTACTTGTTGGATCACTGCGTGATGTCCAATATAAGATCCTGAAGCAAAACTTTTTGAGAACCACTGGTATAGAACAATGCCTCTAGATTAGTCACTTTAACCAAGCTTGTCGAACCTTGTATGTATGGATGCACAATATATGGGTTATGGACAGAAATTTTAAATATATTGGTAGGGCTGTACATTTTGGGGGAAAATGTTCAACGTAATTTTTCGGATAAAACCGTGATTTCAATTTAAAATAGAAATCCTGGTTTGCTGTGCTTGTTTGTACGGCTGCACAATTTAGTCAAAATTTTAAGATGCTATAACATGGCAATAAATAACAACAATAAATAATTATTCTTGTTATAATTACTACCACTACTAAATATGAAAAAAACTAAAAGATTACTATTATAAAAATGTAGTATTTATTATACATTTAACTGTAAAAGTGCAATACTGATATTTATGGCTGTAACGTTTAACCATTAAACTTTTATTTTGACAGAAAACTGCAGAGAACTCTTAAAGCTTCTCTTTAAAATTATTGTTTATTATTATTATTATTTATAAATAATAATAATAATAATAATAATAATAATAATAATAATAATAACAATAATAACAATAAACAGTGTAAAACTGTCACTGCGGGATGTAAAAGCTTCAGTTGGTCCATGATAACATTTCCAGTATCATGCTGCAGCCAACTCAGTTGCCTTGATGAACATTATAATCTATTTTCATGTCTGCATATTTTCATAAGGGCCCTTCTAAGGGGCCAATGAGAGATGCTGAGCTGCACTACTTCATGCCATTAAAACATCACTCTCAGGCAAGCAAGCAGACTCACCGGCATACAAAATGAGCCCTTCATACCAAAGATATGTGAAGGAGGGCAAAAAACAAAAAGAATAATTGAGTTTACATAAAGGACATTAACATATAAAAGAAACAGTTTTAGACACAGTGTGCTCTCCACATAGTACACGTAATACTGTCAATTTTTTTTCTAAAGGAACAGTTCAGCTTAGAATAAAAATGCCATCATTAACTGCAACTGATGACGTTTCACACCCATATGGTTTTCTTTCCTCTGAGGAACAAACAATTAGACATTTTGAAGAATCTTCAAACAGCTGATTTCCATTCAATGTGCAACAATCAATATGGAAAAGACCTGCAAACAGATTCTGATCAGATTTCTGTCGCACAGAAGAAAGAAAGTCCTACAGGTTTCAAACAAAATTAGACTGAGTAAATAACAACAATTTTCATTTTCAACTGTCCACTTCAAAATGCTACATAATTACACAAATACATAAACTTATAAACAAAGTCAAAACTGCATATTCAGAACTGCTTGGGTGCAGTGACGTATCTGGAAGTTTCGAGGGTCCTTACCATCAGCATTGTCTGGCTTGAAGGTTATACTGATGCTGAATGCTTTGTAGGGGTTTTTGATAGTGGAGAGTGTGAGGTACGAGAGTGGTTCCTGGGTAAAATAGGGCATCACTCTCTCTAAAAGACCACGTGGACATGAATGAATGTTAGAGAGACAAGTACAACATCTCAGAAACACTTCAGAAGAATAAACAGCTCATGAAAAAAGCATGTTTCCAAATCTCCAAGCTGTAAGACATCTAAAAAGCAGCATTTCGTAAGTCGCTCTAAATAAATATATGTTGACATTTGACTAGATCCTGTGTAGATTTTTAAGCAGAACTATACTTGTCAAACAATCCAGATGAAATCAGTGCAGTGAAGACCTACAATGGAAAATATGTAACTTGACTTGAATACATACCATGAACCAAGAGTTTAGTGAAGGCCTCAACTTTGCCCTGCTTATTAGCAGCTGTACACACATACTTTCCTGCATCTGAGTGTGTGACACTAGGGACTGTCAGGACATGTCCATCGTGTCTGCACTTAGGGGGTAACTCATTCTCCACCTGAAAGAAGAGCACAAACCAGCTTGACATTGATTTTCTGAAGTGAATATTTAGTACGCTAAACAGGACTGAAAACTGTAAAATGCTGCTGTGTGAACAAATAGTATCAACAGAATGCTGACGTCCTGAATTAGGGCAAATTTAGCCATGAAACATTAAGGTTACCTTTGACCATGTGATGGTTGGGACTGGGTATCCAGACGCAATACAAGACAAGACGGCATCAGAGCCAACTGCTACTTCCACTGACTCAGGATGTTCAGAAATCTGAGGCAAGGCTACAAAGTACATCATTTATAGGAAATTAGATGCCAGTTATAATTATGAGAGCCTGGCGTCTTTTTAAGGTGTCACATAATACAAATACAAAGCAATGGCAAAAGATTTAACTACAGTATGTACTCACACTGGACATTGAGGAGCACCTGGCTATACTCCGAGCCAACATTATTAGTGGCGGTGCAGCGGTACTGTCCTGAATCTGACTCGGCAACACGAACTATCCTCAGGATGTTCCCCCTTATCTCCACATGGACAGGAAGAGAGCCTCCCACTTTACTCCAGCGCACCGTGGGCTCAGGATCACCGATCGCATGACACTCGAACTCCACTGAGCTGCCCACCATCACCGTCTGTACTGATGTGCGCACGTTGATCATCACTTTGGGTAGAGCTGCGAAGCCAAAGAGCACAGTCATTAGTTTTAAAGTTTAGGAACACAAGATTTGGAATCATAATCGCAATCTGGACATCATAAGGGACCTTGAATGGTGAGTTTGCCACTGTCCTGAGCCTGTCCAAACAGACTTGTGGCTCTGCAGGTATAGATTCCCTCATTGCTTTGCTCAAGGTTCTCGATCCTGCACAGATAATAACAAAGGATATAAAGTAAGGACACACAGCATAACTCAAAGTTTAACTGAAATACAATTTATAAATAAATAATTGTAGTAAAATATATATGCTTTTAATTGAATAAATGCAGTCTTTGTGAGCATAAGAAACTTCTTTCAAAAAAATATTTTTGAATGATAGCATACATAGGTTTATTAATAGATTTACTGTGTGATAGTCAGTGTAGATATGAGATAATGAGACTCACCTGAGCACTCCGTCTTTAATGTGATGATTTGGTGGAAGAAATCCTCCCTCCTTCAGCCACTCAATCTCAATGTGAGACCCTCCTTTAGCAGCACAGGTGAACTCCACAGCGCTGCCCACAGCCTTCACCTCCACCTGTGGGGACACTTTCACTGACAGGGGTGCTGCAGGACACAGAGGTCAGAGGTCAAGCTGAATGTTAGTTACAATTCATCTGATGATCACTGTGAGAGTTTGACTCACTGAACTGTCAGTACTCACATCGGACAGAGACTCTGGCCAGCGCTTCACTCTTGCCAACCTTATTGCTGGCCACACACTTGTATGTCCCAGCATCGCTCTCTTTGGCCAGATTGATCTGGAGGTCTCCTCGTTGCTGCTGAGAAGTAGGAGGCAAGCTGCCATTGACCTTGGTCCACTCATATCGCAGGGGCGGAGTGCCATGGGCCAGGCACTGCAGTCGGATTACTTCACCCACTCGCACGGACACGTCATCGGGCAAGGAAGTGGCATAGGGTGGGGCTGCTCCAACCAAAGAAATGTCATTTAGAGGATGTTGGATAATCACCACTGGCTCATGTTAGAGAGCTTTACAACAGGAAAATGTGTTTCACACTTCTCGGAGGAATTCAGACAAAAGTTACAATCTTTAAATGTAAAAAAGTTTAAAGAAATATATTTTTTTTGGACTAACACAAAATAAATATAACTAATTAGAGGATATATTTTATTGAGTGTATTTTTCTTACTCTGTTGCCATCATGTTCTTAACATAAATTTAACCAAATTTTGAGAGGTTTATGCAAAAAACAAGAAAAGTTTACCAATGGTGTAGGAAAATAAATTAAAGATATAAATTAACTAAAGATATATTACCTCAAATGTATTAAAATCTTATTAAATATAGATACATTTGTAGATATATTATTGTCACACCCTCAGCTCGTTCCCTCAGCCCCAGTCACCATTGCCAGTCACCATCCACTCAATCTCCCCTGCACCGCTCACGTGAACCGTCACCTGAATACTGATTACCTGCACCTGCACCAGCAATTACCACACCTTTAAATACTCACCTCACTCATTCACTCACCGGCTGGAATCAAGATTGCATGGACACTCTTTGTGGATCTTCTGCCTGCTCCTTGTGGACCGTATTGTGACTCTGTGGAGATTCAGACACAGCGATTAAGGGAAGTGACTCTTTGTTGTCTGGCCTAGCTTCGTGCTTGAACTCACCTATTGATCTGTGCTTGAAGATTCACCGTCTGTGACCACACTTACCAGCCCTGTTGAAGTCCTATGTTAATAAAGCTTCACGAAATTACTTACCCGTCTTCTCCTCTCCTTGTGTGGATGTGACAGGATTCCAGCCCCAAAAAACAGAACTTCATATCTCCCATGGATGTTAACGCTGCTGCTCAGGGAGCGGCTTCGGACCCGTTCACCGAAATGGTGACTGCCCTCCGCCAAGTAATACAGTCAGTTTCACCACCCACCGAAACTAGTGCTTCCACCACCAACAGCACGCCCCTTGCACGTCCCGCGTGCTATGCGGGTGAACCGAGTGGCTGCAGTGGGTTTATTCTGCAGTGCTCACTGTTCGTCAACGCGAATACCAGTAAATTCCCCAATGAGGCCACCAAAGTCGCCTTTGTAATCTCTCTCCTCACCGGACGAGCGCTCCAATGGGCAGAGGCTCTTTGGAACTCCCAGAGTCCGGTTCTATCCTCATTCGATGCCTTCGCCACCCACCTCCAGGAAGTGTTCGGGGTGGCTCTAACTCCACTTTCAACCCATGATGAACTCTTAAATCTCCGCCAGGGAGCCACGGAAATTCACGACTACACTATCCGTTTCCGGACATTAGCCGCCACCAGTGGTTGGAACCAAACTGCCCTGCTAGCTGCATACCGTAAAGGTTTAAAGCCCCAGATCAGAAAGCAAATGGTCATTTACGACGATAACGTCAATCTCGAGACATTCATCAAAAAAACTATAAATGTTGCTCAGCACCTCTCGGCTTGTGCCTCCCCGGCTTCATATACCATCTCTCCATCAGCCAGAACGCCCTCGCCTCAACGAAACCAGGAGGAACCCATGATCACCGACTCCTACCGCCTAGATGCCTCCGAACGGAGACGCCGCATCCAGCAGCGGCTGTGTTTATACTGTGGCGAGGCCACTCACCTGATCCACGCCTGCCCGGTCCGTCCGCCTCGCCCAATGGTGAGTACAGTTTCCATTACCCCATCTGTATCTCACATACCTCATATCAAAGCCCAGATAACAATTAACTCACGCAATCTTTCCGTCCATGTCCTGGTGGATTCCGGAGCCGCAAGCAACTTCATCTCATCTCACTTTGTAACCAAGCACCGTATACCCATCACCCAGAATGAGACCACCTACCGTATCACTACCATCCAAGGATCACCGTTAGGGGGAGGCAAAATAACTAGAAGGACACACGAGCTGGAACTCGTTCTGCCCCACGGACACCGGGAACAACTGGCCCTCCTCGTACTTCCTCGCGCTACCGTTGACGTCGTCCTGGGTAGGCCGTGGCTGGCCCAACATAACCCACAAATCAACTGGAGCACAGGGGAGGTCCAGGCATGGGATCCGGGATGCCAGAGTCACATTCACCGTTCACCAGTCCAGAGTTCACAGTTCGAGCCACCGCACCTTCAATTGCACTCCACCTCCATAGGAAGACCTGCCCTTTACTCCTCCTACTCCGATGTGTTCAGCAAGGAACAAGCCACCCGATTACCACCACATCGGCCCTGGGACTGTTGTATCGACCTGCTGCCAGGTGCCAAGCTACCACATGGGAAAATATATCCACTCTCCCGTCCTGAGCAGGTGGCGATGGAGGAATACATCCAGGAGGCTCTCGATCAGGGGTTCATCAGACCATCCACATCTCCAGCTGCATCCAGTTTCTTCTTCGTCCCCAAAAAGGATGGCGGACTTCGACCATGCATCGACTATCGAGTGCTAAATGACGCCACCGTCAAGTTCGCCTACCCATTACCACTCGTTCCGGCGGCTCTGGAGGAACTGCGTGAAGCCAAGGTGTTCACCAAACTCGACCTCCGCAGTGCCTACAATCTGATCCGTATCCGAGAGGGAGACGAGTGGAAGACTGCTTTCATCACCCCTGCCGGGCACTACGAATATCAGGTTATGCCCTATGGGCTTGCTAACAGTCCATCCATCTTCCAGAGTTTCATGAACGAAATATTCCGCGATTATCTCCACCAATTCGTCATAGTCTACATAGACGATATCCTGATCTACTCCCGGAACATAGAAGAACACCAAACCCATGTCCGCCACGTCTTACAACGACTCCGAGACCACCACCTCTACCTAAAAGCTGAGAAGTGTGAGTTTCACTGCACTACCGTCTCCTTCCTCGGATACGTGATCTCTGTGGAGGGAGTTCAGATGGAGTCAGCCAAAGTAGATGCTGTGACCAACTGGGCGGAGCCCACAACGGTGAAAGAACTCCAGCGTTTCCTTGGCTTTGCCAATTTCTATCGGCGCTTTATCAAGAACTACAGCCTGCACTCTGCTCCTCTAACATCCCTCCTAAAAGGAGGTCAGCGCCGGCTGCGCTGGACACCCCAAGCTCGAGAAGCCTTCAGCCATCTTAAGCACCTCTTCACCTCAGCGCCCATTCTTCGACATCCTGACCCGTCCAAACCGTTCGTCGTAGAGGTGGATGCGGCCAATCACGGCATTGGAGCCGTGCTATCCCAAAGGTCTGGTGAACCTTGCTCACTCCATCCGTGTGCGTACTTCTCTAAGAAACTCTCTCCTGCCGAATGCAATTATGGAATCGGAGACCGAGAGTTGTTGGCCATTAAACTCGCCCTTGAGGAGTGGCGGCACTGGCTAGAGGGAGCTCAGTTCCCATTCACTGTTGTCACCGACCACAAAAATCTCCAATATCTGCAGAATGCCAAAAGACTCAATGCTCGTCAGGCTCGGTGGTCACTCTTCTTTGCTCGCTTTAATTTCCAGATCACGTATCAACCAGGTCACAAGAACACTAAAGCAGATGCCCTGTCCCGTATGTACTCACCAGATCCAGACACCAACAAGCCTGATTCAATTCTACCACCCTCTGTTTTCCTCGCGCCCATCCTCTGGCAGATCGACGAGGAAATCCGAGCCGCCACCCTCGAGGAGCCTGCACCTCCGGAGGTACCCACGGGTCTAATGTACGTGCCCATCAACCAGCGACTCCCCCTACTGGAAAGTACGCACACGTCACCTGGCTCAGGACACCCTGGCAGCAGGCGAACCCTCTCGCTCATCCAGCAGAAGTACTGGTGGCCTAACATGGTTCGTGACGTTACCCGGTACATCCTCGGATGCTCGGTCTGCGCCGTTACCACCACACCTCGTCAACTTCCCGTGGGTAAATTACAACCACTGCCCATTCCTCGCCGACCCTGGACCCATCTAGGGGTGGATTTCGCCACTGACCTTCCCCCCTCAAGGGGGTACACTACCATTCTAGTTGTTGTTGATCGTTTCTCTAAATTCTGCAAACTAATCCCACTAAAGGGTCTTCCCACAGCGTTCGAGACCGCCGAAGCCCTCTTCACCAACGTGTTCCGGAATTATGGCACTCCAGAGGACATTGTCTCGGACAGAGGACCTCAGTTTGTCTCCAGGGTCTGGCGAGCGTTCTTCCAACTCCTCGGAACATCCGTCAGTTTATCTTCTGGATATCATCCTCAGACCAACGGCCAGACCGAGCGGAAGATTCAAGAGATCTCACGGTACCTCCGTACTTACTGCTCCCAACACCAGGATACCTGGAGCCAGTATCTGCCGTGGGCTGAGTATGCCCAAAACTCCCTTCGCCAAACCACTACAGGCTTAACCCCTTTTCAATGTGTTTTAGGCTATCAACCACCGCTGTTTCCCTGGTCAGGAGAAGTCTCTGAAGTGCCCGCGGTAGATCACTGGTTCCAGGAGAGCGAGAGGGTGTGGGACTCAGCTCACGTCCATCTCCAACGGGCAGTTCGGAGGCATACAGAGACCGCTAACCGACGCAGATCGCCTAATCCCGTCTATCTACCTGGAGACAAGGTTTGGCTCTCCACTCGGGATATCCGCCTCCGACTGCCCTGCAAAAAGCTGAGTCCCCGCTACATAGGGCCGTTCACCATCCAATCTCAGATAAATCCCGTCACCTACCGCCTGGACCTACCACCACGCTACCGGATCTCACCCACGTTTCACGTCTCACTGTTAAAACGTCACACTGATCCAGTTTCTCCTTCCTCCACAGAACCAGAACCGCCTCCCCCTCCAGACCAACCCGAGATCCTCGGAGACAACATCTACCAGGTCCAAGAGATCCTCGACTCCCGGCGGCGGGACGGCCACCTGGAATACCTCATAGATTGGGAGGGGTTCGGTCCCGAAGAGAGGTCGTGGGTACCACGCAATGACATCCTGGATCCGGCTCTCCTCGAAGATTTCCACCGACAACACCCAGACCGCCCGGCTCCCAGAGGTCGTGGTCGTCCCCGTCGCCGCTCTAGGATGCCTGGAGTCACCCGTGGGGGGGGGGTAGTGTCACACCCTCAGCTCGTTCCCTCAGCCCCAGTCACCATTGCCAGTCACCATCCACTCAATCTCCCCTGCACCGCTCACGTGAACCGTCACCTGAATACTGATTACCTGCACCTGCACCAGCAATTACCACACCTTTAAATACTCACCTCACTCATTCACTCACCGGCTGGAATCAAGATTGCATGGACACTCTTTGTGGATCTTCTGCCTGCTCCTTGTGGACCGTATTGTGACTCTGTGGAGATTCAGACACAGCGATTAAGGGAAGTGACTCTTTGTTGTCTGGCCTAGCTTCGTGCTTGAACTCACCTATTGATCTGTGCTTGAAGATTCACCGTCTGTGACCACACTTACCAGCCCTGTTGAAGTCCTATGTTAATAAAGCTTCACGAAATTACTTACCCGTCTTCTCCTCTCCTTGTGTGGATGTGACAATTATAGATGTTTATATTTTTTTGATGAAACGCTGATCTTTAGATGAAATGCTAAAATTTCCAGATTTATTTCCTGGCAAACAAGAAAAAAATTCAGAATAAGAAAATATTTTTTGGCAACAGACATGAAAATTTGTAGAAAATAAATTAGAAGATAAATTAATTCAACATAAATGATCTACAATATAATATTATCTTATGAAATATTATGAATACATTATGACATTTTTGAACATGAAAAATGTTTTAAGTATATTGAGAACTAAAACTAAAATACAGAAGAAATGTTTTTTAAATAAAAATAAATATACAAAAAATACTAAATATGAAAATTCTTTTTCACAATGTACACCTGCATAATAATTTTGTAATAAATATCTGCATGTCATGTTTGATTTTAAAGGAAGACAAATGTATTTTCTTAAAAATATGTTCTCAAAAATCATTATATTGTGAACAATTTTGCTTCAAGATCAATTATTTGGTTTGGTGGACATTTTTAAAAATATTATTACGAAAATGATTATTGACATGTAAAATGAACATGCGTCAGATTAACAAGGACTAAAAATGATCCTCTATGAATAAGTTAAGCTCACTGTCTACTTCCAGCATGATGGTGACTTCACTGGTGCCCATGTGGTTAGTGGCGTTGCAGAGATATTGACCAGAGTCCTGACGGCCCACATTAGTTAAGATCAGACTGTTGTCAACAACTTTGTGTCTCCAAGGCAAAGAAGACCGTTCTTTAGACCATGTGATGGTGGGCTTTGGGAATCCTTCAGATAAGATACAAAAGCTTTAAGACATATCGTCTGCTTGCATTTTCACCTATTATGTTTTAACACTCACTTTCAACCGCTGCTTATGGTTGCACCTACCATGGGCATCACAATGAAGTGTTGCAGTTGATCCCTCTACCACAACTATCATAGGCTCACGTACGCTGGCATGGGGAACAGTCGGCACCTGAGGCCCTCCTTCAACAAACACCTCCACTCGAGTTTCAGTTGTGCCTTGGTTGTTCTGTGCAGTGCACACATAAGTGCCACTGTCTTCAGGCCGTGCAACTAAGATCTGAACACAGAATGAAACACACTCTGATTAACATATAGAGGGAAATCAACAAAGGCTTCACTACAAACGGCCCATAACCTGCATGAAAGCACTGGAATCGGCCGGCACGGGGCTGCTCAGTATCATCTTGCGGTTGTTGTCCAGTCTGTGCCATCTGACAGAGGGTCTTGGCTCTCCAGCAGCCTGGCATTCGAGATTAATGGGATCGCCGATCCTGATTCGCACCGGTCCTGCAGGGGTCACTACAGCCCTAGGAGATTCTAAAAATGAAATCAGACAACAATATAAGAATAGGTTCCTAAAATGGGACAACAAAAGTATCTGAACATCAGAAAAATGGAGTGCACTAATTGAAATAGCAATATTGATTATTTCTGAACTGGTTTTCCAAAAACTCCCAATGCTCCCAATACCCCCCCCCTTCCCTCCACCATCTTTGAATTTCCTAGTTTAGATCAATTGTTGTTATACCTCTCACAATGAGTGATGCAATGCTGTCAGTCATTCCAAACAGGTTGCTGGCCACGCAGCGATAGGTGCCCTGGTTTTTGGCTTGAGCATTGGTTATAGTCATGACTGAATTGCCAGGTCCAATATTCACATTATCTACAGAACAAGAGAAAAGAAGCTAAATCATTTCTATTCAGGCATCATACTAATTAGGCTGAAATGAGAGTGAACTGCAGCAGTGTACCTGGCTGGGGCAGGTTGTTGGTGGGTTTCCATTCCAAATGCACCGGCTGGGCTCCGCTGTGAATCCTGCATCTGAAGATCACTGATTCGCCCTGCTTCACTGATGCGCTGTGAGGCTCAATGAAGATAATGGGGTTCTGGAGACCTACTACAAAATCAGAACACAAAATACGGTGGGCATGTGTAGAGCATTAGACCTAGAGAAATTAAAATTAAAGACTTGGGGTAAAATAGCACTGAAAGGGGCAAAAATATGCCAGACATTAAAATATGGGGAGGGGGTGATTTTTGATCTAATATGGGTTTAGTGCTTGTCTATATAAAATATTGAACTCTTCTTGTATTAATTCTCTGTTTGCTGTCTTTTTTAGCCATATTCTGTTTTTCCTCATGATCATATAAGGAAATTGTACCATTTCCAGAAGCTAGTCTGTGATCTTATTGTACTCTGAATCCATAATGTGTTTTTTTCCACCACATACATGAAAATACTCTACCAAATTACCTACTGTTTTTTTTGACAAACAGTAAGAGAAAAAAGTACCTAACAACTAATTCCAAGATGCAAATATCATAAAATAAATTCTTGAGACAGAGATTAAGGGGATTTGAAAATTAGTCTGTTTACTTAAATGTGAAGATTGACATTAGACAACATTATGAAACAGCCTCTGCCTACATAAATGGCATGTTTGGTTAATGATCTGCATAACATGAATAGTTCCCTGTTTCTCATCAATCTAAGGGACTTACGGGGCGTCACAGACACCGATACAGAAGCCTGATGGGGGAATGGGCCACCCTCCACCTGACAGATATATTCTCCAGTGTCATCTGCAGAGGCCTGCAGGATCCGCAACTGAGTTCCCAAAACCTTGAGTTAAATCAAGCACACATATGATTTATATATTTGACACTTGGCTCAGAAATCTGTCATACAAACTTTACATGAATCAAATATGCTTTATTATAGACTGAGATTAAAACCTGATGATTGGATGACAGCAGGCCGCCTGCCCTGCTCCATCTGACCGATGCTGCAGAAGTTCCTGGGACAATGCAATTGAGATCTAGAGTCTCTCCCTCCATTACTGAAGCAATAGAGGGCTGGATGGTGACTCCAGAGGGGATGATTTGTCCTGATCGCAGAGACAGAACAATATTACAATTATATCCTAAAGATACTAGTCTAAAATTTCAGGACTTGCCTCACCTCTGCTGACAAAGACATCAATATGTGCTTCTGAAGAACCAACAGTGTTGGTTCCAACACAGAGATATGTTCCTGCATCAGATGACCTGATATTGGGTATGAAGAGAGTGCTGAGGTCAGTGCGCTCCACGCGGGCCTGAGGAGGATATGGATACATGGGTTTTTGAGGTACATTTTTAGTTATTTTATATGGAATCTAAGATATTATTGCTGTAATAATTTTCTGTAAATTTTCTTTCAAATAATGTGAATTGTAAAAAAGTGATTAATAAATACATTTCCTCGATTTTTTGTGAACATCAGGTGAGTTTGGTCAGTAGGAGCAGAATAAACATAACAGCATTAAAAGCCGAAGACAATTTAATACTCATTACTTACCTTGCCTTGACAAGACTTACATTAAATAAAACAGTTTAAATGCATGAATATAAAGTAATACCTGCAAATAAACTTATTAAGCAATTAATGTTAAGCATTTTAGTAATTTAAGAAGTGATTTTTTGTTATGAGGCTGTCACTGTGTCCTAACCAAGACTAGTGACAAAATTAAAGGGGTGGGGGTGGTGTTGGCGCAGTGGATAAGACACATGCCTTTGGTCTGAGAGACCCGGGTTCGAATCCACTGTGAGACACCAATGTGTCCCTGAGCAAGGCATTTAACCCCTAGTTGCCCCAGAAGCGTTCGACCTCTGACATATATAGCAATTGTAAGTCGCCTTGGATAAAAGCGTCAGCTGAATGAATAAATGTAATAAATAAATGTAATTGTAATGAAAGCAAAAATGTGGAGTGATGCAACAAAATAGGTCATGAACACAGCAACTCAGAACAATTCTCTGACTTTCTAGCTCCCGTGATGCACTGTAGCTGAAGAGCGCAAAACAAATATGTCATATTTTCATGACTTTAGTAGTAATTAAGCATAAACGTTAAACGCATAAACGAACACAGCAACTCAGAACAATTCTCTGACTTTTTAGCTCCCGCGATGCACTGTAGCTGAAGAGCGCAAAACAAATATGTCATATTTTCATGACTTTAGAAGTAATTAAGCATAAACGTTTTCCCCATTTTATGGAAATGGTCATATGCACAATTAATCAAACTGTTATCATATTATTTTAAACTATTGTTGTAATTATCAACACACTGGTTTGTAATGCAAATGGTTTTACCATTTTTCTGCACTTTTATTGTCCTAGTCAATTCAGCCTGCACAAAGAATCAAACTTCCATCAGTTGGACTCTTTGTAATGCGTTATTTCAAAGGGCTCTTTGAAGTGTGAGTTAGAGAACTTTGGTTTGGAACAATCCTTCAGTATGGATCTACCTTCAAAGCGTCCTTCAGAGGTGGACTGAACCAGTTTGGAATGCAGTGCAACTCTCTCCTCCTTTATGTTTGATGATTAACATATATATATGAGGAGCACAACTTTTATTCAAAAGTTTCCACTGTGGACGTACTACCCGGTGCGACAAGGCAAACACAATCAACATAATGCAATGGCTTATGACATACAGGTACACTGCTGGACAAGTTAAGACACTTTAATTTATGCCTCCTAACAGGTTGTTATTAATCACTGGTGATGCAATTATGGTGCTACAGGTCTATATTAGCAGATGATTAACCTGCAATTACCTGTAGTCGATTAATGGCATTGGTGGTGACGGTGATTATCTCACACAACGAGACACGAAGTGACAGTGGACAGTTAAAGCAGCTAGTGGCTACACAATATACATCAAAATCCTACATCTAGAGACATCCAGGCCTGTAAATCAACCTTCAAATGCAAACATATTTAGACTTTCTTAGATTTACAAGGATTTATAGATGATAAATGATCCGTGAATGCAATTAGCACAGTTATGATGTCAAATTCTCGACAATAGTTATAAACTTAAACAAAGAAACTCTAAAACTGTAATTAACATCTGTAGTGTACTCTCTGCAAAGGAAAACATGACTGTATTCTGAAGGGAGGGGGAGATATTTTTTATCTGCTTAGCTCTGATCTAGTGAAGCCTGGCGGCAGTAGAGCCGGGATGGGGCAGGTTTGGTTGAATGAGTGTCTGAAACCATTCACAAATTTTCAAAGTGGCCCGTTTGCTAGAGCACACAGAATTTCTGCATGGGCGCACGGTGGACAAGAGCACACCCTGGGAAAGGCTGACACAATGCAACGATGCTCTCAGGCAGAACAAACCAGTCCACAAAGACACAAGTTATGCAAATACACCAAACCCCTCCAGCGGCATGGGATGGGTCGTCCATGTCTCATATCTCAAATAACCCAAATCTAACAGTGCAAAAACATGTACATTGGGGTCCACATGGAAAACTGCTTCTGTTTGGCTTTATATTTAACTATTTTTCTAATTTAAATACATATATATATGAGTATAACAATTTGAGTGCAAAGTTCAATTGTAAAATGTAAATGAATTTCAGTATTTGGTTTGTGCATCCTTTGCTTTAAAGGAATAGTTCACCACCCAAAAATGATCATTTGCTGAAAATTGATTCACCCTGAGTTTGATTCTTCATTAAAACAAAACTGGAGAAATGTAAGCATTACATCACTTGCTCACTAATGATTCCTAAGCAGTGAATGGGTGCCGTAAGGATCAGAGTCCAAACTGCTTAAAAAATATCACAATAATGTAACAGTTCAATCAACTGTTTGGACTCTCATTCTGACGGCACCATTCACTGCAGAGGATCCATTCATGAAGACGTGATGTAATGTTACATTTCTCCAAATCTGTTCTGATGAAGAAATTAACTCCCGTTTGGCCCAAGGGTGAGTACATTTTCAAATAGATTTTATTTGGAAGAACAATGTAGACACTTTACACTTCTCAAAACTTTAACTAACTCTTTGAAGAATAATAAACCGGCACACCTGTTTCCCAGTGCAAACTGAGCAAACTAAATAATGTTTGTACTCACATAAGTCATCTGCAATGCTTATTTGGCTAATAATCTAATGGATGTCATGTGAATGATTAAATGAATCATGCATTTAGTTCACATAGATTTTGGTGAGGGTAAGTGAAGCGAGACAGGTGGGATGGGACGCGCGAGACAGACAAATGGACAGACCTGTAGCTCCTCAATACGTCTCTGTAACACATCGAGACTGTTGCTTTTAAATTGATGGAAACCGTGAGAAGGAATTGCCTGAATAAACACCAAAACACGGGATGAAACACAAAGAAAAACTCAAAGGAGGCAAAACAAGGCAAAATTTGACCAATGGCACAACCCTGATTTAGTAACAGGATGAATGACAAAAGGAGAGATTGGTTTCTCACCTGTGGCGGCAGTGAACCACCTCTCTTCTTCCATGTCAGGGCAGGGGTTGGACTGCCAACGGCCCTGCAATACACCCGTAAAGTTTCACCCTCGTGAATTTCCACCCGTGGAGGGCTCACTTGTACGTGGGGTAGACCGTGAGATTGACCTGTACCTGACACATCAGTTAAAAAGTAAAGGAGAACTCGCTTATCAGTTTTGGGAGCTTCTTACACTGTAAATCTTCAAGCATTCTGATGTCGGTCATGTACTTTGAACATGAAGAACTCCTCGGGCTGTGTGCTCGCCATGTGTGTTCAGAGCCTTGCAAATGTACTCGCCCTCATCCACATGATCCACCGATGGGATGGTCAGCAGCCCATTACGAATGACAGCGTTTGACCCAATTCGTTTTCCAGGACCACCTGACGAACAAATGTTATAAGCAATAGTCGATGTTATGGAATACCTAACCACACGACCAGATTGAAAACTCAATATATCTTCATAAACAATCAATGCTTTCAATGATTTCATAGTAGGACGTTCCTCGATCAACATCCTTGTTGGTCCAGCAACAGCATTCTTCAGCAACAAGTATCAGTAGGCTTACATCATCAGGTTTCAAGTATATATTGTTTTGCTTTAAAGAAGTACACTTAATCCATAGTGTTGACCAATATAATTACTTTTTCATTTAACTCTAACTAGGTGTCTGAAAACATTGCATTCAATACACACTGAAATATTAAAGTATATTTTTTCCATAATAAGTATGCTGATGTGTACTACTTTTTCACTAAGATTTTCTTTTGCAGTAATGCCGTTCTAGGGCCAATATAAAATCACACATCCTATAACCGTGTCCTATTTGGCATAATCATGGTGACCACAAATTAATATATGAACTTATATTCTCAAATGTAGATTGGCTCACCTATCCATTCCACAGCAGGGGTGGGGTTGCCGGTCACTGTGCAGTGGAACTCTGCCCGCTGGCCCTGTTGGACTGTCAGCACAGGTGGATTCACTGCGGCCACCGGCTGGGCGCCTTCAGTAGCTACAGTGAGGTAGAAAAAAGTTCATCACAGACAGGAGTAGGACACTTCAAACTGGAGTACCAGTCATTATAGACAATGCCTATTCAGAACAGACCTTACCCTCTCTTGATGACGCAAGAGGTCAAGAACCTTCTCAGTGAAGTGGATTTTTCTCATTCATGGTTTAAATGCTATGAAATGTCATGCTAATTAATTGATTATGTTTTTTTTCCCTCACATTTATCTTGCTACGTTGTCTGCTACAAGCACTAAAAACAGTTAAAACAGTTCTACATTTGGCAAAAGCCTGTTCGTGAGAGTGTTTATGAAGTGATAGTGGTGTGACAGCGTATGCAGCGTGTGTCTGGTTGCCAGAGCTGATGGTCAAATCACGTCTCTTGGCAGCCAGCTTGAGGAGATGAGAAGTTGCAGATGGGGCTTGGCAGGGCAAGGCCCTCACTGCTGTCTGTGCCAACTCGGCTGGATGCCGAGCCCTAGATCTATAGTGATTACATAGCAAAAGAAAGCGGACTACTGGTCTGGGTACTGTAAACCCTGTGTTAAGCTCCGGTCTGCTTCTCAGTGACTAAACAGTGCTCATTTAGCTGCCTTGGTGTTTCAAAAATAGAGTTCTTATTTTGGTTCATAACTCAGAAAAGTACTTTATTCCATGCATTTTGAGATCTATCTATACGCCCAACCATATAGCAGTTTACCTACCCTTTATTCATCCACTCATCAACCCACCCATTATTGTCTACACCATCTACCAACTCAACTATCCATGTCTACCCACACATATATTTTTTAAACTTATCCATCGACCGAACCATCTGTTTACCCAATTTTATCTTCTCACGTCTGTCTACCTACCCTTCTGTCTATACATCTTCACATCTATCCACTCAACCATCTAGCTTTCTAGCCACCTATCTTTTTTCAACTCTTCCATCTATCTGTCTACACATCTAGCAATCCAACCACAAAACTGCCTACTCACCCATTTTTCAACTCATCTATCTATACCCAGTCCTACACGTCTACTGATGACAACCAATCTCTGTATAAACCATCTATCTTCCTAATCAGCTATCCATTTGTCTACCCACTCCATCTTAATAATCTATCAAACCATCTATTTATTTACCCTATCTTTTCCATTATGTCTATCTACCCACCCTTCTGTCTATACATCTTCACATATATCCACCTAACCATCTAGCTGTCTATATACTATGCTTTCACGTCATCCATCTACCTACCCACTTTCATCTATATACTGTAATAAATAACCCATCTAAGTCTCCTTATCTGTCAGTCCACCCAACCATCTGTCTACCCATGCATCTCCGTCTAAACATCTGTCTGCCCAACCATCTATTTTTCGACTTTCTACTCAATTTACTCTCTACTCCTTCTACTCAGTTTACTAATTTATCCCTTCTAATCTACCCACCCAACCATCTACTCATCTACACACCCATCTATAAATCCACCTATTTTTCAATTAATCTGCCCAAACCTACTGTATCAATCTACTCAATCCATCTACCTTCCCACCCATCTATCTATACATATATGCACCACCTTAACTATCCACACATTTAGTTACCTATACATCAACTTATCTTTCTACCCTTACAAATTTTGTCTATACATAAATCCATGTGTTTATCTACCCACCCCATTCATCTTCTCAATCCATATATCCACCCACTTGTACCTTATCTATTTACTCACTTCCCTATCTACCATTTCTCAACCAATATATCTCACTCTCCATCTACTCTACCCCTATCTATCTAACCAACTATTTATCTACCTATCCATCAATCACCATAAACCATGTAAATTCATACTAAAGTGAAACCATCTTTTAAATAGTTCCTAAAAAAGTTGACTGGACATGTACGCTAGAGTGATGACATTTATAAATGAGACTTGGTATGATCTTTGAAAAACGATGTATGTTATTTGATACTCAACAGTCTTGCATATTACAAGCATGATACTGGTCTGATGAAATGTGCAGGGGACCCCTCTCTGTTAGGTAACAAGTGTGATGTTTGGTGGTTTGGTCACGTATATCAACAAAAATCAGGTTAAAAAATTAACCGTACTAATCTGACAGTGAACTAGTCTTGAGTACCAAGAAATCTCTGTGTTACAGACCAATTAGAAATAAAATAAGTGTCATTGCAAGACATACTTCAGCAACAGAGAGAAGTCCCCATGTGTGCAAGCATGCAGCTTCACTGTTTCAATGGACCCATATGAGCCATGAAAGCTTAGCCAGATCAAGTAATGCTCCTGTGTGCAACCCAACACATGTACAGTATGTGTAAACAGGATTAACACAAATAAATATCTTTAAAACTGTGGTAGTTAAAAAAAAAATGTGTGTGTTAAATTAGCACTGTGGTTGTAGTTTGGTTGTACCTTGGCACTACTTGAGATGGTAAAGCTTGCGGGGTGTGAAGGTTGTATGCGTGAAAGAAACCGGTCCTTTCAGGCATGGAGGGAAAGAACCATGTGGACTTACGCTTTCTATGTCCTTCAAACATCTCATAGGCTGTGTAAAACATCTGTGACTGAGAAGCCTCTGTGAATGATGGACAGGCAGATTCTGTCAAGTGAGTCTCCAGAGGGTTCAGTGAGAGTGGCGCATTGGTGCCTCCAAGCACTTCAATGTGATTTAAAGCATATGCCACTCAACTCAGAGACTTCAAAACTTTTGAGCTCCAGAACTTGTGTGCAACTTGCATTTATAATCTATTCCATGAAAGTAAATCATGTTTTAACCGATGGCTTTACAAATATCTCTCAAATGTTTGAGGTTGATATCGTTCATATAATAAATACATCAGTTCGTGTCAGATTTTAAAATCACATTTCAAAAAAAAAAAAAAAAAAAAAAAAAAAAAAAAAAAAAAATCAAATATGATCCAGAAATGATTTCTTTTCTACTTTTTTACCTTTTATATATTTGTACAAGGAAGCTTCTCATTGGATTTTTAATAAGGTAAATTAAGTTCTTCCCAACTACATCATTATGCTCCAGTATCATATATTTACAGTGCCTGATATGTGAGACTACAGTCAATAATGTAAAAGTTCATGAATAGATGTTGTAAAATGTCAAGCATTAGTTTGCCCCACTGAGACTCAAAGAGGGCACTGAGTTTTCTAGTGAAAAAAAAAATCAATGCATATTTAGAAGACATTTAAAAATGAGTGTTAGGTAAGCATACTGTCAGCGTAATTAAAAAAGAGTGGAGGAAACAGCACTCGGATGAAATCAAAGCATGCAAGTTAGTATCAGAACACAGCATATGTAAAAGCTTTACCTTGGTATAAACATTCGTAATTTATTTTCCTTGAATACAGCTTGTGATTGATAAATGTCTTTCTTAGGATTTCAGTTTCACTTTCAATCCACGGAGCAACAGTGTTTTACCTGATTTTCTTTTAATAAGTTCACCATTTAAAGAGTAATGTGTACATACATTTCACAGTTTAGACAAATCAAATACAATGAAAGCATAATGCAGAAACAAAACTTTTTTTTTCTCAAGATGCAGCACCATTTCAAAATGTACAAAATTAAATATTGTTTTAATTACTGAAACAACTGAATATGCCTACATGCTTGATTAAAAAGAAAATCAAAAAAGGAAAAAGATAAAGAACCATTCAAGTGCAAAACATACATAGTGAATAACAAAAACACAAATGCATGAGAAATGTTTGAAATCTGTTATAACATACACATAAAACCTTAAAGTCAACTTAAACATACTTTTCATTACATTTCTCGCTGTGTTTGTAAATGTTAACCAAAATTGTTGTTTTTACAGTAGTTTGTCAAACCAGTCAAAATAAATATGAAATTAAGTTCTAAGCAATAACTACAGCACAAATTGTTGGCAACATTTAGAAAGTATAATCAATGAAATGGCTCTAAATACTATTAAATATAACTGAGCTTACAAAACCTGTTAAGAAATGTTTGCATTTGAAATGCTGGAACAATATATATATAGATATCATTTAAAAAAACAAAAATCTCAAACCGCCCAAACCACTGGCAGTTTATAATCTATTTAGATGACCAAAAAGAGAGAAGAAAAAGAAACATTTTGAAATGGAAAATATGACCCTCATTACAATAACTCATTACAATGTCAACATTACAACAACTGCACTATTAACAGCACCATTTTCAAATACAAAACTGAAGAACATTTCCATGACAAAACAGAGGTGGAATCACATCTTGGAGTCAGGAACGGGATTGTGCCTGCAGTACCTCTGGCTGATGGGTCCCAGTATTTATGACTCCTCCCTACCTTATAAACCACATGTCCCCCAAAAGACCACCACAGGAGGGAAATGACAGTAAACATGCCCAGAAATTAAAGACAGAAATCCCCAACTAGTATGAAGACTGAAACAGAACCACCACCATCACAACACCCAATAACACCCACAGCTGATTTCAATGACTGCTACTAAGAACACTATGCATGAATGTAATGCATGTTAGTCTGGAGGTTAGTAAAATGACTAGACCTTATCCATTAAACACAATTAGAACAAGTGTCTTTACAAATAATACAGAAATCCATTTTTATGTATTTATTTTTTTATGCAATATGACAAGTCTAGCACATCATTTTTTGCTCATGTTTCATGAAAAATGTCAGTATACAAATTATAATTTCTGTGTTAATCATTCCTCAAATCTTTTTGATGCATCACTGAACTGAATACAATGACTTACATCATTTATTTTATTAACAGTTTGCACAAAATTGGTTGTGCTCACATTTCCTTATGCAATTGCATAATATTCTGAACCAAAAATTTCCATTGAGAAAATGTTTATATCAAATGTTTAATACAGCTAAATTGCTCAGTCTTTATGGGAGTCTGTTTGGTTTACCTGCGTTGATATTGTCACATAACAAAATGAGCATCATGGGAATTTATAACAAGTCATTAAATAAAAATGCTTCAAAATCAACTTTTTGCTTAAGATTTTAGCTCGCAACACCATTTATGAGTATGAGAAAAAAAATTATCATGAATTTGTAATAAGAATAAATCGTTTCAGGTGCTGGATTAGACTTGATTGAAAAAGCATTTTCTGAGATTTAGTTCTGCTATTCATTCACAAGCTGTATCAATTTGTCTGGCGTAAAGATTTTACACTGGCAACATAAGAAGCCATTCAAGTTTGTGTAAGTGAAAACAATTAAATAAAAATGTCTTGATTAATGCAATAATTTAAACACAGAGTTAGCCATGCTGCTGTCCATAAGACAAAGCAGAATTTTGCACAAACAACACAATGCACAAAAATGGGGCAAAAAAGGAAAGCAAGAGGCATGCAACTTGAAAAAGACTGAAAAACTAAAAGGCAGGGAGGTTTAGAAGACACGGTGCCAATCACAAACCTGGGACATTGAGTTTGGCTGTGCCCTCATCCATTCCAATCATATTGGAGCCCGTGCAAATATAGATGCCTGCATCCTCAGGCTGCACATTCTGAATGGTCAGGATTCCATTGAAATCCATGGCCCGGTTAGACAGCTTGTCGATGCCCTGGCGGGTCCAAACAATTGTGTACGCTGGCAGCTACGAGAGAAGCACATGTCCTCAAATATTTTCATTTACAGTCATTCATACACACAGCAAAATACTGCTTTATCTCTCTTTCTCTATCCCATCTGTTTTGTCAGTCAGGGAGGCTAAGATTATGTCTTTGATAGATGTGTGCATGGATGACATTCATACTTTGCTTTTGGCTGTGCAGACGAAGCTCACTGTAAATCCCACATTCACACGCTGTGATTTGGGCTCCGCAATAAAGACTTCAATCGGTTTGGATGGTAAGGCTGTTGTGGGACATGCATTAAATCAGTGCAAACTAAAATACTAGAATAGCATGCATATTGTGTTTTTATGGTGATGAAAAATATATTTTAAAAAACATACTTGTAACAACAATCTCTGCTTTGCTTCGATTGGAGCTGCGCTGGTCTTGGCAGGTGCAGATGTAAATGCCAGCATCACTGTGCAGCACACTGGGGAAATGCAACTCCGCTCCTGCGACATGGAACGAAAAGGTTAATCATGCTTATCCACAAAGAATATATGCAATATGAAACTCAATATGATTCTATTTTTAATGCTTGGTTTCTCTAGGGGATTCATTTGTGACATTGAGAGATCCTGTACTAGTCACCTGAACATGTTTACAGGAATGTGGGGAGTACCTTGTCTGCGTCTCTCTGCTGTGCTGGAGATTGGGCGTCCATCCTCACGAGACCAGTGGAAATAGTGTGGTGGATATCCAGACACCTGGCACCTGAGAGTGACTGGGATTCCCTGCGCCACCTGAACCCTTTCTGGAATCACCTTCACCTCCAGAGTCGCAGCAGCTGATGACATATAAACACATTGCCTTAGAATCTGTCCAGTGGAAGATTGCAGAGGCTCATAAATGTGCCCTATGATATCAATTAAATTTTTTTTTTTTTTCTGTGATGATGTAAAACCAATTTGAAACAAGAAGTTAGGGCAGAAAAGGCTCATCCCCTTCTTTTAAACTGCCAATTAGTCCATTTTCTACTGGTTTCCAAAGTGGTTTTGCGATTGTGTTCATACTCCTAATTTAGTCAACTTTCATAATTTCACTAGTATAATAGATGCTAGACTTGGACTGAAAAACACAAACCTCCAGTTTTGATTTCATGGGGTCATTACAAGTAATAGTAAATGAACAGATACCACTACGGCAGGGGATTCTCTCTTGTGGATTTCCAACATAACCATACGCACAGCTATGAAGAAAGAAGAGTGTCACATTAAAAACTGTGATGACAGTAATAGCATCTAAACAATTCAAATTCTATTGTAACAGTATAGGAAGCGTGATCTTACCGTTCACAATACTGGCCAGTGTAGCCGGGCTGACAGGCAGTGCACCGGTAGCCTCCGTTACCCAGACTTTCACAGGTACGAGAGAACCTACACATACAATGACTGTTAAAATCCTTCCTGCAAGTGAGGCAGATATTGTGAAAACAGGAGCTGGCAGGGTCAGGTAAGGTTTGCAGGTGTATATGTTAAGACTAACTGGTTGTCAGGGTCAGTGCCGGGGCAGGCACATGCTTGGCAGTCTTCAGGGGTTCCAGCAGTTGGATCTCCAAAGAAGCCGTCGACACACTGTTCACAGAGCTCACCCATGGTGTTGTGTTGGCAGTTCTACGGATCAAAAAGATGTGGTATAGACTACTTTTATGAGGGTGAGTAAAGGCAATATATACAGTATGTCGATTGATTTCAGTTAGTTTATAATATTTATCCAATCTATAATATACATTTATTGATCATTCTAGATGTAACTGTATTATTTTGTTTAAATAATATGTAAATATAGTTTATTTTTTTAAATTTCATTTAATATTTAAGAATTCATTAATAAAATAAAAGTATTATTTATTTAGGATGTAAATTAAATAACTGTTTAAATATTTAATTTATGAGGGTGAGTAAAAGCAATATTTATTTAACATTTATAGAATGTATATAATTTTAAGATATTACTTTTGAATAAAATTCAGTTTGTTTAAATATATCTAAGCACATAATAATTAATCATTTTATATTAATTTATTGCATTTTATATTATAAAGAAATACATTTGACTAAATGATGTAGTTTCTTAACATGCAATGTAATAATATTATTTTGTTAACGTTTAATCAACTTACGAGGGTGAGTAAAATGAATGTTCATTTGTTCTAAAACCAAGTTATGATGCGATTCATATTGTTTTAAATATTTATACTATATAACACTTTTTAGATACAATTGTAAAATTTTACAAATTAATGAAATTATATTTAATACAAATAGTTCAATGCATCCAAAAAAGGGAAACAACTGAACTATTTTGATTAAATATAATTAATGAATTAATTCAATATTAGATCATTTAAATATTTATTGTTATTGTTTTGCTGTATTATATTTTGTATTATGGTATTATATAAAGGCATATATTTGACAAGTTGACGCGCTGTTAAAGGGAGAGCAACACTCTTATGAATGGAACTGCATACATCCTTTAAAGGGATAGTTTTTTTACTTTGCACACAGATGTATTCTCGTAGCTTCATAAAATGACAGTTGAATCACTGATCTCACATGGACTATTTTAATGATGTCCTTACTACACTTCTGGGCCTTGAACATGTCAGTTCCATCGCTGTCTATGCAGGGTCAGAAAGCTCTCGGATTTCATCAAGAATATTTATGTTCAGCAGATGAACGAAGGTCTTACAGGTTTTGAACGATATGAGGGCGAGTAATGATTTTCCTTTTTGAGTGAAATATCCCTTTGAAACATTCTGGAACACACTTCTGTTGAAGAACCGCTGGTGAAGCTTCATACCGTGCAGATGCCAGTCTCTGGGTGACAGGAGTCTGTGTGGCCATTGCATTCACACGGCTCACAGTGGCCAAGGTACAAGCCTCCTCCTGTGCGAGTGTATCCAGGAGCGCAGTCCTACAGAAAACACAGAGACAACAAGAAGAAGTCTGGAAGTAAGCAATACTGTCATCATCATCACTGCATGGAAAAAAGCCTTTACAATTCATCGAGTTGGTCAACAGAGCAAAGCTGCATTGTTCCTACCTGGCAGGACAGACCATGGTAACCGGGAGGACACTGGCACTGCTCCACCTCCAAAGCCTGGGCCAGGCCAGTGTACTCCGGCACAGCGGTATCCATGAGGACCCCTGAAATACTGGAGGAGCGCATCTCTGTGTGATACGAGGCACGGATCAAGATGTCATCGAGGTCTGCGAGCACCATCATCAGGTGTTCCCGGGTTGCCGGCATGCCATCGGGACGCTGCCAGTGTTCCTACAGACAAGAAATGATCCATGTCATGCTAAACCGCATATCTTGCTTCAATATGAAGTACAGTATGGATGAATGGGTTCTCACCTCTCTGAAAACAATCTCAAAGTCCTGTGACTCTCTGGCTCCATGCCCCCTTCTCCATGGTTGCCGTGCCACCAGTGTGATGTCATTACCCTGTAGAAATAGCGATGACCAGCAGTGGTCAAACCTTAAAAGAAAGCCTATAACATGCACGTAACATCTGCTATCATACTCACAATAATCTGAACATCGGCATCTTCTATTGGAGAACCTCGGGGTCCTGGCACAAAGGAGATAGTGTATTTCAGCTTTCCACCATACGCACCAACCTACATAATAATCAAAAACATAATTATTGTTAGCTTCTAATCAAAAACGCATTGATATAAAGTACAGCATGGGGATGTTTGACATTTTTATATGCATCATAATTCCAATTTTTTCTTTGTTTCATTTAGGGCGTTTATGTAGTTGGTCAATAACTGTTTGTATATAAATGTCAAAAAAAAGAAAAAAAGAAAAGAAACAAAATAAAAAAAGAAAGTATGCCCTAACCAGACATAAATCCAACAAGTGACAGGAGTCAAGTAAAGTAAAATCTCATTGGTCTAACATGACATTAGACATATTCTGAAAGGCTGAGAATGTCATTTCACATAGCAGTTCACATACTTGCCGTTATAAACTTGTCATATCATAACACATTCAAAACTATTACCAATATTCATATTTTCTTTTTCTTTTCTTTTTTACAACAGAAAAAAAAGTTACTTAAAGGTTAGCAAAACATCAATAAAACATATAAACGCCTCAGACATAAACCTCTACCCTTGATTCCACAGCAGCACTTCTTTCTGTCAGCACCAGAGTAATAAACGCTCTAGACATGACGTTATTAGATACACCAGGGTGGTTGGATTAGACGAATAAGTGATGTTTTGGCTTGCCCATCGATCCCACCTTTGGCTGATGTAGTGATTCAGTAAAGTCTAAAGTGGATCAGACAACCTGGTGGATCAGGGTAGGCGGGCCTGAACCCATCCATGTGTTTACCTTATCCCCTCTGAACTGCTCCGGGAGCTGCCAGAAGAGCACGTCATCTGGGAGCAAGCTGAAACCATTGTAGACCAAAACATACTGGAGCGCAGGCAGAAGAAAATACAGAAAGGTGTGTATGAAGAGAAAAGTAGCAGATAAGCAAAGCAGAGGAAAGGATGAGAGAAGAGACATCTATTCTTGTCAGTCACTGACCCAATTTCAACAACTTCATAAAAATTCTTAGCATAAAACATGGTAGTCAGAAATAAGAAGAGTTGGAAACTCAGTTTGGTTTACCATCTTATGCAGACAAAAAAAAAGGTGTCTATTTAAGCTATACCAACAGAAAAAAACCACCATTAACTATCTTTTGCATACTTTCCTAGATAAGTAGATGATCTAATCCTCCACAGTCATACTTTGTTGAACATTAACCTCTATGATACACTGTTTGAAAGTTTGAGGTTGGTACAGTTTGTCTTTGCTTTTAAAATGAATCTCTTACTTTCACTAAGGCTGCATTTATTTGATGAACAAATACATTAAAAACAAGTACTAATACTGTGAAATCTTATTCAAAATGTTTTCTACATTAATGTTTTTTTTAATGAATTAATTTTAATGTATTCCTATGATATAAAGCTTAATTTTCAGCAGCCATTACTTCACTTTTCAACTTTTTTAATATCATTTTGTACCAATTAAATGTGTTCCTGCTGACTGAAAATATAAATTTCTTAAAAAAAAAAATAAAAAAAAATGTAATAATCTTTTAATGGTAATGTAAATTCAACTTAACCTAGACTGTGACCTTCTTAGATTTCAGTTTGGTTTTCCCAGAAAAGGGTGAACCCCAAGGAAGACCGACAGTGTTTTTTCCCTGTCCCACCTGCTGATAAGACCAACATCCAAACCAAAAATCAAACAGCATTACTTTGTTTATACAAGAAAATGTTTACTAGCATACACTAGGGAAGTGCTAAGCTACTAGCTAATGCATGAATGACAAGTTGACAATTTTTTTTTGTGTTGAAGTGTGTTTTGTTGCCTTTAAAAGTTAGTTCATCAGAAAAAAAAAAAAAAGTTGTGTCACCCTCTTGTCATCCCAAACTTATGACTTTTTTTTGGAACACAAAAGAATATATGTTATTTGTCATTAAATTTTTTTTTTTTTTTTCAGTGAACCTCATTGATAAATTTCCATTTTTAGAGTTAAATATGCCTTTAAAACAATGTGAGATGCTCATAAACATGACAGGGCAATGCAATTGTCAAATCTAACTAGTTACTAGCCAGTTTGTCTGACTTTGAATGACTAGCCCTAGTGAAATCTTTACATGAACCTGCGTGAGAGCATACAGTACCTGAGATGACTCAGGGTGAGAGGAATGGGACTCAGAGGCCCTTAAAGAGGAAGTTATGCCAGAATGGATAGAAGGGGCACGCACACTCGACCGAGATTGAGAACTCTGGTCCTCAAGTGAAGAATGGGAAGTGGGAAGAGAATGGGAAGAGGATCAAGAGAAAGGGAAGTGCTCAGTGTAAGAATCAAGATGTATGCTCTCACCTCAAGTGTTCATTCTGTTTAAGGTTGTGCCACTCACAACCAGCTAAATATCTTCCAACCTCAATTTGTTTGATGCAGTTTTTTCCTCTTAAATTTAGTTTTATCGCTTTTAATTCAGGCATCTACAGGTTAAGTTAATGCATTTGTGACCTTCTACTGGAAGTTCAACATATCTGTCAGTTTTACAGCAATTAACTTTCAGTGCAAACTCTCCAGCGGTCAGTGTATTAAAAGCATGGAAGGATTAGAGGGAGTTCCAACTTTCAGATTAAATTTAGTACATTCTGTTGCTAAAGAAATATCCATCAGTTATGTGAAACAGGAGGGTGTCACATTGTTGAAGTGCCTCTAGTTTTCTGGTCAGTGGTGAGAACTAACAGTAAAAGTTAACTAATACTGTACCTCAGTAGCTCTTTTGGACCTTAAGAGGTTTTTACCAATATCGTTCATGAGCTGTCATACAGTGCCATCCCTTCTCAGTTTGTCCTTTATCAATGGGGAGTCTCTCTATTTTTTTTTAAATAAAACAATTTCTGTAACCTTATTATTAATAAACTAATGAACTACAAAGAACTAGTTACTTTTCTTTATGTACCATTTTTACCATGTACCAAAATTTCATTTTGCCTGCCATCAATGCCATTTTTCAGACAGTACTAAATTTACGAATGTATGATGCCAAACCCTCATTTCTTAATAATTAAAAAAATTATAAAATCACAAAAAACGACGCGTCCGCCGCATGCGTGACGCGTCATAAAAAAAAAAAAAAAAAAAGCACAGAGAAAAAAAACAGCAGCATGTAGCAAGAAGGCGTATGATCATTTAAAATAATTGTATGATGTTTATGACAAGGTCGGTGAGAATGGGAGACAAAGCATTAAAGCAACAATGGGGAAATGCTGTCCCCTCAGAGCTAATGTAAACCCTGGTTGGATAAGGTTTCAAAATTGGATATGAAATCTGACGCATAGCTTCATTGTTAAAATTGATAAAATAATTGCTGTCTGTGATTTTATATGGGCTGTGGCAATAATTTTGAATAATAGCTTGCAGAAACATATGGAAAAAAAGAACTATGAACTAGTTCATTTTTGGAACTGTGAACTTATAGTGAACTTAGTTCAAAATTTTGTAGTTTGAACAATGAACTGAACTAGTTCATTTTAAAATTTGTGAACTGAACTTTGAACTAGTTCACGTAGAAAGTAAACTTTCCCAACACTGGGTGTAACTAGGTGTCAACAGGGCCTTAGTATGATTGAAAATGCAGTCAGAATGTGTCTATGATGAAATCCCATGCACTTAAAATCACAATCAAACCAAAATAAAACCGTAACATGAGTTAATATGCAAAACATTCTGAAAAGATCGATGCTTAGCCGACCCATTCATGCATCAGGCCAACATCAGACATACTTTCAACAAAAACGATCCGATCGCTCATTGAACCTGCAAGGATTACCTTGTGTGCTCGTCTAGTTCGAGCAGAGTAAGAATTCTAAGAAAGGCAAATAGATTCAGAAACACTTAAATCAGTGTATCACATCCAAAAAAAACTATAAAGACACATCTATCAAATTAAGCCTAAGCAAACACAACTTGATGACACTGGTACCTTTAGTACTATAGCCTTTGTGTAGACTCCAACCACTATGAAAACGTTTCTAAGCAGTAGAAGAGCTGACATGACTAAGTACATTTTGAAAGAAAAGGTCTTGGCAGCATGCATTTGCAGTAAGAAATCCATTAGAAGAGAACTCAAAGCAGGGGAAGATACTTCAAGATAGAACATAGGCAAACACACACAAAGACTGAAAAGGATTCTAAAATCCATAACGCTGCCAGACTCTACCTTGTCTCCACGATAAATGCTGGGTAACTGCCAATAGTGTGGCTCCTGTCCAAGATAGTCAAAGTTAGTGTAGGAGAGTTGTGTTCCATCTGTGGACAGCTCTACGGAGAAGCCGCCATCAACTCGGTTGGTGCGCTGGCGGTTTACAAGAGCAAAACCTTGGTAGTTGCCAGGGACAAAAATGGTGGAAACCTGGAGAAAAACGGAAGTAAATGAACATATGCCTACACAGACTGATGAAAAACACTAGTGTAACTCATCAGGCCTTACCACATCTCTATAGTGTCTGGAGCTGGAGCACTGCTGGGTGACGCCCATGCAGAAGCAGGACAGACAGCCATCTTTGTTAGCAGGACTGAGGTAAAAGGTCCCTTGCTTGCAAGTGGAACATGTTGAACCCTCAACGTTCATCTGAGTACAAACAATTACGTATTAAATCTGAGTTTTCATAGATGTGATGCAAATAACACACATACAAAAAAATAATCATTCATTTTCTTACCTTGCAGCGACAGATTCCAGTGCCGCTACATCCCTCGCTACCACTTTGGTCACATCGGTAACAATCTATAAACATATTTTGTCTCAAATACACATTTAATTTTGTAAAATATTGCTAACCTTTTTGAATGTAGCAGAAATTTTCATTCAATTTAGAATTATTTGAGATTTCTTGTACTTATTTTAGGAAAAATTGCTACAGAACATTATCTTTGCCAGTATTACCACCATTATCGTCGCCTGGAGTGCATCTTTGTCCAAGTTGGGGATTGCCAGTATATCCTGGGGCACATCTGAGGAAAAATAGACAACACCTTGGAAAAACATTTTCAAAATGTCATGCAGTTAAAATTAAACCACATTAGGAATTAACAGAGACGTGACCGGACATCCCATAAACATTAAGAGTAATTTATGACTGCTTCACCTCTCTGAGAATATGATTAATGCATAGAGCTTCTTCAAATACTTCTTGAACATTTTCAGACAAGCTAATAATGCTAACATAAAGGAAATTTGATTTGTGTGAAGACAACTGGTTCACGAAGGGGAAGAAATGGTTGGGGAAAAGTAAATCCCAACAAGGGATATCCTATAGAAAACATGACATGTGTATGTGTAACATTCTAATGATAGGAGCTTAAATGAACATCTAATGTTTAGTCAGAGAAGTGTTACTGGAGCTTGGGGCTGTGGAGGTAACATAAGTCATTTGGGAAATAACCAACGTAGATGCTTAACACTTGACATGAATTGTTTGTACATTTACAAGCAGTTACTGATTGTCAGATTCACATTTGGCATACCACAAGAAAAGTTAAAGAGCAAACCCCTGACATTAGCATCTTTTAACGGCCACCACACAAATATTAGATCACATATAACATAGCATAATGCCATGCTTAAAAGTTCAGGAGATGGATAAATTACAGCCAGTAGCACTCTTCTCTCTCCTCTCTCGCTCCTCCTCTCTTTGAAAAAATACTTTGCTGATCTGATGGGCTGAAATAAAGCCAAAGACAACCAGAAGGATCCAATCAAATTGTCTAATTAAGTAAAACCACCTCATCCCCAAACTTGTGGAAGCTGAGGAACTTAACAAAAAGTCTTACCTGACAACGCAAGGTTCCAAGGTAGTCCAGACAAATACATTATACACTAATACACTACAATAAAATTCAATACAATACACCACTACTTGAACAATCCTTTTAAATATATACTGCTGAAAATACAAAATACAATGTCTGAATACTAAGTAGACAAAATAATATTAACATTACAACCAAGACATCACATAATATTAATAAAACATTATATCCACAATTCTGCTAAAAATGAGGAAAGGTCTTCTTCTAAACATTAGGAGCATCATTAAATAAAAAAGCAAGGCACAACATGCTAAGTTTATAACATTCTTGGTTTATAAGCATGATGATATGTAATAACACTTTTGCATCATAGTTTGTATTTAAACCTTAAGCCTGAACATTCAAAATACATTCTGCATAGTTCCTATGTGGGTTAAAAGAGAGAAAAAAGGTCCAGTGTTAAATAAACTGGTATAATAATCACAATAATATTTAGTAATCAGGAATGATTTTAACAGGAATTGCCAGCCTTCCTAAAACAATATAAAGGTTCTCGTCTTGTTTCAGCATGGATCTTTTTAATGCTTTTTGGCCCCTGTTATTCTTCATGAAGTCTAAAACATTAATGGAGTTAGATGGTTTGCTCGGAGTTGATTTTCTTGAAACAGGCGTTTTTACTTTGGGTTTAGGGGAGTGTAATCTTTTCTTGTCAGCTGATTTACTAGAAGCATATGCGTAGGTAAACTCCTCAGGTTGGTTGGACCTTAAGTCTGATGCACCTCTCGATTCATTAGAAGGAACTAACTGATTTTGCTTGGAAGATTCAGTCTTAGAACGTCTTCTCTTTGTGTGGACATTGTGAGAAGATTTGCTGATGTTTGTGGCTTTTTTGGACGGACTTACTACCAAATAATTTCTTTGAGTTTTCATAGATTTGGATGATTTTTTTGAAGCAATACGTGCCCCTTTTTGTGGTTTGCTTGATGACTTGGAAGATTTCGCTGATTCTTCAATTTGAGGGATTTTTGTATGCGATGGAGGAGGAATCTGAAATTTAGTTGCAGATTCTTCTTTAACTTGGAGTTTTGTACGTGAATGGGATAGCTGATCATGTTTCCTTGTAGTTTTTTGAGACTCTGCACACTTCCCATTTACTTTTGGACCACTATTGTGGTGTTTTTGAGAAATTCTGTTAATCCTTGTCTGGGATTTAAGAGAAACTGTATTGAGTGCCTTTCTTTTTTGTTGATTCTGTTGCTTTTGCTTGGAAGATTCAGTCTTAGAACGTCTTCTCTTTGTGTGGACATTGTGAGAAGATTTGCTGATGTTTGTGGCTTTTTTGGACGGACTTACTACCAAATAATTTCTTTGAGTTTTCATATATTTGGATGATTTTTTTGAAGCAATACGTGCCCCTTTTTGTGGTTTGCTTGATGACTTGGAAGATTTCGCTGATTCTTCAATTTGAGGGATTTTTGTATGCGATGGAGGAGGAATCTGAAATTTAGTTGCAGATTCTTCTTTAACTTGGAGTTTTGTACGTGAATGGGATAGTTGATCATGTTTCCTTGTAGTTTTTTGAGACTCCGCAGACTTACCATTTACTTTTGGATCACTTTTGTGGTGTTTTTGAGAAATTCTGTTAATCCTTGCCTGGGATTTAAGAGAAACTGTAGTGAGTGCCTTTCTTTTTGGTTGATTCTGTTGCGTTTCATTAGAGGTAACCAAAGTTGAAAGCCTTTCAGAGGATGCAGTAAGAGGATGGCTGCCAATACCTTTGGGAACTGTTGATCTCCTAGAAGATTTACTGTGATGTTTGTTATGTGACTTTGATGTGAAGTTGATTTCAGTGTCTACTCTTGTTGATATTGGTTGGATCCTTTTAGTTACGAACTTTCCTTTCCTCTTAATTGTACTTCCATTCATCTGGGAAAGTCCATCTTCTGCAAAGTGAGTTGTGGAGCTAATATGTGGAGTTGGCAGGGTCTTGGGAATAACAGCTCTCATTTGAAATCTGCTGGTAGACATGCGAGTAATCCAAGCGGTAGTCAAGGGTGGAATCCGGGTGGTAGTAATGACAGCGATATCTCTTTGATCCAGTGCTGGACGTGCCATATGGCGTGCATGTTTGACTTTGTCTAACTCTTTTGCTAGCGCAGTGAAGCCATCAATCAGTATCTCAAGTTTGTGGTCAAGTTTACTTAGTCTTGTTTTAATGTTGGTGTATTTGTTGGTCAATTCATTGATTCTGTCTTTCTTGTGTTTTGGAGACAAAACACTGGCTAGTGTCTTCAGCTGAGAGCTGAAGTGACTCTGGTGCTTCCTCATGTTCTCGAGGCTGTCTTTTACGTTCAGCGTGTTGCTCTCAAGCACACTGAGGCGCTGGTTGAAGCGATTCGTGTGCATCTTCAAGAGCATCTGGAAATTCTGCTGCCATGCCTCAGGACTTGGAGTGTAACGCAGAGTCCAATGGTGGTTTAAACTACGTATAGTTGTTGACAACAAAGATCTTGTAGTTGTTTCAGGTACTGAAAAGGTACTATCTTCTGTTCTATCAATGTATTCACCAATGTTTTGGTCAGTTGTATCCAGAGCTTGTCTCTTCCCAGGACTGATGTAGAAAGCTTCATCACATGTAGTGGGAAGGAAATCTTTTGAACCTTCTAGGTAGAAGTCCCCACAGTTGGAAATGCTGAGAGCCACGATGAGACGGGGCACGTCGGAACCAAATTAAAAAATATATACATAAGCCATATGTTTTTTGTTTGTTTGTTTTTTTTATCCCAGACACCAAAAGCTTTTGCACTCTGAGCGAGTGACAAGGATCCAAAACCCATGTCATCAACTTGTTTATGCTTCAGTATGGAAAGCATAAACAACCCTAGAGACCCACAAATGTCTAGAAGAAGAGTTTGAGATAAGAAAAAGTTGCTCAAAATGCAGCAAAGGCTTTACAAAGATGCACTGAAGCATTAAAAAGGATGCAACTCCTGTTACAAGTGACATTATGCAATGAATTCATTCAACACCTTCAAAAAGAGATCTCAGCCTTGCTGACAGTAAGAAGGAACTTTTTTCTCACAGTAGAGAATTTAAAAATTTATGCTTGAAAAAGGTGACTATTTCAGACGTACTGTACACAAATATTTTAGCACCACTGCTTATACATATAAACTCCTCCAAAAATGCCTTCAGACATTGACACTTTGGTATGGGTGGCACTGATTCAAGGCTTGCTTCTCCCATACCAATGGACAAATGCCATTCAATCACAAATGGTTGAAGAGATGCTGGAATGCAACAGACACATGCTTTCTGGCAGTAGATAAAGGGATGCCGATCACCTCCGTCACCAGTTTGGCCAAGCCCAGCTTTACTAGCATAATGAATGGGAGGTTTACCCTCTCATTGGACCATAGACGCTTACCTTTCACAGCGTCTTCCAGTATAACCAACAGGACATTCACACGTGGGCTCTTCATCTGAGTCCAAGTAACAAGATAAAGGCCTTAGGAAGAAGAAAAGTATTAGATTGGATGAATATTATTTATAGGTTATAATATGCCTGAAGGGCATACAGGCACCTATAACCCCTTTATCTGATTTTTTTTTTTTGATAAAGTTAATAGAGAAAGGCAAACTCACTGGCTACTAGAGTGTCCTAGACAAGGACAGGGTCTACATGCCTGTGGATCACCAGTCCTTGGATTTCCATAGAAACCAGGGAGGCAGTTTTCACAACGCCTCCCAACAGTGTTATGTAGGCAATTCTACAACAGAAGGGAAAACGAGGTCTGTCACTCCAGATAAGGAATGAGTCGACTACAGAAGATGACTAGATTGTATTTTTTCTCATACACTTCTGTAATGCAGAAATTTTTGGTTTTTGGTCTTCATTTTTTGGTCTTTGATTTTATTGATGATAGTCAAATATTCATCCAATAACTGACAATTTAATTTTTCAGGATGACTAGTTTGATGAACTAGCTTTGATTTCTTTTGATTTTAGTCATGATAGTCGACCAGTAATCCTATAACTGACTTGGTTTACTCGTTAATTAAGTTTTTTTTATTCTATACTTCTAGCTTAGATTTAAACTAGTCGGTTATTAGATTATAGATCATCTAGTTGCAGTAAAATCATAGCAAAAATAATATCAGTATTAAAGAGCACCTAATATGCCATTTAAAATATTCCAAATATTGTTTTAAAAGTCCCCAACAACAGTTTTGCATGCATGCAATGACAAAAATTCTCGAATGACAAAGATTCTCAAATGATTCGTTTAGTGATTCACTTTTCAAAACCCCTCCTTTACGTGACGTTAGCGAGTATAGCCCAGAGTTCATATTGTAAAAGCACAATCAGTCTTTGTTTGCGTTAACTCGATGCATAAACAATGTTTTTACCAAAAAAAAAAAAGAAGTAATGTTACGTTACTACGAGGTATGACTCTATTCTTAAAGAAAACTCCAAAAACAATGACAAACAATTCACATATCTCAATACAATTGTCATTGAAGACCTAGAAGCTAAACGGTGCTTACACAGCAAACCAAACAATTCTTAAGCATGCTACATAAAACATAAAAGCAACAATTATTAATAACACTTACAGGTTGTGATACAGAGGAGGAAGCTGATGCAAATACACTTTGAACTGAACCTTCCTTCAATATCAGCCGGCTCGCGAATCCAAGTTTGATTGCATTTAAGTTGGTAAAGCAATCGTCTTCAAAATGGCGTGAACAAAGCACAAGGCTCGGACTATACTTCTGTGGTACAGTTGTATATAACCACTTAGTCTTCAAATGCTCATCCTTGGGCAGATGAAAAAAGTTTGCTTTTGAGTCGCACTTCAGAACACAGCGTCTAGTCGCCATGATGTTTTCTAGTTTTCACTGGCGTCTTGGAGCGCAATAAGTGGGCGTGTTGCATTCAAATAACTTGACAAGTTGACGTCATCTAGTCAGAGACAAAGCGTCGGTCTTCTAACGATTCATAAAAATGACTCATCTAAAGATGAGTCGCCTCTTTCTTTTGAAAGACAATAACTTAATATACGGTGCACTGTCATATTTCAAACTTTGCAGGATGTTTTTGTTCACTTAGATCTATGTTACACACTACATGAAAGGTAAATTTCAAAATTCCATGATAGGTGCTCTTTCATTTGTAGTTAAAATATAATCAGTGATCAAGAAAGAAAGAAAAAAAATCATTCTGTATAGATTTTTGGTTTTTGATTTTATTCACAATAAACGACCAGTCATCCGACTAATTAATTACTGTGGCTGGGTATTTTATATTTTATAACAGGCACCGGTACTGTTTTAAAAGTATCGAAAAGGCACTGGACCCTACTTAAAAGTTATTATTTCTCACTACTGGCTCATTTCCCAAATGGGTGATTTCTCTTATTCCTCCACAAATTAAGCTACTGTAGGTAGTTCGGTAACGAGACATTTGAATAAATTATCGTTTGCGATTGACGATGCGATTGACAATGTTGTGATAAGTAGGCTATACCAACTTTGTAACTCGTTCCCCCCCGAAACACTGGACATAGCAGACATATGTACCAAATACAGGAAGCTATCAATCAAGAAGGTATCAGGATTATGAGTTATTTTTCATTTTTCATTTTTGATTAACCACTTGGATTAATCATTCATTTTGACAGCACTATAATGTTTATTGTATATAGACAACCATACAAGTGTAATAGTTACTAAGCCTGCACCAATGTTCTTGTCCACTGCCCTCGCAAATTCCTGCAGCTAAGCTTGGATGTACATTTACATTCCATTAAAGGTTATTGATGAGATGCCTATTGATTTTGCACCATTACAATACTTATAGGCAACTGGTCATCTTATCTAGTTCTTTAATGTATCTGCATTGTACTAAAGTGCGTTCATTTTCAATGGGCATATAAGCGGCTGAAACAAGTAGCCTAGTGCATCCCAAATTTTTCAACATGAACATTTTAATATAACATTATATTCATTATGGCCTATGGCCTTTAGAAGAAAAAAAATTTTTTAGGAGGGGTGCACAATAGGCCCCTGTGGCGCGGCCTAAGCTTTTGTTCTCAATGGCATTTTTTTTTCTTACATTACTTTTACTTTTATACTTTAAGTAGTTTTTTAAACCAGAACTTTTAAACTTTTACTTGAGTAAAAAGCTTGAGTTGATACTTCAGCTTCTACAAAAGTCTTTTTAAACCCTAGTATCTATACTTCTACTTGAGTAATGAATGTGAATACTTTTGACACCACTGGTTAACTCACCAGGCATCCTCCAGTGTCTAAATCACAGTCACTGGCATGCCCGTGGCAGTCACACTTCTCACAGGTGCCAAGATAAAGTCCCGGTGTACGGGTGTAGCCGACATCACAGTCCTGCAAACAATGGGTGAGTCAGAGGTGGCTGGGCTCACAGGTGTCTGTGCCAAAGCTATGAACTCAGCATCCATTCTCTTCATGACAGAGCTTTAGAGCTAAAGTGTTCAATGAGTTGCTAAGAACCTCCATTTGGAGATCAAGAAAAATGAATAAAAGACTGTTATTAACTTCACAGGCAGAACCTCTTAGTCTTAAAATATACCTGGCAAGAAGGTCCTGTGTATCCTTGAGGACAGGAACACTCCTCCACCTCCAGAGCCCTCTCGTTTCCTGTAGGCTGGGGCACTGCAATGTCCATTTGTATATTTGAGATACTAAACAGGGAGACTGAGATTAAACACTAATATCCTACTCACATAATCAGTTAAGCGACAGATAGGAGCCAAACAGGACAATGTGATGCCATTCAGAGGATGTAAATATAAAGGACATTAAGAGTCAATGTATAATTGGGGACCAAGAGCAAAATTGAAAGTGCAAAGTTACCGGCTCTCAGCCATATTGTCTGCATAAGTCGCTCTGATCATAAATAAGCTGATATCTGCCAAAGCCATCAGCAGGTGCTCTCTAGTACATGGCTGTCCATCTGACCGTCTCCATGCAGACTGTGGGGATTACAGGCAATGGGAATTCATAAAGCAAATCAAGAGAGATCAAGTTTCACTTTATGGCCTTAAAAAAATATATACAGCTCCAAAACATGTCATTTAAATAAAAAAATGACACTTTGTACAAAACACCCAATAAAAAGAAGTAGAAACATATATGTATACAGTATTTTGCAACACACCTCTCTAAAATTCACAGTGATGGTGGCTGGTACTCTAGGAAGTGGTTTGGTCTGTGAATAATGCTCCAGGGAGATGCCGTTGCCTTGGAGAACCACATCAGGTTGTCTATCAATCACTAGTGAACGAGCCTGTGTCTCATAATGCATCCTGTACTGCAGTTCTCCACCATATGCTGTGACCTTTACACAGGACAGAAAATCAGCACACTGACATGTGCTATATATCCTGACAAAGGTCAGATCGTACATATGGCATTGCATAGGATGTTTTCACCTTGTCCCCTCTAAAATTCTGAGGCAGGACCCAGTAGTAGATGTCATTAGGGATACTGGTGAAGGATCGGTAGACCACCTCTGTACTTGCTCTCTGGGTGATGCCCGCAGAGATGGTCCTAGTGTTTGCTGCATTGGAAAGGGTGAAGAGCTGGCCATTGACACCACCTCGAACCTTCAGATCAACCAAAAAACATCGAATGGTTGTTTTTAACATTACTTACAGGTTCAACTATGACAAGATTAGAGGATGTGGTTACCTGGTTTCTACGCCAGGTTGAACTGGCACACTGTTTTGTAACTCCCATACAGAAACACGGCAAGCAACCTTCAGGATTTTCAGCCGCCAAATTAAAAGCGCCATTCTTACACTCATCACAAAGAGCACCAACCACATTGGCCTGCACAACAGAAGAACCAACACTGTTTGAACGTTTATATTCTACTGAAACTGTTATACACTACCATTCAAGACAGTTTTTTTGTTTAGTTTAGTTTTTTTTTTTTTTTGAAAGAATTAATACTTTTATTTAGCCTTGATGCATTAAATTGAAATTAAAGACAATTATAATTTCTAAGATAACCATTTCAAATAAATATTGTCCTTCAAACTTTCTACTCATCAAAGAACACACACACACACAAAAAATGCATCACACTTTCCAAAAAATATCTTATCAAATAAATGCAGCCTAGTTATGAGCATAAGCAACTTCTGAAAAAACATACAAATCTTTCTGATTCCAAACTTCTTAATGGTTGTGTATTTAAAAAGTAACTGTAGTGGAATTTAATACCTTGCAGTAGCATGGTTGGCTGATGGGATTGATGGTTCCTCTGTTATCACACTTTGCTGAACATAGACAAGAACACCATATGGTTGACAATTACAACTTAAATGCTTTGAAAATCCTGGACACAAACAGCTTGCATACAGTGCACTGAGTATTAATCATTATCTAAAGCTTTACTTGACCCTCAAGGATAAAACGAGGCAGAAATTCCAAGAAAATAAATAAATCTTGCCTTTAATATTAAACTAATAGGTAATAAAATGTTAGCCTGAATGCACTAAGTCGCTTTGGATAAAAGCGTCTGCTAAATACATAAATTTAATTTTTATTTAATTCAATTTAATAAATCACTTACTACCACAAATTTAAACAAAAATGAAGGAAAAATGCTCACGGCTAGTAGAAAAGACACATTTGCCGTTGGGCTGAATAGGGTCGCCAACATATCCTGGAGCACATCTGTGGCAAAACAAAAATACAGATGATGACACATTTCTTCCAAGCACAACAACAACATGCAAAAGAGCTGCTCCATTACCTCTCACAACGTCGCCCTGTGTAACCGGGTCTGCAGGCGTCACATGTTGGCTGCTTGTCATGGTCCAGGAAGCAAGTATCTGAAAACCTTTGAACAAATCAACAGACCAGTTTTCACAAAATCGACATTTCACAAAGATTTGGTCAAAGTTCCATTCAAATAATGTAAACTACTATTACTATTAATAATACTAATAATATATCATCATAAGTATAAAAAAGTATGTATATTATTATTTTCAGAATTAAATTATTATTATAATTATTACAAATAATTTATATTATATAATGTTAAATACAGAATGTTTAAAAAAATATATTATTTTCAGAACAACATTATTCTATTATTATATATAATTTTGTATTCTATTATTTTAGATCATTGCTTATATTATATACACAGGTTTGATATCTTTACCGTCGAGACGTCTCTGTGTATGGACAAGGACAGGGTTTGCAGTCATCATATTGTCCTCGACTTGGGTCACCGAAGAAGCCTGGCTTGCATTTGTCACACAGAGGTCCTTCTGTGTTATGCTGACAACTCTGTCACATGACATTTATACTTCAGTGTGTGGCATACAGTAGCAGTGTATTAGTGAGCTACATATTTATAATGCATAGAAACACTTATCCTTACCAGACAGTGTCCACTAATGGGGTCACAGGCACTGGCATGACCATTGCAGTTGCAGCCAGCACAGATGCCCAGGTGGGGTCCAGGTATCCGCTCGAAACCAGGGGAGCAGGACTCACAAGACAGGCCTGAATACCCAGCAGGACATCTGTTTGAGATCAAAAAAATTCACACAGATCAACACTCTCAAAAAATCAGCATGGATTTAAAAGTGACAAAAATAAAGACATTTGGCTTACTCTTAGTTGCTCTTAGTTTCCAAAGAACATACAAAAATTCAAATAGAAATAAAATCTTTGATATTTTCTGTCAGGGCTGTAATCCTATCTGTTGATTTAAAGGCACACTAACCTGCACTCCTCCACGTGTCCCGGGGTCCCCTGCGGGGTGAACTCTTTTGTGGTGGTATCCATGCTGATGTCACTCAGACTGACACTGGACATGTGGTTATCATAAATGGTGCGAATGTGGATGCGCTCCAAGCTGGCCAAGGTCATCATGAGGTCATCACGAGTTACTGCTCTTCCTGAAGAGTGCTGCCAGTTTTCCTGAGACACACAGAGAGAGAGGTGAATAACACTAACAAGCAATACCGCTGCAAAACCACTGAAAACAAAAATATCTTTTAATTTGACTAACAAATGTGTGTAGAACTGATTAGTTTTTTTATTTTTAGATCAAATTAACCATGAGTTCTGTCAACATCTCTTGTCAACAGCAAGTGTATGCCATGGTTATGAAGTTTTTTACTCTGTACTTAAAAGCATAAGTCTGGGGTAGGTAAGTTTTATTTTTTATTAATGATCAAAAGTGACACTAAAGACATTTCTAATATTACTGAAGTTTTCTATTTCATACCAATGCTGTTCTTTTAACCATTCTACTCAATGAATCCTGGAAAAAAAATGTGTCATGGTTTCCACAAAAATTAAGCCATTTTCAACTGTGGTAATAATAGGAAATATTTCTTGGGCAGTAAATCGCCATATTAGAATGATTACTTTTGGATCATGTGACACTGAAGACTGGAGAAATGGTTGCTGAAAATTCAGCTTTAATACCACAGGAATCCATTACATTATAAACTATTTTAAATTAGAAAACAGTTATTTTAAATTGTTTTTTCAAATAAATGTAGCCTTGGTGAGCAGAAGAGCCTTCATTCAAAAACAAAAAACTGTCACATCTTTAAATAATAGTGTGCATGTATTTTATATACTTAATTATTTCACATATGTAGCTCACCTCTGTAAACTTGATCTCTCTATGGTTGATTGTGTCAGGTGAAGTGGGGTCGCCTCTACGGTAAATAAGTTTCTGCCCGTTGCCGCTCAGCACAACATCAGGTTTCTCCTTTGGATGAGATCCATATTGCTGCAGTGAGTATCTCACCTTAAACTTCAGATGACCTCCATACGAGTCGACCTGTACAACACAGACACAGTGACCAGAATACCAAGACGTCCAAAAACTTCAATGCATATTTCACACATGCGTCCCAAGCTTCCCAAGACAATCTAGCTACCACATCACAGTGACAGTGAGAGGAGAGACAGCACATGAAAGGGAGAAGATGGAAATGGGATTGAGCAAAAACAGGAAGATACGGATTAGTCAATGTGTTATTGAGCTCCTATCTATATTTGTTCAGTAGAGTATTGTGGAGGGGAGTGAAACCTTGTTGCCCAGGAACTGGCGAGGCAGAGTCCAATAAGATTCTTGTTCGAGGAAATGGCGAGAAAGATCCACTAGCTGGAACTCCTCACTCTCTGGATTGATCAACATCTGAGTGTTGAAGAGATGGGGTGGAGTGCTTAGATGATTAGGAAGTGACACATTGACTCCTGTGGATTAAAACATAAAAACAGACACACAAGAGAAAAGTAGTGTACCATATCTTCCATCCCAGTGTATTATGTGTTACTTTAACCCCAATATAAACCTACTGTATCATTTGATATGCAAATCTCTAAGGTTTAGGTTTACTTGATTTTCCATACAACAATTTTTTTTTTTACTTTGCTAAATTGTGTGCAACAAATATCAGGTTTTAGATGAACATTTATTTATACATCTATCAATAATCATTGTTTTGCATTGCATTATGTTTGTTTAAACTGAATGCATTATGTTTTGCCGCCCACAATTAAAACTAGAGAGCTTTGATCATAAAGCATTTCAATACAAATCCACAAAGACATAATACTGAGATTTTGATTAACAACTGATACTTAAATGCATTTTATCTAAGCAGTCTGCTAAATAGTTATAACAAGAACCATTGATTTACATTACAAGCTAACTGAAATTCATCTTTTTGGCCATATAAATATCAGCAACTGCACCAAATTGCATATTTTTGGTTCAATTTATACCTTTGAACAAAATGGCTTGTTATCCACCTTGAGCTTAATTGACACTCAACAAAAAAACACATGCATCATTTTTAGATATTATGTCTAAACATTTAATAACTGGTCCGGATCTGACTAATATTTCATATGTTATGCTTTACAGGGTTAGTGATAAATTGACACCAAAATTTTCCACAGCATCTCCATTCTCCAATTGGCAATCCATAAACATAAATGGAAGAATCCTAATTTTGAATCAGTTGAGTACCTTTGAAGTCATACTCCTCTGTGAAGCGCAGTGTGATTTGGCTGCGGTAGCGACCGGTGCTCTGACAGTTCTTTGTGATGCCAAAACAGAAGCATGGCATGCAGTGATGGCCCACGCTAAAGTGCCCATCATGGCATTTACCTGCTAACACGTACAGAGAGGATGACACAACTGGACAAGAACGACATGGAAGACAAAGGATGGTAAGACAACCACCATCAGGTTTGAGCTGGATGAGACCACAATGTCACAACATTCGGTCAAAAAACAGCAGTATAACCCGTGTCTAACAAAGAAAAGATGACATCTTTCTTTGGAGAATAATTCATCAGATGAGAACAAACATATACATAGATATACATATACATAGATACACAGTAATCTAAAGATGTTCGCACCATATGGAGCTGGTGCAGTATCTGGTTTTGGTCTCTCAGACAGGCTGAGGACCCCATCGGGAATGGCAAACACTAGGCCTTTAGCGTTGATGGCCTCACAGCTGTACGCGCCCTGGTCACCTTCCTTCACGTCACGGATGGTGAGCGTCCCTCGCCCATTCTCACTGCTCGTTGTGATTCTGTCAATAGAATCCGGTTTAAATTAGGGCAGTTTCCAGAGCCCAGAATTCAGTTTTATTCCTCTTCCTCTTTGCAGCTGTTTTTTTTTTTTATGAAATAATGTGTCCTATGTGAATGGTTCCAATGAAGTATTATTTCATTTAAGGTCATTGGTGTGCTTGTTTAATGTGATAATTTAATTAATAATAATTTATCGCAATACAATTAACACATTCTACTAATTGTCCTAGTTTAAAAACATACATATTCAAGCTCATGACTTAGGAGCCTACTCCACTTATTTTCATTTATTATTTATAATGAATTATTTAATTACACATTTGTTTTTTGTTGTTTTTTGCTGTGTATTTTATTTTCAGTTTTATTCTATGTAATTGTTTGGAGTTTTGTTAATTGAAGTAATAACCTTGGAAATGTAACTTATCACAAATGGGTCTGCTATCTGTATAATTATTAGTCCATGTAGAAAAATCCAAATAAATAAATAAATAAAATAAAATCACATCTGACTGAAAAAACCTACAATAGCCAAGAAATTATTACACAGAAGAGCACATGCTGAGGAGCTAATTAAATATCATTATCTGGTTATGTATTCATAATGTCCAATAATTATTATGATAAATAGTAATGGCAAAGAAGCTGAGACGATCTGAGATTCAATAATGGGAAAAGAGACAGTTCACAACCTTTTTGCCAAAATAACAACAGTCTGTTTCTCATTGAGTACATGAAGTATTGCCCTCTGTTCTCACTTATACTAGTGCTGAAGTTATTCATTTACTTTATTTATAGAGTTCAGCAGAGAGAGCTGTGGGAGTACAATAGGAATGGATGAGACCACAAGCATTCTTCACTTTATACAGTCTTTAAGAGTATATGGACTGTATGACTTCAACATAGACTGTGGACTGTAGATACTAGATCATTTCAGAGTTTTTAATCCACAATGCTTATTACATCCTGACCTACCTGCTGCTGGTTGGTATGTGTCCCCAATTAAGACGCCATGTGATGATGGGAACAGGCACACCAATGGCAGAACAAGTAAAGGTTGCAGTTTCCCCCCGCGATACTACAATGGACTCTTCTGGTGGGACGGTCACAACGGGAGGTGCTTGGGTACAATGAAAGAGAATGTATAGTTATTCATTTTAAAGTACAATCAATTTCAATCTGTAGATTTTACTGTGTTACATGAATGCTAACATAGTAAAACAGACATATGGAGACAAGAAACCACACACACAGCATGTCTTTGTTTCTAAATTGGCAGCCTGGGACAGCACACGTTTTATTTGGCAGATTTATTCAGTGAGTTCATCCAACCAGAGCCCTGAGGCACTGCTGACAGAAACAATACCTGTTAAATAAGCTATAAGCACAATATATATGGAATATGAGCTCTACATGTTACTGAAAAGCTGAACGAGTGAGACAAAACAAGCTGTTGGACATGAATCTTTCTTTGCAGACCATACACAATTTTCAGGATTTGGATGTCAAAGTGAGTATGACAGTGAAAAATAAGTGGAGACAAAAGAGTTATAGTGTTTGGAATGGCATGACAATCAATGTTTTTTTGTTAAAGATTAATTGGATAGTAATGCTTTACCACAGCCATATTCATCAGAGCGGTCGGGACAGTCCGGCTCTTCGTCACACTGGTAGCTGGCAGGAATGCATGTGCGGTCAGACAAACACACAAACTGCTCTGGGGCACATGTGTCCCCTGGACCTTTAGTGGCTGCAGGAACAAGAAAAAAGAATGAATTATTAGCAAAGTGAGTTTTTTTAAACAGGTTTCCATACAACTTCCCCCATCTGTGGACGGAAGCTGATGTCTGACTTACGGCAGTTCATCTCATCTGAGTTGTCCTGACAGTCATTATCCCCATCACAACGCCACAGTTTCAGAGCACAGCGGCCGTTCTGACACTTAAACTCATTGGGTTCACAGGGAGTCGGAGTTCCTTTGCAATTACAAATATAGTAAATGCAGAATTCAGACAAAAATATTATCACCAGCATAGCATGCTTGATTATAAATTTTGTGGTAAATGTAATGGTTACAGGAAACTGCAGTTTGTCCTACCACAATTGAACTCGTCGCTGCCGTCAGCGCAGTCTGTTTCCCCATCACACACGTAGTCCCGTGAGATGCACTGTCCGTTCTGACAGGTGGCCTGGTCTGCACGGCAGGGTCCTGGGCCAGGTGGGGGTCTGGTTTTAGGAGGCGTAGGTGGAGTAGGACGTACAGGAACAACTTTGAAAATAAATGATAAAATTAGAGGTGTCAATTATTAAAAAAACAAAACTAATTCAATATATTCTAACCATTTAAAATGATAGTTCACCCAAAAATGAATTACCCCATGATTTACTCACCCTCAAGCTATCCTAGGTGTATATGACTTTTATTCTTTCAGAAAAATACAATCAGAGAGATTTTGAAGGCCAAAAAAGTCTGTCTATCCATCATAAAAAGTGCTCCACATGGTTCCTAGGGGTTAAAATTACCTTCTGAAGTGAAGCGATGCATTTGTGAAAAAAAAAAAAATCTATATTTAATGTATAAACTATAAACTCTAGCTTCCGCTAACTTTCGTAGAGAGAGAGCGGTGTTCCAGCGGATGACGAATGATGTAGGTGTAATGTAAGATGTGGTGAGAAGAGACAAATGCATAAGAACAGAGGAGAGAGCAATATGAATAAGATGAGGACTTGTAAAGGAAAACATCAGAGGATTTCGATCTAAGTCAAGAGGAGACTGGTTTTCGTTTGCTGTAAACAAAACTTGATTCTTGCGAGACTAGTATATTCTTACTACAGCTTATGCTACGCCTAGGTCATTTGTCATCCACTGGAACGCCACTCTCTCATGAATGCGCATATGAAAGTTAGCGGAAGCTAGGGATTATTGTTTATGAAGTTGCAAATATGGATATTTTTCTTACACAAACGCTTCACTTCAGAAGGCCAATTTGTTTTTTGTTTTTTGTTTTTTACCTCCGGTGCCGTGTGGAGCACTGTATTAAATTCATACGTTTAATTGCCAAAAATGAAATACAATAAAAAAATAAAAAAAAAAAAAATATATATATATATATATATATATATATAGTTTTTTTTTTTTTTTTTTTTTTTATATATATATAACAAGAATTATATAAATCTCATGCATCATATCAAAGTGCATTTAGATGGTGTTAGTTAAAGTAATGGCACTCATTTATAAGATAAATGAGGAAGCAATCTCACTCACCACAGTTCGTTTCATCACTGAAGTCACTGCAGTCAGGCCGTTTGTCACACACATACACCACAGGGATACACGCAAGCCCATCCTGACATCTGAACTCATCTGACAAACATTCTCTGGCACTGGGAATCACTGAGGTGGTAGAGAAACATATTCAGTGCTGTGACGCACTGTACACAATGCAGTGATCCAAGAAAAACTGTACATGATGCTTTGTTGAAAGAGGTTTCAATGATTCACTGCAAGCCTATCACCTGCCATTTCAAGAGGATACAAAAACGCTTTGTTCACATAGGCAATGAAATCCGCTTCCAACACAAAATCTGTTAAGCTTTTATAGTCTGAACAGAAAAGAAAAAGAAAAAGAAAAAGAAATTAAATTAAAAAACAAATCAAATCAAATTTATGTGAAAATGTGAACAAAGCCAAAGTGCAAATCTATATAACGTCCATTCTGGCTTTTCTATTCAGTCCTGAATTGTCATATCTGGTGCCTTAAACCGAAAGTAAAAAATATGGAAAGCTTAGACTGGAAAATATTCAATCCCAACACACAAGAAAAACAAAACTAGACACTGCAAACACAAACAGGTTACATTGTCTGAAAATTAATACTACAAGATGACATCAGCTTCACTTGAAATCAAAGACAAGCCATGCAAAGCCTTTTGTTCTTCTTGTCATACTCAGGTCTTCATCACAGTGCACACATGCATATACGTTTCATTCTTTACACAGCCCCAACTTATGCTGCAAATTCCTTCAACTGTCCTAAGTAAACAAGACTGGACTGTGTTCTAATGCATTCTTGTCTCCATGCAGCAGACCTGGATGAGGACAAACCTGGCACAGTGATGGGCTCCACAGGAGGAGTGTCAGCTATGAACCAGACCACAACCAGACAACATTATCTCTACTACATTGTTGAATGATGACTAGTTCTTAACAGAAGTGCAAGAATGAATAGTTCTATAAACCATAAAGTGTAAAATACAAGGGTAAAAATGCAAGTTTGGATTTGACAATAATTTTAACACATAATCAGAATGATAATTATTGTCGTTATTATTATTCTTTTTTATGTCAGCAGCAAAACTATCTTCATGATGAGGACAAAGTGAATTACAGGAGTCATACAATTAACAAAAAGCTATACAAGATATTTAAGATTAATGCAAGACTTTTAAAATACTCTCTTTTCTGTAAATATCAGTTAAATACATATCTCTGAATAAAAATTTTGTCTATTTACATTTAAAACTGTGCAGTTCAGTAAAAGATGTATAACAGTGTTATGTAGGCATGATGGTGCTTCTTCACCTTTCTATAAATAAGGTGTGAATTTGTAATAACCTAAATGATACCTAGTAGTGTTGTCACGGTACCAAACATTCAGTATTCGGTACCGACACCAGTGAAAATCCACGGTTCTCTGTACCAATTTCGGTACCAAAGCATAACACAAAAATATGCAAATTTAAAAAAAAAACTTTTTATCACTAAGAATGAAACCGATGCCATTCTTTATACTTATTTACAATTGTGTGTGTAAAGTTTTTCTACAAGTACCGTATTTTCCGGACTATAAGTCGTACAAGTCGTAGTTTGGCTGTTCCTGCGACTTATAGTCAGGTGGGACTTATCAAAATTAATTTGACATGAACCAAGAGAAATTAACTAACAGAAAACATTACCGTCTACAGCCGCGAGAGGGCGCTCTATGCTGCTCAGTGTTCCTGTAGCCTACACTGAGAAGCATAGAGCGCCCTCTCGTGGCTGTAGACGGTAAAGTTTTCTCTTGGTTCTTGGGTCTAAATAAATGCGACTTATAGTCCGGTGCAACTTATATATGTTTTTTTCCTCGTCATGACGTATTTTTGGACTGATGCGACTTATACTCAGATGCGACTTATAGTCAGAAAAATACGATTTGGAGATTTGGAATTACTTATTCTAGGAGTTACTTCATATAACTTATTTCTGTGGCATTTATCCCATTTCCTCTGCCACCTGTTATTAATATGAGTTTATTGCTGGTCAAGGAAATTTTTGATATTAATAATAATAATAATAATAATGATTGTGTGTGTTCATATATTTTTTTTACATTTACAAACCTGCAGAGAATGTCTTTGTCAATATCAGATGATTTTGAGTTTACGAGATTGGAAATATAGTGTCTGTTATACTGTGTTTGTTTATAAAATATTATAAATAAATATATATAAATATATATATATATATAATAAATATATAAAATATATATAAAATATATATAAATAAATAAATATAAATATTATCAGATCAAACTTAAAAAAACTGAACATACCTTCTCCAAGACGTCTGAACTGGAAGCCTTTTACTGAGGTATCGTAAGAGGCAATGGTGCCCTCTTTAACCACGGAGAACAGGACATCTCTGATCTGTGTTTCATTAAAGTTATTATCCGAGCCGACGTCCAGCTCCACAAACACATCTTTGTCAATTTTCCTGCAAATGTACACAGAGCACAGTTCATCAAAACAACAGTCCAAACAAAAAAACCACAAAAACCAACTTAAGATGGTTTGTTGGCATCCCAGTCTGGCCAGGCTGGTCACTTTGCCGTTTTTACAGAAGGTTTGGACACCAGCTTGGCCAGACTAGAAGACCAGCTGGTTTAAGATGTTTTTGAGAAGAGTGATCCCATAATGCAAAAACAGAACTTGAGTATTTGATTATTTCAATTTAATTATTTGAAATGATTCTAATGGTAACTGACTATGCTTATACATTAGAAGGTGCACTGTTACATTAGTGTTTGAAATTGAAAATGGTGTTTACTTAATGAGAACCACATTGACGGTCTGCTGTCCTGGTATCCTGTTGTAGTCAGACTCAAGCTGTGGAGAAGATAAACATCATTAATCACCACATACTGGCCTTGCCGATCAAAGGACTTCAGTCTCGGTGTATGATATTCTAATTTTACAGCTAAATACCATCAACACAGAATAAACAAAAAGAACAGAGGAAAGCCATGAGATCAAAAAACTAACCCCAATCCACAAGTGGAGCACACCTTTAATTATGACTGTGAAAACTCTCTTTTCACGTATTTCTTAAGCTCACAGTCATTGAGAAGATGCACATACCGTATCAACGACAGCAGATGATATCTCCATGAAAGCAGGAGAGGAGATGTCATCAAGTTCAGGCCCATATTGGAATGAGTTTGTGAAGTTCACCAGTGCCCGATAGTAAACTAGAAACAAGGCGACAATAACAGCACCAGAGAACAATCATTACACCTAGGATGACTTGAAGGGGAATTTTCATTTTTGGATGAACTATCACTTTAATATTACTGCTAATGTACTACAATAATTTTACCTTACAATTGTATATTTTATAAATTGTAAATTTATTTTATTGGAATACTGGAATAATTTATTATTTTATAGATTTAACATTATATATAAATTAATTAGTAATATAAAATGTATCCTTTAACCTGATAACTGTCACTCACGTTTTTGAAGATAGACTTGATTGTGCATGATACAAACCTAAATTTTTATATTTCATGACTGAAAACATTTTGTAACATGATTTTGATGTGCCATTTACATGGTAATGCAATGTCTGATTTTAAAATGGGTTTTAAAGGATGAATTTTGAGATTTTATGTTTTCAAGTGATATATAACTTCTGATGATTTCTAAAATGTGATAGAGAAAAAGGCAACGAGGGAGTCTTTTTTTTAAACAAAGGTAAAAGCTCATTTTGTAATGTAGATTTCTGAGGGTGCACTCTTGTCATAAATTGATCTATTACTTTTCCTACATAATTTTTAACAAAAAATATTGGTATAATATATATTTGGGAGTCTTAGACCTTTCCAACGATATATAGTTTGTCAAGATTAGATTAAATTTGATTGTAATATAGTATAGTCAACGTAGGTGTCCCGTATACGGGACGGGGTGACATTTAACAGGTTAAACTGTTGTTATACAAAAGTTAGTTCTAAGCGATGGTATTACAATTAGAAAGTTGATAATTATTTTTTGTGTTATAGCTGATAATTAAATATACAGAACTATAAATGACCAACATAAAAAATCTGCACAGTTTTTGCCTAAATAAAACCAAAATAAAACACTAAACACTAAAATAAGTCATATTAAATTAACTAAGTCTGGGAGTCCAGCTGGCTGACTAAATGGGGGATGAAAAAGATCAGCCTAAACAAACGAAGACCTAAAACATGAAATATAGGTACATGTACAGCACAGATGAATTTGGTAATTAAAAGGACAAATAATAATTGAAAACTACAGCACAACAAAATCTATTTAGAAAAGGTTTCGGCATTGACAGTGACAATTCTTCTGCAAAAGCTGCTGTTCAATAACAAAAACAAACACATGCTATTAGCTTATGCCTACAGCCTCACAGTAAGTCAACCTTTAAAAAGCTCCAGACTCCAGCACTATTATTGCGCTCCCTGCAGCTAGCCTGAGTGGGTTACCCCGATTTCAGTTTGTCAAACTGAATTGAGAAAGGAAGTCAATATTTGTGCTCTTTCTTGCAGTTAGCTGCCACACGCCACAGTTCTCCAGCAGTCATGTTTCCTGCGACTGCCAAATGGACATGCAGTTTTTCATATTCACATATACTGTATCCCTAACAGACTCTTCTGACCTCTTCTTAATGCCTTTACAGATTTATTCCAATTGATAAAATATCACAGAGATCAATGAACTTGCTTTTCACAACATCTGGACACCAGCTGTCACAGTCCAGTCAAATGTATTTGTCATGCACACATAGTTTATTGGAAATTAGTACTTACTGCTGACAGGACTTGGGAAAGGAAGTGGCCCAGAGCTAAAGCTTTTCTCATTGCACAAAACATTGATATACGAAGGCTTGCTTCCTTAATGGCAACCTCCACTCCTGCTCTCATTACTGCAAAGAAAGTTAACTTTTGTCCTTAAAGGGGTAGTTCACCCATAAATGAAAATTTGATGTTTACCTGCTTACCCCCAGGGCAAGATGTAGGTGACATTGTTTCTTCAGTAGAACACAAGCGTTGCAGTCTGTCAGTCATATAATAGAAGTGAATGAGAATCATGGCTTTGAGAGTCCAAAACATTGAAAATGCATGGAAGTGTATCGTCAAATACACGGTCTATTTGCTAATTCAATCGCATTCTCCCGTCCAGCACCACATCGTTTAATTAGCAAATGCATTTGCACCCATTTGTCCACCAATGGGCATGCTTGTCTAAAAAAATAAAGTTGTGTTCAGGTGCATTGCTGGTGCATTGCTATTTTAAGGAGCAGAAAATATACTGCACCATAAACCAACTCAAACCTGGTCTAAAGTCTAAAATCAATGGCTCAATATTTTTTTATTATTTAAAGAGCGCATTGGTAGAAAATGCGCCTCTGGGCGGGTCCACAGTGCATTGACTTTGCTTATTACACACAGGGATGCGCATCACACAAACATGCCAAATATTAAAAACAAAAGGATTACAGTCTAAAAGAATATTATTATGTAGGCTACATAAATATAAAAATGTAATGATGGATAGTCATTGCATGTATTATAAGTAGGCTACCTATTTGCAATTCAGCCTATTACTACTTATAATGATGAATGAAATTGGCAAATTAATTAATGAATAATTGTGCCAATACACACACATATATTAACGGACTCATTACGTGGAGTTTCGGTTGATTCCTGATTTTTTCACTTGAGAAGCGTTCAGTTTTTTCACCAACAAATTCCGCCATGTAAATAGTGATCCGCCATGGCACGAGCGCATCTCGCTCTTAAAGGGAATGGGAGATGACACTCTGATTGGTCTACTGAACATTACACCCATTACTCATTAAGAGAATAGGAACAACCCATTCCAAAAATGCGCCCTGGCGCACCGACCGTTTTTCCATCGTTAAAATAGCATAAGTGGATTTGGATACACCCTGAGTGCACCTGCGTAGTGCACTTTACACTTTGCATTTAGATCGTTAAAAAAGGACCCAGAGTGTCATTGGTCCATTTGAGAGAAAGGTGAATTGCGACAGGTGACACTGCAGTGAATCTTGATCGTTTCGTGTCTTTACACATCAATGTACCATCACGAGGTTAAGTGTTTAATTCGATTTTGTGTATGTTTTTTTTGACTCTCAAAGCTGTGATTCCCATTCACTTCCATTATATGACTGACAGACAGCAACTGTTTGAGTTAAAAATCTTTGGTTGTGTTCTACTGAAGAAACAAAATCACCTACATCTTGGATGCCCTTAGCAGATAAACATCAAATTTTCATTTTTGGGTGAACTATCGCTTTAAGGGACAGAGAGTGATGTAAACAAAGTTAAGCCCATTTCACACTGCGATTCCTGAGAACACACTGGTAATGTGTCCTGGCAATTGTTCCTGGGTAGCTAGATTTTGCCCCTTTCGCACTGCCAGCACTTTAACTTTCACTTATGCTGGCAAATGAGCTCCGTGTCAGCACGGAAAGTGAACTAACTGATCTCTGATTCGTTACAGTTTACACATATGTTTTTCATCACAAACGTTGATCTGCTTTGAAACCACCTGATTAAAGAGTCGCGCGATAACGTGTGACATCACTATGACACACCCTATACGGCATTAGTTCTGGCTTTTTTTGTTCGCACAGCGCTTGTCTTGGGACTGAACCCGGCAATGTTACTAGGTCCTCGTCTCGGTAGTTCACGCTTATAAGGCTGCAACTCAGAAAACCATATTCTCACTCTAAAACAGGGCAAAGCCCCATTCAGACTTTCTGTTTAGGAAATCCCCTTCGAACGCCAGTGAGGGTACTGAAACTGCATTTGGACAAGGGAAAAGGCATTGAAAGCGTTCCAAATGCTAATGTCATGAACTCTACTACTACTCACTAAACAACAGCATAACTTTGGCAGCTTTGTGGCCCGAGCCCTTGATGGGACAAACGGAGGCCAGTGCAGAAGACAAAGAGCTGATTGAGCCAATGCGGCCTGTCTGGCCTTTAAAGCATTAGTCTTTCAACTTGACCTTCATTCCCCTCTCTCCTCCTCCACCTCCTCCCTCAAAGAACCCTTCATACTGAATCAAACACTCAAAATATTAGTCTTGTCTTATTTTGAAGGTCTGTGGAATGCACTTGGATGGAGATTCGCAGATTTGTCTATTCTCAGACACAGATCATCCAAACGTCAAATGAGCATTTGCGAGAGGAAAACCTCCATCCATCATAATGGCACAAAGCCAGCTGGCAGGGCATCTTGTTGTCGTTCTGGTACTAAACAGAATTTCACACCTCAAGCATGGCAGTGCATAACCCATTTAGCACGTGTTTACTCCTCTGAGATCATTCATACAAGCAAATGTGTGAATACATAAATTAGAGTGTAGAAGTGAAAATGAATTTTTGACAGCCAACATGCAGAAAAACAAAAGAAAAAAAAACAGGTAGTTATGTGAGTAGTGGTTTATCGACCTTTGTGACAATATTCCAAATTTTCAGGTATTTTAGAATTAATGACAATTACACTGTTTTTTAAAAAAAAAATCATTAACCGAATTTGGATGTATTAATATAGTAAATTAATTAAACAATTCATTCTGTGATTCCAGAAGTTTCAAAAACAGCTTGTTTTTTTTAACAAAATCAACAGTTATTGAAGGGAGAAAAAAATTAATTTCACATCTTTTAAGCATAAATCTTGATATTAGATTTTTAAAATTATATTTTTTTAAATTTTAGCAAAAATAATTAAGTCAACTTGAATAATATTCATTATTGAATTTATTCAAGGAAAAAAATATTTATTTTATTTTATTTTATTAGGTTTGTGGAGGAGATTTTACTTTAAGGATAGTGGGGAAACAATTAAAGGAATAGATTTTACATAGTGACAGGTGCAAATTAGAAGTTATTGCATATAAAAAGCTATGATATGCTGAACATTTATGATATATGAGATTCAGTAAAAACACCCCAGTTGTAAGAATCACAGTTTTATTGACGCATGTTTTCTATTTTGAATGGCAGATTTTGATTTGTGCGTGTTTAAGAGTCATATCTCTTTGGCACAGGGATGTAGCGCTGCATATGATCAACATCTGTCTATGAAGGCACCGATCGCTGTGAGAATTCTCTCAGCCGGTTTTAAATGGCAGCTACAGTTTTCATGGTGGGATCTCCTTAAGTCATTGTAGTTTGCAGGATATCCTCCCCCCACTATCTGCTTTTAACCCTTCAACGGGTGTATCTGTGAGAGAGGAGAGCTATTTTCTGGGCAACCAATGGGAGGGCCACATCCTGTTTGCTCCCATGTACTTGAAGACATGGCAAAGATAATGGTCTTGATGTCAGAATACTCTAACCATTTCTGGTTCCCACCGTAGAGTATTTTGTTATTATTTGTGTATCAAACCAACATGACATTTTACGTCATTACGAATGTTTCAACTGTTTTTGTCTGTAGAATGAAAATCAAATCAATGAGGTCCAAAAGAAAACTGTAGCCCCAGTGTTTTATTTAGCTTAGTATTATTTATTTACATCTATAATATTGGTTAATATTTTTAATTAGCTTTTTGCCGTATTCATTTTAATTTTAAGTATTTTTATATGTTTTATAAATTCAGCACCCTGTATATTTTAGTAATTCTGTTATATACATTTGTCATTTTTATTAGTTTTTATTATGTTTCTATTTAGTTTGTAAAACTTACATAGAAATACTGCCTTGACAACTAACAGAATTAAAACAAGCTGTAATTTATATTTTATTTCAGCTTTATTTCAATAATATTGAATACATATAATGAAAATTATTTTTAATAGTTTTCGTTTACAAAAATCCCACCACACTGGACCACACTGACTTTCATTTTACGGCCCAAAAAAAGGACAAAAGCTTTGAAACAAGAACAGAGTACGCTATTTATAATAAAAATTTATCATTTTTGGTAAACTGTCCCTTGAAACAATATAGTGTCAAGATCTTTTATCTTTATTCACATTAATTGCTTTTACCGCAATATAAATCTCTTGCTATGACTAGAAGACCTACAAAGAAACAATGCAATCAATAATTAAAAAAGTATTTCGAAACAAGCTGGAATTCTTATTGATCTCTAAACAAGTGCTTGTGTGAATACCAGCAAATTTGCACAAACTTTCTATGAAAGATAACATAAAAGAACATCCATCCGAGAAATTGCATTCACATAGTCAGTACAGAGCGGTAACGTGGAGGAGAAATCATTTTCGTAATTGCTATGATTATGTTTTGCTGTTCGTTCCATCCCACGCTAAGTGGTGTTAATGATGTATCCACAAATTCAAAGCTGTTCTGCATCAAAATCAAAGTGCCGAATTGAAAGAAGCAACACTATTAGAACTGTCCTTTTATGTACTGAACTGCTACTGACAATTTCACACTACAAAGACTTCAGTGTGCTATCACAGAGAGACCCCCCTTTATTCCTTTTAGCCTGTCTCCCTCTCTAGCTACTGTATCGTCCACTAAGTTCTTTTGATCACTTGAACAATGAATATTATTTATTTAGTTTAGCCACTGGAACCAAAGCTGTGAATTGTTTTATAATCCTATAAAATGGATTATTACTTTCCTTATGGCCACTCCCATTCCTTCCTCCCTGAAACACAATAAAAATGCTTGACGGTGGTGAAACCCAAGCATGTTTCCATTAGCAGTAAAATGAGCTTATTCACTGTTAGACTATTGCAATCATCATAACTTCTGAACTAGAACTATCTACATGTATTACCGATGTGACGGATTAGGAAACAATGACTTTCAAACACTATGTGGATCTCTGTGAGTGTCATATTAAGGACATTTGATACGGCAAATGTCCAGTTAGAGAAATGAAGCAATGTTTCCTATGGAGGGGGATAAGATTTTCCAAGGCAGTTCATATATGTAACAATAAGTGCCAGTATCTGAGACTGAAAGCTGGAGGAAGAGGAAAAAGCTATTTAGGAAGTTCTATTCAGTAAACTAGTGGTTCTTGACAGATTTTCCTCAGAATTTTGCAAGATTTTGCATTAAACAATAAGTGGTAGGTTAATAAATCCACCATTAAAGTAAGAATGGATGCTGTCAAAATATCCTCAAAATATCTTCCTTGCACTGTTAAAAAAATATTATAATTAGGATACATTTTACAATTAATTATTATTTTAGTTTTGGTACAAAATTTCATGATTAATTAAATATGTTGCTGTTTCTTTATAATCATGTGGACAAAAATGTGTGTGTGTGTGTGTGTGTGTGTATATATATATATATATATATATTTCTAACTTGTTTATATTTTCTCATTCATTTATATAAATGTGTTTTTATTGCTGTTCACAACCATGTCAGAACAAAGTTGTGCCTGTTTTTAAGGATAAGTGAAGAATTACTAGTCTACACATTGTCTTCATTTTCTCAATTCTTTTGCCTTTCCTCTTTCTGACAAAATGTATATGGCCTCCTCTGAGAAGGCTGGACCACAACAACATGGAAACCAAAATAACCATAATACCCCACCACGTCTCCAAATCCTGCTGTATACTATCATCGTTGCAACCCTGACACAAAATATTACATCAACTGCACCACCAGCACAGCCAAGGAATGGATAGCTGGGTGGTCTTTTTAAAGGAAGGTTTTACATGCATCTGTTCACCTTTACATAGCTAGAATCATGCACAAGTGGGAAAAAAATGGAAGCATTTATTTTATATATTAAACCAATAATAAAAAAAAAATTAATGGAAAAAATATATATATTAAAAGAATTAAATAATGTTTAGATTAATATATTATTATATACTTGTCACCACAGCAGAGTAAGCCAGATCTTTCAAAGAAAACATTTACATGAATCCAAAAACAGAGATTAATAAGATTGCCTTTTACAATTATGATTTCATTTTGGCTGAACACCTCCAAAAATGCTTATGGGTAGATTAACAAATGAACTAGTTGGTCCTTTGAGCTTCCCGTTTAGTCAGCAACATAATAAAGAGATTCTCGTGGACTTCAAAATGATCTCCCAGCTAGTCTCCCTAACTGAAAGCACGTATGTATGCTATGCTAACCTTTCTCTTCAGGTTGATGTGGCTGTATTACCCAGTGTTCAGGGTCTAAACGAGGACCTGTGAAGCTTCTGAAGTTCTGTAGAGCTAAAGGAGGGTGAGGAGATCTCTCACGTCTTTATCAGGCTTTATCAAGCTAACAACAAACAAACCGGCCAGGTATATGCAGCAGCTTAGTATCAGATAAAAGAGCCTTCTTGTATACCTAGGTGATTTAGGACTGATAAAGAAAAGAAGCTGGATATCACCTCTATGGACTGCTTATATGGTGCCTAACATAATCAGGTGTTTTGAAATAATCACATTTTTGTCATTAAGGAAATGCCTTTCTACCTCAGGAGTAACCTGGGGTTAAGTGTCTTGCTCAGGGGCAGACTGTTGACAGACCCCAATGCTCTTCAGTTCATAAATCACCCCCTTTTGTGGTTTAAAATAATAACCTTTGAGTTACCAGCACAGATGTTTGATATCTCATACAGAGCAATGAGATTGAAACGAAAGGGAAAAACAGAGACTCCTGCTTTTCTCGGATGATTCTCATGAGGAAAAAGACCTCAGTAGTAATCTAACATTCCAGAGTTTCAATAAAAGATCTAAACAACATCATAAATGGAAATTTGGTATGACGACAAAGATCATGATTTCAATCATCATTATGAATCATTACGAAAATATAAAATAATATAAAATAACGAAACTATATAATATACCAAATCCAAGCTCATCTAGAGTAGTGACAACTATCAAATTATGTTTCTATTGTCAATATTCCCAAGTAACATCTTTCAGACGGAGATGATTCTTCAATAAAAGTAACTATTTCAGGGTCTATTCAGGCCCTAGCACACTTACATTTTAAATGTATTACTCATGATGATAACTACTGCATTTGAACAATGTAATGCATCCTAATTAAATACAAATATTTTATTTCAAAAAAGAAAGAAATACAAAAAACTCCAATGTTAAATGGTAGTACATTAGATTTTGAAGCCATTATTTTGGAGGAGGATTTTTAACCCCACTTTAAAGACGACTTTAGGCTTATGCTTGTAGCTATTTCAACAGAAGACCCATAAAAACATGCATCAGAAAAACAGGATGCTGTGTAATATTTGCTACAGTAGTTGGATATGAACTCTTATCAGTGACAGGAAAGGTAAAGTGGTCACACAGACCTCTGGAAAAAGATCACATTGGTTAGACATCCACAAACACTCTACTCCAGGAAGGATGTTCTTTCTCAAGTGCTTTCAGGCACGGATATATAAATGGCTTTAGAGAATAGACTTCCCTCTTTAGAAGAGGTATTACCACTAGGTGACTCATAGTCTCAACCTATCCAGCCTGAAAACATTGATTGAAAAGATGTTGATTTGTTATTTAGCTGGGGGCAGCTGTGGCCTAATGGTTAGAGAGCCGGACTAGTTATCAGAAGGTCGCTGGTTCGAGTCTCGGTGCTGGCAGGAGTTGGGAGCGAGTTAATGAACAGCGCTCTCTCCCACCCTCAATACCCATGACTGAAGTGCCCTTGAGCAAGGTACTGAACCCCCAGTGGCTCCCTGGGCGCTGGATCTATAGCTGGCCACTGCATGGGGTGTTAAATGCAGAGCACCAATTCCAAGTATGGGCTACAATACTTGGCAAATGTCACGACTTTCACTTTCAAAGATCATCAGTGGCTCATCAGATCAGTTTTATGGTCCAGTTCAAAATCAGACGGAAGATTCAAGTTTCTTCTGCTAACTTTGGGTGATGTTTAAGATCTGGCACCTCTTAGTTGACATGGTCACCTCTCTGCCACTCCACTTCTGAATATACTATAGCTACAGCAGAAATATCCCTTTCTAATTTAAGAGCCAGCATGTTTGTGTGGTGTCGTCCATGCTGTGCTATTTTGGGAATAAAGCTCAGGTGTCAGGCTGCAGAGCGCTTACCAAAACAATACAATGGAAAACAATGACCCAGACAGACTCCAAAAGGACAGACAGGGAAGCAAAAGTCATTACAAAGAGTAGTTCCAATGATAGAAAAGTTTAGAAGGCAAAATGCAGAAGTCTGACACTGCAACTGAGACACTTTCGATGTTTGTTATCTAAATAACGCAAGGTCCGTTTCCAAAATGAGGCTGGTTGCCATTTAACACAAAGAATATATATATATATATTTTTTTTTTTTAAAGATTCGGTGACTATTCGCAGTGCATTTTTACAATAATTAATAACAGATTTTTTATAAAGTATCTGATTAGCATAACAATTTGAGTTGAAAGTGCTATTAAATATAAATGGACAAGAATCTCATAATTTATTAGTGCTAATCCCTCTTCGTTTTTTCTGTTTTGTTTTGTTTTTATTTACCTAAAATAGTGCAATAAAATATTTTACAATTTAATTTATTCAAGAAATATTTCTTATTATCAATGCTGTAAACAGATAATCTCTTTAATATTTTTGTGGGAAATTGGCCCCAGACTTTGTGTAATTTCTTAATTTTTTATTTTAAAGAATTCTAAACAATTTTGAAATGGTTCAGGTTTACATTTGTGGAGCCCATGTGAAATAACTACACAAAACATCTGTGAAAATGTGATAAAAGTACACAAGATTTCCTTAAATAGAACTCAAAGAGAAGATACATGTGTTACAGACCTCCCCAGATCATGAAAGGCGAGAATTAAAACTTGTGTGTGAATGTGAGTGAATCAACAGAGGACAGTGTTTGTATCGTCTGTTCCAGCTGCTATTTGTTACACTGACTTCCATGTGTGCTGCAATGTTTACACCTCTGCATCTCAGCTGATGAAAGGAGAACTGAGTATTGTTTGGCTCTCTGACAAAAATCTGAGGCCCTTGTTATGATGAAGCTGATGTCTCATCACTGTGAGCAAAGGCGGGTGACAGGATGTGACTGAGACACTAATTCAGCAGACGCAACAACTCGATATAATGCCCTCAGCAGATGATTAAAACAGTTTCATGTTTTACTGCAAGACGTTTGCAGAATCTGTTGATGCATCTCTTTTATCACACTGATATGAAATGTGTGACTTATGCAAAGCTGTAATAATTCCTTTCTATATAAAAAAAAAAAGCCTTCTCACTTGTTATAGGTGTGTCTGGATCAACTGTGCTCGGCTCAGGGGTGCTTCCATCCTCTTCTCCACTAACATCTGAAGGAAAAAAAAATATATTCGTTTTTTATTTTTAGTAAAAGAAAAAATTTGAGGATTTTGAAATGCTCAGCAAGTCTGCATTTATTTGATTAAAGAATTTATGAAATATTGTGAAGGACTTTTTACATTTTAAAAGAATGGTTTGCTATACTTTATATTTTAATATCTGAAAATAGTATTTATTCCTATGATCACAAAGTTGAATTTTCAGCAGGCTTTAATTTAGTCTTCAGTGTCATATGACGGTTCAGAAATGATTCTTATATGCTGATTTGTTGCTCAAGAAACATTTCATATTATTATCAATGTTGAAAAATTTGTGTTGCTTAACATTTTGTGTAGAAGCTATGATTTAAAAAAAAAAAACAGGATTGTCTCAGCAGTGCAGCATTCACAGTCCCACCTCCTGAAGGATCATAGTACTCTTCATCATCCACATAACCTCCCGGCCGCATGTTTTCCTCCTCTAAACCATCTGGGAAAGGCACCTCATCCCACACTTTAGAGCTCTGAACCACCTGTAGTCAAAACAAATGAAACCACAATTTATGGGATTGAAATCAGCATCTCCACACTCATCTTGAGTTATGAGAGACTAACAGAAGAGAGAGACAAAAACAAGTCAATGCCTTCTAGCTCTGCTGAAGGAAGAAGAGATAAACATCTTGCCTTTGTGAAATGCATGCCCAAAAATGCATATCACACACATCATAAAAGACATGAAATGAAAGTATAAAAGCTGTCCTTAAAAAGTATTTAGACACTACGGTCTCACTTTAAAATGTCTGGATATCACAGAATTAAAATATCAAACCGAGTGTTAAATGGCAAATAAATAAAGCTAGTTGCTAAAACAGTTTTATTATCACAGTTTCTGCAAAAAAAAATATATATATTAACAATAAAACATGATAATAAGAAATGTTTCTATAGCACAAAATCAGCATATTCAAATGATATCTGAAGGATAATGTGACACTTAAGAATGGAGTAATGATTGCAAAAAATTCAGCTTTGTCAACAAAATTAATAAATTGCATGTATTTATACAAAAACAGTTCTTTCAAGTTGTATTTGTTTTTCAGTATTTTTGATCAGATAAAGCCCAGGTCCGCATCAGGGATTAAAAAAAAAAAAAAAATCTTACCGGCCCCAAACATTTGAATAGTAGTTTAATATTAATTTAATCAAAAATAAGGTATGAATAAAATAACATATTAACAACGCCTTCGGTATCACATGAAAAATCATACACACACGCAAAAACACAGCAACTTTATACATGGACCCTTCAGAAGCATTTTGAATAGTTAGCAGAAACTTGGACTTCTACACAACCAGCAGAGCCTTCTGCTTATTATTTTTTTGGTCAGCAACAAAAGCTTTGATGATTTTATACAGTTATGTCTCCTCTGCAACCTGGTTCTCATCTTCACATTTGTATACGTATTTGGCAAGATGCCACATTTGGCATTTTCGGTCTTCATAGCCCGCCAGTTCCCATTTCCCTGCATCTCCATCATGGCTGCAGTTCCCATTTAAATGGCTGCCGCAAATAAATAACTTGATCCCCCCCCCAAATCCTTTCTCTCCTGACTGAACACTCTAAAACAACAATCCTGGTGCTTTTGAAAAAGGAAATCGCTGACTGGCAAAATTCCTTTAACTGAATCTGCTCAGCGAACCTTCGGTGTGATCATCGCCTGCTTCCCTCTGCCTTGGGATGAAGAATCCTCCCGAAACGAGACACTCCATAATTGCAATTCAGCATATTTTTTGGTGAGAAGACTTAGAAAAAGTGTATGTATCAAATTCATTATCTCCAGATATGACACACAACTTAGCAAGGGAAAAAAAAATAACTTCAGCTATTAACTATTACTACAGGGTATAGAGGTTAAAAGTATAGCTCACCCCAAAATTTTAGTTTTGTCCATTTATTTTGTTTTATGTTCCATACACACAACTGCATTTCTTTTGCCAAACAAAACAGGAGATGTTTTGAAAAATGTGCACACTGCTATTGCCCATACATGAAAGTGCATAGGCTCCAAAAGGAAAAAAAGCAAATGATAGATTTATGTGATGAATAGAATGGCATGCAAGTCATTTTTCATTCAAATATTACTAGACAGTAATGGTCACATTCACTTACACTGTATGAAAACACAATCAGGTTTCAATGAAGGTGTTTCACTTTTGGGTTGATTCATATACAGTAAAATCAAGAAAACATCTAAACTTTCTGAAATTCTTAGGTCATTCTCCAGCCTTAGAAAGCTTGAGTTCACCTATAGCCAAGGAAATAATAGCAAAGACAAACACACACATAATGCTTTCCACTGTCAAAGGAACCCCACTGTTTACTTTCCAATTATGCCATTCACACTGCCAAAAGTTTGTTCTGCAGGAACGGCAAATAAACAGACAAAGAGCAACATTAGATCCCATCGTTTTGCAAAAGAAGTTTGAACCTGGTGGAAAGACTCAAGATTACACTTGGGTTTACTCAGCTGCTGTTTACAAGGCAAGAAGCCATATTCACTGTATCTATGCCAGTGGACAATTGATAAGCAGAGAGAACAGGGCTACACAAATGCAATTCAAAGGGAATGAGACTTCCACACTTCCACACATGCTTGGACTTCCACACTTCTAATGACTGACTCACACTCAGCCTCCAAAGAGCAATAATGATGGCTAGAAAGGACAGATGTGCACTGCTGAAGTGTACTTGAGGCTAATCCGCTCCCACACACACCCCTCTCTGGCATTTCCAACCACCAAAAAGACCCGTGTCTAATTTTCAAGACCTTAGGAGTACAGCGTGAGAAAAGGATTTTAGTATTTTGGTTTTATTCAATGTGAGTGCAGCTGTGGCAGTAATGACTCAAAAATCTGCAATTACTTTGCAGTCAATATTTGGAACATGCTGCTCTTTCGAAATGCTTTCAACAAATAAACATTACTGCCATGTCACATTGAAGTTGATACAAAAAACAAAACGCCTTATAAAAATGTTCATGTTAAAGAAAAAAATATGGACGATGACAATAATAAAACTCTTGACTACTGAATTGAGTAGTCATTATCTAAAATGCAATGGTAGCAAAATGGAATAAAATGCTTCAGAGTGGCAATAAATTCCAGTACATGATACCTGGACTCACCACACTTTATTAAATAAGGATTTCATGGATGTGAAGTGGATGACAGTTCTTATAAACACACAAATAGAATGTAAACTGTAGAGCGTTAAGTAGGTGAAAGCTTGAGATGTGCACTTTATACCTTCATCTGAGCCAGAACACCAAAGCACAGCCTGATACAGGCAGATCAGAGGGCAAACTTCCTGACCTCCAGAATGCAACTCGCTGTCTACTGCAGGGCGAGAAGTGCTAGATAATTTCCATTACCCTTCTCCTATCATATAATGCACTTCCTCTCTTGATAATGCACTGCTTTAAGCCTTGTCACTTTCTTGAGAGTAACCGAAAGGTATCAGGGAATAGTTGACTGGTGCTCTGTTCCAAAACCTATGGCCATATGGCCCTACACCTAACACACACACTTATTCATGTGGGAGATGGAGATTCTGCCTATGTAGAATGTTTAACATCAGTCACTTATGAGCTTCCATGCATGGTCAGCAATGGATACCCAAGCAGGAAGCTCACTATGGTTTGGAAGAGTGCTAGAGTGAATGATGAGGGAACTGATGTATGACGAAGCAGTGACATTCACTTTTTTTCCACACCTGTTACCCAAAGGGGCTATAAAAAAAAATAAACATCCATCTGACAGGCAAGGGATGACAACAGAGATAAGACAACAGGAAAGATGTATGTGCAAGACATTGAGATATCAAAAGGCATACAGGTAGGAACAGAGGTTCCTCTGCGAGTTTAACCTCTCGGGGCCAAGAACGTGCAAGGTGATGATAAGCTGCCAATTTTGACACTAAACCTCATCTTGAGCACCTTAAGGATAAAGACCATGATGAGAGAGACCCTTCAACTACACAAAGCACTCTAGACAAGATTCGACACTAGACTTTCTCAGCAAAAACATGCCTCATTCACGTTAACCATGGCATACTCGGTGGATGAGGCACATTCTTAAACAAGTTGTTACGGTCTTCCACATGGATGGGACAGGATGGACAAAGGCTGACAGCATACTTATGGCACTCAGGAACTCTTCCTTCTGGCCATGCACATGTTCCCACGTAGACCCAAAGCATGCATCTGGGATCGAGCTGGGACTCCCACAGGCATTCCATTGAGTACTGGGCAAGATTTGACATACATGCTTCCTAATGTTCTCAGTGCAGCTGTTTCTCATGCTGAAATCGAGGCTGGGAGCTGGGAACTTCTCTCTGCTACAATTTGAACAATCAGATTTCTTTGCCATTCATCTTTTTCACCCTCTCCACATCCCTTCTCAGTTAGTTTCTTTCCTGCTTCACTGTGGGCCCATCACTATGAGCACATCTGGGCAGTCATCCAGCTCAGCATCACACCAATCTTCACAAACTGCAGGCTTGTTAGTCAGAACCAGGCTTTCTGAATAAGCAACTGACCTGTGTGGGCTTGCATTGGAAAATCAGCATTTTGTAAAAGGTGCAATGAATGGTTGACAGGCAAGTAAGCGATCCTGTCCAGGATTCAGTAAGGCCGATTAGCACTTGTACTACAAATGCAATATGATCACATGGGGTTTTTAACTACTGCCATGTGTGGCTTGAGTGATCGCAAAATGCTTGAGACACTTTACTACAAATGTCCACTTGTAATCAGATCAAGTGAAATGGACATTAGTACTGGTGTCGAAACAGGGTCTTGGAGATTTTCATTTGAGGAAGTTGCAATGTTAACTTTTTCAAGTAGCTTTTCTTGACACCCCCTCCCTAACACTTTCACAATTCAAAAATTCCATAAAGGCACTGTAAAAGAAATCCATTTTAATCAAGTGATTCAATACAAGTCTTCTGAAGAAACAATCACGTTAATGTGGCGGACACATTTAATTTAGGTTTTTATTGACATATAAGGTAGGATATTTAAACTACTTTTTAAACTTAGGTGTACAAACTCTCTTTGTACTTTTTGATGTATGAAAGTATTTTGATTTCATTTACATGTTACAGGTTTTCTAACAGCATGAAGGTGAGTAAATAATGAAAGAATTTTAATTTTTGGGTTAACTAGACCTTTAACCATACATAAACACTGACATGAATAAATCACTCAATATTATCCAACTCTAAGGGGTCTAACGTTCTAAAGATGTGTTATTTTGGCTTTATGAATTTATGACAGATTTCACATCCAATTTGCAAGTGGGAGACAGGCAGCTTCATCTGATTGTGTACAGTAGGAAAGTAGTGTGGTATTGAATAGTACACATTGAGGTAACTTCATCCGCATTCTGGAAGTCTTACTCTCACTACTGGAACCCCAGGACTGAAGGATCAGGGTTTTGTGGTGAGGGATAAAAGTCAAGTTTATTCAGAACTTCCATTAACAATAACTATCTGACTCACCAAGTTAACAATACCAGTCTAAAAGGCCAATACCCAATGTTTGAAAAAGTAATTCCAAAGGAGGGTTTGTGTGTACATTTTCAAGTTACACATACCTCATTCCTTAAGCAAACCTCACTGGAAAGTGCAATGCAAGATGAGTTTGGTTACACAACATCTGATTCACAGTTATGGAAAGTATGTTTCTATGCAATGAAGGAAAACCTCCTAGTCCTAAGAGACCATATGTTCCTTTTGTGTCCATTTCTTTGACATCAACTATAATGCATTTTAAGTGCAGAAATGGTGCGGTTCGGACTAGGGCTGCAATAAACGATTATTTTGATAATCGATTAATCTAACTATTATTTAGAATGATTAATCGACTAATCGTCTATTTCACTGATTAATCAATAGAATTTGATTGATTATTCAGCTCTTGCAATTAGTTCAAATACTGTTATACAAAACAAATAAATAAAAGAGTCTAATCACTTATTATTTACAATATTACTTACAATATTATGCAATTACAATTATTATACAATTCATTTATACAAATAAATATATTTGACACACAGAATGAGACGACAGAGAAACCTTCTTATTTACCATTTAATTACTATATTAAAATTAACTGAATGACAGATCATTCTGCCTAACATCTCCTTATAAGAAACAAAATAAAGGTAAGTGATTAGATGTTTTATATACACTACCAGTCAAACATTTTTGTAGGGGTGCTCCGATCACGATCGGCCGATCGTTAATGCGCATCTCGTCAGTAAAGCCGGTTTTCTAATCAGCGATTAATTCCATCAGGTGCGTGATTTCACATAGAGCAGCTGTTACTACACAGAGCCGTTGTTAACTGAGAAGATGGGCCAATAAACGCTGAAAATTAACGTGATTTGCGCATCTTCTCTATTAACAACGGCTCTGTCTAGTAACAGCTGCTCTATGTGAAATCGCGCACCTGATGGAATTAACGGCTGATTAGAGAACCGGCTTTACTGACGAGATACGCATAACGATCGGCCGATCGTGATCGGAGCACCCCTACATTTTTGCACAGTAACATTGTTTTTAAAGAAGTAACTTGTGCTCATCAAGCCCGCATGTATTTGATCCAATGTACAGCAAAAACAGTCAAATTTAAATACTACTTAAAAGAACGTTTTTTTTATTTATTTGAATATATTTTAAAATATAATTTATTCCTGACTGAATTTTTAGCATCATTACTCCAGTCACATGATCCTTCAGAAATCATTCTAATATACAGATTTGCTGCTCCAAAATGTATTTATTTATTATTAGTAGTAGTATTATGTTGAAAACAGCTGAATATAATTTTTTTCATGGTTCCTTTGATGAACAGGAAGTTCAGAAGATCAGCATTTATCTGAAATATAAATATTTTGTAACATTATAAATGTCTTTGTCAATTTAAAGCATCCTTGCTAAATAGAAGTATTCATTTCTACAATAACCCCCCCCCCCCCACCCCAATAGAAAAATAAAAATAAAAATGATATTCACTCCAAGCTTCAAACTAGATCTGAAGCCAGAAGGCAGACCATATCCAACACTAATAATGGCAACATCATAGGAGGTGTCTGGGCTTGACTGCATGTCTCAGACCGAAAATTAAGGGAGTGGGTGCAGTCTGCCTTGACATTGTGCTCAAGGCAGTCTGATTGCATCCACTAACTCAGTTTTAATCAAGTGAACTGATACCATCTCAGTTGTCCTAATGATGTTTGTGGGTGTGCCGAATGTGTGAGCGTATTCCAGAGCAAGCAGCTTTCCCTACTTGTGGGGGCCCAGAAGAGATCTATAGGAGAACTCTGCCCTCAATTATCACCCCAGCAGGGGAACCAATAGAGCTCCTGCACTTCTAGACCATCTATGTATGACAGTTTTCAATATTGCCTCAAACCACACTGTCACCACACTCCAATTTACACCCTCAAAACAACCCAGAGGAGATCCCTCCACTGTTTTAATGGACCTATGACAACACCCTGATTTACATCAAAATCTAACCTCAACCTTTGGAAAAGCAAGTGCAGAACATAGAAACAAAAGCAAAGTGAAAAAATAAACGATTTATATATATGAACAGAAAACATCTGAGTTCACAAAAAGACAGGTAAATAAAACCAAGGAAAACATGAATTTTTGTGCAAGTTGAATAATTTTGCATTAAAATTTCAGTTTTGTGCAATATAATTTTAAATGTGTTTAAAGCTTCGAGCCGTGCTTATAATTTTTTATGCATTATCACATTTTTATTTATACTTATTATTTTTCGATCCATGATCATTGCCATGATGAAAACTCATTTTTAAATTGTGCAATATATTTTTACTTGCATTTTAATATTTTGGTTTCACACTTTTTTTTTTTTTTTTTATCCATGACTGCAATACTTTTGTCGGAAAATTGATCCCATACATACAGAATAAATAAGGTAAAATGCAGCCAACTTAATTCCTTAAACTTGGTCAACATAAGCAGTAGTAATACAGTAGGAATCTAACCTTCATGGCCTATTTTTTGTTGACAACAAATAAACATAAAAATGGCAGAGCAATTTAAGAGTCTAAAAATACAGCAGTGTTTCCGGTAAGAAGATCTTTATGGTGACCTGCCCTTTGAAGACCAAGTGCAGCTCTAGTTAACCCAGATGACAGCTGAGTGTGGAGGTGTTGAGGCCAGTGGCAGTGTGCAGGGGAAAAGCTGTTTATGTATAACAGGAAGGGCTTCTGTATTGCAGCTAGCCGTCATTTAAGAAGAACTTGCTTTCTTGTTTTGGTGATGCTGTCCTCTTTCTAAAGAAACCTTGGAAAAGTCACTGAACATACGTTGAAGAATCCTATGTCCTATTCTATGTATCAGTTCTCTGGGATTGACAATCAAACAGAATAATGTTTATCATAGCAGCCGACCTGTCAAGGATATGTCAAGATGAGAGCGCAAAGATTTATGAACGTTTGACAGCAAGAAAATGGCAGTAAGCCAGTTCTGGAGAATGTTGCACAACGCTTTGGACAGATAAAGTTTAAAGCGGTAGAGTGCATGACAAGTTGCACTACTTCCTGAAAACTCTCCCTGTCAGCTATTGCCCGGACAAACAGAAAGCTCTACACCAACTCTCGATATTGGGAAATCCAATATTCTTCTGTCCTTTTCAGAAAATATAAAGTCACACAGTTTTGGAATAACATGAGTAAATGATGAAATAAATGAAATATGGGGTGAATTTTCAATCTAAACCATGATAAAAGAGTATTTAAATCATTTTACAATAAAAAAAAGTTTAAAGTTCTGAATAAGTGCTCTCAAATGTGTTCAAGAAACAGCAGAACAATTGACTTCATATGTAGAATATGAAAATCCAAGCCTTGCTCGCATTATAGGGCAAATAATCTGAAGCAAGTGACAAATTATTGACGACTCTCATGGAGCTCTGGTTTCCCACAAAGCATCAAACTTCCGCTCCTTATTCTCATGGCTGTCAGATCTGATCTGGCACCACCTGTTGTCTTGGCTTTGGACCCCAACTTGTTTTCAAAGACAATTTAATAAGTGCTGCCTTATTAAATACCGTACGCTGACATATATCACAAAATATAGAAGTCATTCTAACATATATAACATTATAACATATAGTCATTCGTTGTGGTTTTTCAAGGGATACTTCACCCAAAAAGTAACATTATGCCATTATTTACTCACTCTCATATCATCCCAAACCTTTTTTGCATGACTTTCTTCTGTGGAACACAGAAAGAAGAGATTCTGAAGAATGTTTCAGCTGTTTTTGTCCACACAACTGAAGTTAGTAGAGTTCAGAACAATGCTGGCACCTTCCAAATATCTACAATTGTGAGATAACCATGTCTGATACGGTATATTCGGAACACAATAATGAAAATTATTGTGAAAATCTGGCCGAAACAAAACAACATTCTTCAGTGATTGCTTTGGATATCATGCCAGCCAGCCAAGAGAGGTTTAAAGCTGGATAACCTTTTGCATTATGTTCTCAAGTTCATAAGTCCCGGTTCTATTCAATACAGCTATGTCATAATTAACTCGGATTTGGCCGCAAGACTTTGTGAAGGCTTTGGAATGGTCAGCAAGGACAACAGTTCAGGCATTTGATCACATGGACTATGGAAAATGCCGTTTAGAAACCTTATATGGTGACTCAGTTCTTAATAGTGTCATTATAAGAAGGCCTTTTTTGGAGAAATTAATAAACAGTGAGTAACTTTTGGCTCTTTAAGTGTAGTTGTCTTTTTGAAAGGATATTTGTTAAGGAAATCTAGATGATCCTCAACACACATTGAGGGGTCACTGAACATTTGTTTGTTCCAGATCAGCCTGGCTACTGAAAAATATCAACCAGCTGTTTTCCTTCACTCATAATTACATGAGTATGACAAATAAAATGGCAGCAGAAATCTAGTATCCCTCGAAACAAACAACAGATGTTGTCTTAAATAATGAACACTCTGTTATTAAATGAATAAATCAACCCAAAATAAAAACGTCATTATTCACTAACGTGTTGTTTCAAACTATTTTGCTAGGAAATTATTTAAAATTAAACCAAATAAAAGATAACTTTAAAATGCATATATAAAAAAATACACCATAAAATATAAAATATAGAACACCAAATAAAAATATATTAGGCTACATTAAAAACATTGATACGTCACAGCTTGACAGGCTGTAAAGCTCCCCAAAAAGATTAATAATTTTATTCACATTTATATTTATATTATAAAAAGTATTGTGATGCTTTAAAAGTAAATAATACATAACTTACCTTTTAAATAATTGTAATTGTATAATACATTTTGGATGAATTAGCCGTCTAAGAATCATAATAATGTGAGATGACAAAGATCAGCTGCCTTGACAGAGTCTGGCCAGTTAATATCTCTTAAAAATCAGAGGGTGTGTGCTTTTGAAATTTTGTTTTTGAGTTTGGAGAGAAATGAGCTATAATTACAAGTCTGATCAAAAGTTCCCTAAATGGAATTTGTGCATGATAGGAATGGTCTTAATAACACATTCAAGAGAATCAAAGAGGAAGTTCATCTGATCAAAGGGGACACTGGTGGTGTCACAGCAAGCTGCTGCAGGCTTCAAAAGAACTGCTTTGGCCCAACTTGGAATATAAAGCCCCAGTGAAGTAGCCTGATTGAGTATGAATGAAATTTGTCTGGCAGGAGGTAACACACAGGGACCAGATGATGCTACAACTCCACTGACCCCTTTCACACCCGGACTGAAGGGTGTGTGTGGGCGGACAGAGGTCAAAATACCACTCAAGCCAAGTAGCTGCAGGTGATATTTCATCCTACTATCAAACACCTTGTCAAGACAGCTGTGAGCAGGATTAAGGAGTATTGGGACAAGCCAACTATGAAGCTACTACACTTGTGTTTAATGCACAACACTTGTGGTTTTAAACAGAAAGTCATCCATTATCAGTTAACCATTGATTAGGTTCAGCAGTCAATATAGAAATGACTGACCCTCAATTTTCCAGCAGATTTAAAGAAAATGCTTGTGGTTAGAAAGCACGATGACAAAGGAAATTATTTTAAATTTAGTAAATTTGTGCATTCAATCTTATGCAAATATAAGCAGTCGGAAAAATACGTCTCTATTAAGGTCTTGCAGTCAGTGGTTTTGACAATAATTGGTTTCAACTACATAAAAATCGACAACACTAAAACAAAATATGGCCAAATTTAAATCTGTAATTATTAATTTTTTTTTATAAAATACTACTGACAAAACTCATATTGCGCATCTTCAAATACATGTTTTCATTTACACAACCAGTAACTATAGTGATTTATTCTCACAGTTAGAGTTTTTATTTACTAAACAGATGGACTCATTAGAATCAGTCATTCACGAATCACACTACTTTGGTTCCACTGCATGTTTTTGGTTTGCTATGAACAATCCACTTGAAGAATCAAATCATCAGTCAAGAAATCAGACAGAGAGCGAGAGCGAGAGTGAGAGAGAGTGAGAGTGAGAGTGAGAGAGAGAGAGAGAGAGAGAGAGAGAGAGAGAGAGAGAGAGAGAGAGAGCGTATTTGGTCTACATGCTTCAATTTACACCCAGCAAAGGCATGATCATTTCTCACTGTACTTTATGTGTTTCACATACAATGATGGATATTTTATTTTTGAGAGCGGACGCTTGTGGTTTAAGTGGAAGCCATGACTGCATATGTACTGAAAGCCTCTTTTGTTAGAACTCATGCCTAAAGCCTCAGAATCATGATTGAAGGATTCCTGACATCCCGGCTCAATACTGTACATTTAGCTCACAGCACTGCACTGCAGTTGGGGTTATTTCTGGCCACACATCAGTAAACAAGTTCGAAAAGAGTGGCTTTACTAACATTTCTGTGGTGAAGGTGTTCTGGGAACAGCGTCATTGCTCGGTGGTTCAGACCACCGCATCAACATAAACTCTAAGGGCGAGATTCAGGTCACTGTGAGTCACTGTTTTAAGAGCCCCATTGAAACCATCCTTACATATTTCATATAACATATAGCTTCATAACCTGTTTGTTTCCTTTCAAAGTTTGATAGAACATCAATTCAATGTACAAGTTCCAAGTCCATTTATTTACTTTTTTATAACTTCTGGATCATGTTGATTAGTGGCAGGCAATATGGCAAAAATATCATATCCCGATTTTCATCAGGAAAATAACGATTCACTATTTTAATCTTTTTTTTATGTTTTTTGCAAGATGCCTGAGCAGTACAGCCAAACTAGTTTCCATAGTTTAGAAAACAAAGCCTTAAAAGCTAACAAAATATAAAAAATAAAAAAAAGAATGGCAAGTACAAGTATTAGGCCAAAGTGTGACGATAAAAATCTTTGTCATAATTTAATTATCGTTATTAAAAAAATAACGTTTTGTTGCTTTATTAACATTAATGGTTCACCCAAAAATGAAAATTCTCTCATCATTTGCTCACTCTCAAGTTGTCTTAAACCTGAATGAGTTTCTTTCTTCTGAAGAAAGTCGAAAGAAAGTTCAAAAGAAAATTATTTAGAAAAAAAAAAAAAAAAAAAGATATACTGACCCAAACTTTTGAAGGCTCCTGTATATGAACATTACTGCAGCCAACTATTTCGCTTGTGTTTGTGAGATGGGATAAGGTCCCCACTTTGTCTGCTTGAAATGCTTGGCCTCTGATTGGCTTATTCTAGCTCTATTCTCCATTTTAAATCCTTGGGTTTAGCCTCCCCTTGTCACCCACTAAGGACGAAGGAACAAGGAGTCAGCTGGTCAGAATCTGCAGGATTATCTTTACACTGGCTGGGTCAGAACTCTGGAGGATCTTGAGGCCCTAGAAACATTTCCACTGAAAGTGAGAAGAAACTAATGGAGAATCTACTGAATCTACTGTATGCTTTCAAAGGGGTCCGAGACCACAATGAGAATGCAACTCAAAGCCTGATACAAACTGTCAGAACTTTTATTATCTGAGAATCATGCAAAATAAGACATCACAAGAATCAACAACAACCGTAAGAGAAGGATTCCATTTCAATTGTGGCAAAAAGACAGATGTCTTGTTTCACTGAGCTTTAAAAGCTGTCGGCTTTAATAGCTTTAAATTCTGATTTACTGTAAAAGAGTAGAGGATTTTAAAGTATGATAAAATAGTTGGTCAAAAATTGAATACACATACAGATTTATTGATAAAAACAAAAACTTTTACTCATATATATATATCAGCTTAAATGAATGAAAGTGAATTGGGACAAACCAAACTATAGAATAGCAAAACTCCAGCCTCTGATGAACCTTTGACAACCAATAAAAAAAAAAAAAACAATAAAACTTCAAAAATATTTGCATAAGCTACAAGACAAAACCTACCTACTGACTTTTTGCTCCTTCAGGGAGTCATTTATTGTTCAAGGTTGAGTTAAGGCCGCTTTACCACAAAAGTGTCCAAACAATTGTCTCTTTAAACCCGACTAGATTGCATCACACCATATGTTTCCCATTTAATAGCAGGTACAGCTTTGTTACGCATGTACTTCATATTCAATTTATTATGACTGACAGAATAAACGTACTTTAAGACCATTTACTCTTTCTTGTATGAGCCATGGACACATAAAAAGCATGTCACATCAACAAATACATCCATTCTCAGATACCGCAGACAGATCCTAAGCAGTATAAAGTGAAGACAATGGATATGTGTTGGAAAGTATTTTGATCTTAAAAGAAAATCTGTAAAAAGCTGCAAGGCTGGAGATAAACCCAGTTTCACAATTCGTCTAAATTGAACTAACTGAAATATGGGGTGTTTTTACGTTGATTTTAAATGGCCAGAGCCTCATTTAAGTGTTTAGGTGGTAAATGCACTGACACCACCATGTCTACACTGGGTAACAACTCCATTGTCAAGGATGGCTGTTAGCAGAAGGAATTCCCCCAGACTGCACCACACCTGTTTGATCTGATGCAATGAAAAAGCCTGATAAAACTTGCAGACTAAAATTAAACGACTCCTTCAGCCTTCCTTCCCGAAACAGTCCAGAATAAACAATCACTTAATAATGAAGCTAGAAACAATAACAAAAGCACAAAACCAGTCCTTTGAGTAAAACATACAGACAGCTAGGAGGAGACTTACAAGGTTAATAGCAGCATATTTATTGTACATTGAGACAGGAATCTCTAGGTAAAAGGAAAAAGGTCGAACATGCAAACCAGAAGCTACTGAAAGACTTCTGACCTTCAATTTAAAGAAGTACTTTCAAAGAAAAAGCCAAACCTCCAGCTGAACATCTGTGTGCCAGGGGAGTTATCTCAATATCAAGGAAAGCCAGGGGCCTTACTTGGTCATTCACTGCAAACAGATGAGAAGCATTTAATTTGCTTCCAAATCATGAGAAAAGGCTACCAACAGATTTCATGAAAACACTCATTGAGGCCCGGATACAAATAACTTAGCCCTAAATGAAATACCACAGAGTTTTCACTTTTGGGGGATTGATCTAGCAATGTAAAAATGCCACTGAACAGTTAGTGGCATGATCAATCAGTATCATGAAGATTCATAATCTGATCACAATACACTTTAATCAATCAATGATTCCAATGCAGAGGCATGTTTTCTAGTCATAAAGATTATAAAGGCTTATTTGGAATATTGTTCACCTATGAATCATTTAATCGGGAATATGCATTAGGAAAGCCATTCAGGTAAACTTGGATTTTGTATTGACTAAAGTCACATTTCTGGGCACTTTCTGTTCTTTCCCTCTCCAAATTAAATAATGAGTAAATATAGCAAATCTCATTCGGTATCATTGCGTATAAAAAATAAATAAAAAAAACATAACAATGGCTAGTTATTAAGACCGTACCCCGTTACATAAGAACCTAACGTTACTCTTCTGTTAAGTCTCCACACTGCAGGTCCCCCCCCCCCAAAGAACAAAGTGTATTAAGCTTGTGCCTACAGGCAGGTCTTGCACCCGTGCCAAGGAATTTGACTCAGCGAGTCTCTCCTCTGTGCCAGATCTTAATAGTAGTTTGCCCCTGGCACCACCCTTTGTGCCCACGTAACAGAGGCCTGAAGGTAAGGATTTTCCAGTGGCTAGAAATCTGCTCTACAGCCGCAGAGCTTCTGGTTATTCATCAATATCCACTGGATGGGCTGTTTAATTATCTGGTTTAAATGATAATTGCTTTTGCTGGCTATAAGTTGTATGTAGATATATATCTGATATATACAGATCAAATTTACAGCTTCTGTGTTTCTAGTGACCATCGAAAACAAAAGAGTAGTCCATGTTTTATACAAAAAAGCTGATAGAACGAAACCGATAAACTCTTTTACATTTAAAGTCTTCCTTATGAAATATTATCAGCCTTTATGGTAAGGAGACTCTGGAGACAGTCGCTGAAAGGCTGAAATTTTAGTTTTGGTCTTTATGTGTGGGTGGAAGACAAAATTGCCCCAGGCCAGTTTAGTCTGAATAACCACACAAATTTGTTTAGTACATGCAAGATACAGGTATTGTTCTTCAAGTTGTCTATGCCCACAAGACATAGATCATCAGTGTACTATTAGCAATGAGTCAGAGTTTTCTACTAATTTCTAACACTATAATGAATGATCAATTCATGCAAAAGTAATAAACTTGCATGATTTACGATTCTAATAAAATTACAGTATAACACTACAGTGCAGAAAATAGTGGAATATGTTTGAGTGTTCTTCTAAAATAAGAGTAAGCTAGTAAGCATTTAATGGTCATGATGACAGATGTCAAACTGATACGTTGTGGTGATTTAAATCTGGCACAGCACTTAAACACACATGATTCACATTGCTCATATCAGACAATAGCTCAGGTTTCTTTCCCACTGTTCATGCAAGCATTCATCACACATGCGTAAGTCAAAAACACTGTAAACCTAGATCATACAGGAGCCCAAAGTGGTTGTAATGGATATAAGGCAGCATAGATATATCAGAACACTTTGAGGTTTGAATACAGAGAGCAAAAGCACGCTATCAGCTACTCCCTTGCCACTGGTTAAAAGCACACAATTGAAAGCCTGTTGTATCTGCACCAATCATAATGTGCCTTACACAACGCAGTGGTCTGCAATAACAGGTTTCAGAGTGAGATTGTAGTTTTTCCATTAAAGGACTTTGGCATGAAATATGTGGCCTGGAACCATCAGTGGCAAAGTTCCTATATGGAAAACCCAGCAGCAAAGCACTGAAACGTATGGTTATGAAAATATAAATGTGCAGTGTGGGATGTGGTTTTGGCACCATCAAGAGCAGGTGGTACCCTAGTAGTTTCCTCATTTCCAGTTTGAACATGTTTGCTCTTATAGATTGGCACCACGTATACTTGGTACTGATCTGAGTGTGTGGCTACAAATGTAAGGAGCGCTTGACCCAACTGCCTCACACTTGCATTTGCAACTGACATTATATGGATACATCTTCATCTACCTTCTTTTGGATTGAAACGCTTTATAAAAGCAGTATATATGATGCTGATGGGGAATAACTAGACTAATTGGGAGAAAACATAAAAAAAGTGAAAATCCGAAGAAACACAAACATACAGTTGGGTCACTAGTGAAACCATTAGTTTTACTGGAAATATTTGCCTGAAAATATGTATTTTAAAAAGATTTTAATGAACATTTCTCAATTCAAAATGAAAAACAAAGAGTAAAGGAAGATATCCATTATGATTCAAGAATGATCCAAAAATATGTATGTGCTTCAATTAAAGCAAAAATAATATTACATAGTCACAGAGTAGTACAGATCCCACAGTAGAGCACTACAGAACCCAAATATTACTTACTTATTTTAAGTTAATTTGTAAAATATAAATTAAGGTAGGTAGGTAGGTAAACATAAAGCGGAATATGAGGGGGAAATTATTAGATTGTCTCTATGTTTATCTATGGTACAGGAAAGACTGACAGGAAAGCCTGAGTAAACTTTGTTATTGGGAAGGGGCTTTTGCCTCTCATAGATAATTCTGAATTTAATATCCTGGGCAGGATAATGAATCAGCAACCTGTTAATAGAGATTGACCCTAAAATCAATGTACTGTCACTTTTGGCTGTGCAGATATCCTCTACTGGAAGAGTGCAGGTTTCCTCTCTTATCATAAAGCACTCATTGAAAGGAACCAGCGACTGTAAAGTCCTTCACAGATGTTAACTGCCAATCTGCCAAAAGAAAAACAAACACAACCAAGAGTTTGGTCAAGTGAGATCTAATCTTTCTTTAGCCACACCCATAAGCCAACACAAGAATAACCTCACATCTCGACTCTCTCATCTGAATGACAAAGAGAAGCACTGCTTATGATGGCCAAGAGCCAGAAGTGCCTGGCCCCTGTCGAGGAGCTGTTGACATGCTAATGTACATCAGCCTCCTGGGTGGCTCAACTAGTTTTATCTGTGGCATCTTCGGTTGAACCCAGCAGGCAGAGTCGGGTAGAGAAGGTGGTAGTGGCCCGAATGCTCAAATGGGCTGACCGCAACACAGCAAACTGTGACAGACCCGTGGCAACCACTCATCCTGAGTTTATGTTGATTTTTTTATATTGTGTGCCTGTTTTGCATACTTTTTGTTTTTGAATTAAATAAAGCAGTCAGTAGCAAAAGCAGACCCTGCCGTCTTCCTTCCTACACAATGAACATTGTTACATGTCTATCTTCTCATTTTTTATTCCTTTCGCTTTGACATATACTTTGACCTGGGGGCACTGAAATTCTTTTTTCTTTCTCTGCATGATCTCAGGGGTGTAATAACAGCCCTTGCATCCTATGGCGGTTTGCAGGAGGCTTGGAAAAAGTAGCGCCTTTCTTTCTGGGGCAAGCCGAGGCTTGTCATAGATTAATGCAAGGTATCTGCTGAGAACTCCATTCACACGCGGTTTTCACAAGATCGAGTGAGACACAATCTCACCTTGCCATAAATATAAAAAATTAAAAAAACACCTACGATGACATGTATTGAGTTATATGGAAATGTTGATATCATGCATGGAGATGCTATTCTAATGATTCTGATGAAAAACAGTGTGACATTAAAAGGGATTACTGATAGTGCTTACTCCATACTGTATATAAATAAATAATGAAAAAGGAAAAACTGAGGCTATACCAATATTACAATTCTAGATGCAGTAAGTTGATCATTAATGTAATGGCTAACAGCTGGGAAAAAAGGAGAGAGATCTGCCAAAAATTACAATCAAATTAAACAAAACAATTTTAGTTTTGAATGATTTGAGTTGTAAAAAATTAGCTAGATAGCAAACCTTAAAAAATAATGTAGCACATATGGTAACGCATAGGATGCCAATATATTGCACAGCCTAAACAAACCCCAAATAAACAAAACTCCATAAATGGTTATGTTGTACAGAACACATCTTTTTCTAGTTTTAGCCAAAACATACAGATATTTAAGTACAGCAAATTATGCATAACGATACATGAATCATGCTCTAGGTAATAAAAGAGACAGGTTGATCCCATTCAATACTAAAAAAAACTTCATGGGTCGGAGACACTATTTAGCACTTCATCATAGAAACAAAAACTTGCTTACACTAGATATTATGTAATGTGCATTTGGCTTTAATGTTTACATATATTCATTTGCAGAACACTTATGCTTTACAATTTATCAATATGCATATTCTCTGGGAAAATAACCCTTATTTTGGTGCTATGCTCTACCACTTGAGCTACAGAAACGTTTTTGATGCTGACAGCTTACCAACCACCAAGTCATCTACAAGGCATCCATGCACTGAAATGGCAGCAATACATCAAGCTGTTCCTTTGATGCAACTGTCTGAACTGTTCTCCAAAAGCGATGTTTGACATAATTGATCAAGCTAAAACCTTACTTTTGTATTTATGGATCTGGGTGCTCAGAATAAAAGGGCGCATCTAGCCACATAATAAGTATGAGCACTCATGTCTGCACTTGCAGGGGTTACAATACCAGCTGAGCTGCAGCTGTGTTTGGAGTCTGCCTGCCGCTCTATCACAGACAGCTGGCAAATAAAAGATGAAAATTCCCACAGTGATGTACCGCAGGTAACCTGCAGGTGAAGCGGAACGGAGGGACGAAGTGATGAGTGTACAATCACAAATATTGGTGGGAACAACCCTCTGCAAATTGTTTTCAAAAGGCCAACATTTTGTGTGTACTTTTTAAAAAGAAGCATGTATTTATAATAAAATTATAATAATAATAATCTTAATCACAGTGACCTCAATCCAAACCACAGTCACAGAAATAACAAATAACAGCAGCACTTGCTGTTCTGCTGATAGGTTTACATGCAGCCACATCAATAAATAAGCCACGCTATTTATAACTAATGCTAAAATCAGACCTAAACCAAACTAAAATGCTGAAAATTAACTTGAAATGATATTAAGGTGCAGACAGATTTTTTCATATTGTGCCAGTGTACATCGGAGAGTAACAGACCACAGAAGAAGCAAAAAAAAAAAAGTGCGCAGACTTTGTTTTGTCCATCAGTAGTTGAATTAATTTTGAGATGTCAGCACAGAATTTGCATGCTGACTTTAAATCTCAAAAAGTAAATAATTGGAATGAGTGACCACTTTGTTATGGGTACGATTCCCCAAACACATGCACTGTTAAAATACATAAATCGAATGTAAGTCAAATGATTTTGCCAAATGCTCAAATTTAAATATGCGAGGTGTCAGATAAAACTACATTCTTAAAAAAAATGTTTATTTATTGGTATCAATGGTTATATGAAGATATTTTAACATTCACAAAACCCGAAGTGATGAAGTGAAGTGTGGCCAAATATGGTGTCCCATACTCTAAATTTCTGCATTGCATTTCACCCATCCAAATGCACACACAGCATTCAGTAGTGAATAAAAAAACACACATACTGTACACACCGTGAACACACACCCATTAGCAGTAGTATGCAAAAATGGCCAGTCAATTTTGCTGACACCCAGGAAGCAGTTGGGGGTTTTGTGCATTGCTCAAGGGTCTCACCTCAGTCGTGGTTATTGAGAGTGTGGAAGAGAGCTCTGGTCATTCACTCCCCCCACATACAATCCCTGTCTGTACTGAGATTCAATCCCACTACCTTTGGGTTACAAGTCCGACTCTCTAAACATTAGGCCACAACTGCAGTAACAACTGAACTAAATAACTTAATGAACTAAATGGTTCTTCTCTGGCACTGTTCTGAAAACTCACTTTTAGAAACTTTTTATTTTGCAGTGTAGCATAATTTTTTTCTAAACTGCTATAAATGCCATTTCAAAATGTCTGATTCTACTGCAATAAATCAAAGTACCTAGCACTTGCTGAATGTAATACCATATTAGGTTAACATGAAGCTCACAAACAAGATATAAAGAAGTGCACACTGAGACCATTAATAATCTCCTGCCCTTAAAATCCCATTGAACATGGGCCCAGTTATCCCAACACTGTGCGCTAGATTCCTCTGTGCTTACTTGGAAGACCATGTGGGTGTTAAACTGACCAGGTTGGCTGGAGTATATCTAGATATTGCATAAGATACAGTAAATGTGGGCATACTAGGGAGGCCAAGACGGTAAAAGACACAACAGAAATTCGTTTGTAACTACAGTCTTAAAAGTCCTTAAAAGTCCTTAAAATCCTCCCCTGATGAAGTCAGGGTATACTTGTGACTCTAGAACCAGAGAGACATCTCAAAATAAAATAAGATGGAGTAACGCTGGACATCATGGGACAAACGTCCAACACTTAAAAGGCTTTGCAGAGTTAAAAACAGAGCTAATTATAACTACCTACTTTTAAAGGAAGGGTTCGGAGAAAAATGAAAAATCTGTCATCATTTGATTTTAAAAACTTAAAAAGAAAAAGATGAAAAAGAAAATGACTACACTACACCCCATTGAATAGACACAAAACACTGAAACATTTTTCAAAAAAAATCTTCATTTTTGTTCCTCAGAAGAAAAACATCATGCATGTTAGGACAGACATTTATATTACGTAAATTATGAACATGAACCAACCCTTTAAATAATGGCTTTGTTATTAAGTAGAACATAAAACACATCCGCTGTCAACCAACATAAACTGGATTTGCTTAGGTGAACTGAAACTTTCAGTAACTGCAGGTCTTCGGTTCTTAAAGGAGCTTCCTACATTTTTCTGCATCTCAAAAAATTGTCAAACCAGCTAAAAGCAAAAGGAGAAACACTGGGCATGAACCCACTTGCAACCCTTCTTTATCATCACACAAAACTTCAACGACCTCACATGTAGCCAGTTTAACCTAAAAATTACATGCGTCAATAAATAGAAAAGAACCGTCTCTCAATTACCAAGCCATTGATAGTTAACAGCAGGGAGGGAGCACTTGATTGTGTCAGTAAACTAAAAGGTAATAAAGTGCTTTTATTGGGGTTTCGTCAGTGCTGATTGATACCACCCTGGAATTCCAGAAGGAAACCAGGAATGCCGGTGGCAACTAAAGCCCTAATTGTTAAACTGAATGAAATGAACTCTTTGTAAAAACGTAGGCAGGCTTGTAATGGGAAAAAAAAAACATTTCACTGCATCCATTTAATTCAATTATATTGCAACTGACATAGTAGTTCTTAAGACAAAGCAGCAAAGATCTTAAAATTACCAAAGGTGATGTGTCCCTGTCACACATCAGTAAACTCAGAGAGGCTCATGTTCACTAGTGTTTGAATGATAAGGGAGGGATTACACATGGTATGCATGCAGGATGAACACAAGCCGATTTAAAGAATCCCAAGTCATACATGACAAGACTTTCTGTTAGCATGTGACCCAGAGGATTTTTAGAGGATTCAACATCAAAGGCTTTCCAAGGCATCACTAATTTGAGCTAACTAGTTAAACTAACTGCAAAAGGTACAGGAGGAGTAACTGAATGTACAGCCTTCTAAGAAACTCTCCCCACAAAAAAAAAGCTGAATTTTATATGCTTTACATGGAACAGATCAGCAATAGTCACTTTATGTTCAGTTTACTATAAGCAACTTCAACTTTATGCAAAATAGTGAAGTATTTAAAAAAAGGGTTTTCCTTTCCACTATGTGGTGTAAAAGTAATTTCACATGGTATTGCAACAGATCAGTTCCAGTCACTAACTCTTCATCTACGTAAGCAACAAAGTTCAAATGTATCTACCAGGTACCAAGAAAGATGAGCAATAGGTATTTGTTCTTCACATTAACTTTCATATCTGCTCAGAGATCGGTGCAATTTAAAGTTCACATGATGTAGTTCGCGATTTACTAAATGCTGCAAAAAGAACTGAATGCAAATCAATGGTTTATATAGTTACCTGTTACAAAAGGGGCAGGGCGGTGTAAATTAAAAGTGTATAAAATGCAGTTGCATCACTTACATTAAACAAATGCGATGTAAATATCAAAGGGATGATAAAAAGAGTGAGTTTATGGGAACGTATCCGCGTCCCCATTTCTGCCAAACCAGCACGACTCCAAACACGCTGCTGGGGAAATCAAAGTCCGACACTTGAAGCCACTGAGAATTAGATTTATTCTCAAAAGTTTGAAGCTTTTCTTTTACAGCAAGGCCGACGTCGCTTCTCCGTTCCACACTTGGTGGGACTTCATTTACCAAAAAGGAAAGAAATCCGTCTGCTGTTGAGTCCTTGTGAGTTACACGAAGTGAAACTGATGGTTGACTTATCAATATCCGTTTTGTTCTCTTGGGCAGCAGAAAGTTCAGCATGCACTGCCTTAGCAGATCACGTCAGTGCGATGATGTTGAACTGCTGACGACGGCTGCCGCTCAAATCCTAGGGAGTTGCATAGGTAGACAGCATGTATGGGTCTGAGACGCTGAAAGCCACTCGAAACGTATACGATGCCCAGAAGAACGACGTCCAAATATGTTGTCTAGATAGGGAGCTCACTAGGATTTGAGACAGCCTTCCAGCGCCTGGCGGAAAAAAGGCGGAATGGAATTCCGGGAGCGGGATCTTACAGCTGGACTATGACTCTGCTAAGAAGAAAAACTTTACACATGCTTTGCACTGTATCTTTGCAAGGTGTTTGAAAATGCTAATAAGCTTACTGTAACTTTAACAGGTGTTTAAAAAAATAAATAAGCTAATTTACAAATGTGTTCAATATGCCAATGCCAGTTGTATATCTTTTTATAATAATAACAATAATAATAATAACTTCTTAGCTATTTAAAATTGTATGGTGTTATTTGACATCATATATTAAAACAGCACCAATGACAAATATTCAGAAATCATCTGACTTTTAAATATTAAAGCAAAACCTGAATATGCAGCTCTACATCTAGGCCTATAAATCATGAGTATTTGATAAGTAAAATGTCACTTCAGCCTGATTTTGAGAAGATGCAAATAATAATAATTATTATAAAGTTTATATAAAATTATTACAATTAAATTTGTATTAATTTTTTGTGACTTTTACAATATTTTAGTTATTAATTTTATTATAAGTTTTCTGAAAGTATGGTTGTTTTGTAAATTCACAATTATTCCAAAGTTATATCACTTTTGATTACGATGCCTGTTCCTGAACTTAAAGTTTATTGGTTGCTGTTAAGCACTGCAGTCTCCAAAGAAATGTGCTCTGGTTTAAATCACTGTGGCAGTAGCACCACCTAATGACGCAAAACTTGTGACGCTCTTAAAACTCTCAGCTGAAGATGTCAATGTTGATTACAGCTGGATTTTTCTTCACATATTATTCACATTTCTCTTTACATCATAAAATGATATTGGCCTCCCTACCCTGAAATAAAGTGTAAATTATACATATATAAAACTTTGAAGCCACCAGTGACGGTCTCACTTCTAAAAAGGACTGGACTGTTGCTGACTGGTCCAAAGTTATGTTCTCTGATGAAAGTAAATTTTGCATTTGCTTTGGAAATCAGGGTCCCAGAGTCTGGAGGAAGAGAGGAGAGGCACACAATCCACGTTGCTTGAGGTCCAGTGTAAAGTTTCCACAGTCAGTGATGGTTTGGGGTGCCATGTCATCTGCTGGTGTTGGTCCACTGTGTTTTCTGAGGTTCAAGGTCATATAACAGAACGTTTTTGAGCAATTCATGTTTCCTGCTGCTGACCAACTTTATGTAAATGCAGATTTCATTTTCCAACAGGACTTGGCACCTGCAAACAGTGCCAAAGCTACCAGTAGGCCTACCTGGTTTAAGGACCATGGTATCCCTGTTCTTAATTGGCCAACAAACTCGGCTGATCTTAACTCCATAGAAAATCTATGGGGTGTTGTGAAGAGTAAGATGCGACATGTGAGACCCAACAATGCAGAAGAGCTGAGGCCACTATCAGAGCAACCTGGGCTCTCCTAACACTCATACTTTTCATTTTAATACTTTTTTAGTTGGCCAAGATTTCTAAAAATCCTTTCTTTTGTATTGGTCTTAAGTTATATTCAAATTTTCTGAGATACTGAATTTGGGATTTTCCTTAGTTGTCAGTTATAATCATCAAAATTAAATTAAAACATTTGAAATATATCAGTCTGTGTGTAATGAATGAATATAATATACAAGTTTCACTTTTTGAATGGAATTAGTGAAATGAATCAACTTTTTGATGATATTCTAATTATATGACCAGCACCTGTAGTTTTATGACCACATATAAAACTAAAAAACATATGTCAATGGTTCCAGTTAATCCACTAACTCAATCAAAAAAATCAGTTTCCCACAGAAAATCAACACTCCCCTCATCACTTCTGTCATCGCTTTCAGCTCAGCCATCAGAATGTTCTCCAAACAATATCACAAGGACATCTGCACAGGATCTGTTTACATGCCCAGTCATATCCATAACAGTGACAAAATATGCCTCTGTCTTGCCATGAGTTTGTAGAGCAGCTGTTTTCAATTTAGACTTCATCTGCCCAGCTGGATTTTCTCTTGCAACTCCAAAACAAAACTGTAGAGAATGATTTTTGTGAAAGCAGCCAAGATGCATCACTGTATCTGTGGAAATGCAGATGCACCTTGCTTGTGACACGAAATGGATTATGTCAGATTGTTACATTTGAGGATGTACGGTAGTTGACGGTAATTAAATAACTCACGCTACATTGATTTTGGATAAAGTTTCTTTGAACCCTCACATCCAAATTGCCAAAATGATAGCTTGAGAGGGAAAATTATGCCTGAAAGGAACACATGAATATCGGAAAATAATCTAAAAACTGAAAATGTAGATGAAAAATGTTTATATAGAATAATCTTATTGATTATGACAGGTATCTCATTAAATTTATGAAAAACCAATAACAGTTGTATTTCATTACGAGCAGTGTATATGAATATCTAAACTGTTGTCTCCACCTGCTGGAAGTTACGAGTAACTGTTCTGAAATCAGGGTACATGCCTACAGTACATTACAAACTAAACTGGAAAAGACTGAAAATGATTTCTTTTGGGAGGGCATACGTCTTTTTGTGTCATTCCCACTTTAATTAAGGTCTATAAATCAATATAAATGATGGCATGTTATACTATATGAAAATAAAAGAATTATTAGCGACAAAGAATGCATGCAACTTTTTTATCCTAATATTTTAGCATGTGAAGACAATAATAATAATAATAATAAACTTTTACGATTTGATTACTTCAATTTCTGAGTGGATATAATCTTTAGCAGTCAGGCGAGTTAAGCAGCTTTTCAGGAAAGTCAACTTTCCTGGTTTATGAGGGAAGAGAAGAAACACAAAAACAGACCAAAGATGCAGTCAAGCAAGACTGTCAGTTGTGTTTGTGACATCTGATGTCCATATCGTATGTGTTCAGACTAATCTCAGTTATTGCATCCTGCACCAAGAAAAAGAAGAAGAAAAGAATGACACTTTATAACATTTCAACCGTCATGTCATCTGGTCGTACCAGTCAGTCACCAACTGTATATTGACAGCAAAAACAAAGGTCACAGAAAAGGGACAATCTTACATTAATATCCTATCTGTTATTGCTATTCCCAGCAGGTTTTACGGTGATTTTATTTATCCATACATAATTTGAGAATATTTATATGTAGTCTGTATTTCACTAGCTCAGAACTTATTTCAACATTAAAATCTATAAAACCTAACTTATTAATAACACGAGACACCGTGAATTAACAGTTTTATTTCGTTAAGTTGAAATTAACTTCATAAAATAAAGCTTTTGAAAGTAACCCGTTTGCCTGATCTGTTACAATAATGAATTACGGTCAAAATCTGCATATTCATATGATGTTTATCCAATGAGAGTTGCGTATGCAAATTTCCAGGACAGGTGCATGAACAGTCAACTATGCTTATGACAGCAGCAGAGAAGACGCAGCCGGGTTAATGAATCGGAACTTACCTTACATAAACTTGTGTCACGCGGAGGCTCTTTTTAACCAAAGTCTAAACAGACTAAAGCGTATATTTGTTCGATTCAAATGTTAAACGTCTTGAACAACTTCAAAAATTCTTGCATGGATAAAATACTAAGATAAATGAACTGTAGAGGCGATGGAGATAGATTCGGTGAGAGTCGAGTCGAGTCTGTGGATCGGTGATAAACGCTACAGGGCTTTCCTGAGCGGATGGTACTTCTGCTGGACTGAGATCGACGAGAGGAACCGGGAGAAGAAAACAAGTAGGCCTAAGATATTCATTATCTTTTAAAACTCACCTGAGGCCTGATAATGCGGTCTAGGTGCTGTAGACTGACAGACCAAGTTTTAAGCCAGCTGTTTGCTATTTAAATCAGACGGTTTAAAAGCTAATAGGCTACTCAAAGATCATATTGTGGGTTTGCTCAGGGTGTATGACAAAATTACATGGGATATAAAGGTCCTATACTGAGGTAGTAATTGTTTTCAATTAATGTTATTTGTTTGAATCACTATTATTTGTAGAGGAGTAGTCGCAAAATTCTTTAAAGTCATTCAAATCGATTAAAGGTGCCCTCTGTCATTTTTATAGCCTAATTATAAAAGTAGGCTAATGAATAGCACTTCTGAGAGATTATGTTTATATATATATATATATATATATATATATATATATATATATATATATATATATATATATATATATATATATATATATATATATATCTACAGGCAGCAGGTCGCCCCCTCATCGGGGCTGCCATGTTGACATCACATGACCAGCTGTGCGCCTAATGTACTGTACTGAGTTACTAATATTATTAAAAATAATATTAAATAATAAAAGGCCAAGTCAACAGCATCTATTTTTATTAAGTAACCAGAACAACAACAACAAAAACTCTTAAAATTAAAATAATAAGCCAATAATTATTGGTATTGAATAAAGAGCAATAGAAACAAAAACGTAATGAGTTTACCTTTAACACATCATTCGCTTAAAGTCACTCTTATTTTGGAAGATAAATAATATAATATAATAACTTAAATGCATAATGTATCATTATGTTTTATGAATGACAGTCATTTTCTACTTAGTATAAACATTTTGTGCAAAGAAATAAATAGCAATTTAGAGAAATGTAAAAATTGAGATGATAATTGCTGTCTTTTAAAGAAAAATTCCACCTTTGTATGTAATGCACCGAGATACTGATATTAAGAAAACAATAATACGTGAGACCAGGTCAACAGCATTTATTGTTAATAAGTAAAAAAAAAAAAAAAAAAACCATAAAAAATAATAACTGATTAATTACTTGATAATAATTGGTTAATTTCGATGAAGAAGAGCCATAAAACATGTAGATGCCTAACCGCCATATGATTTGATGTTGAGTGCACCACTATTTATTTATTGACAAGAAATACAGAAAATGATTAGTCATACTTTTTTCGCTATACCCATAGTTTTGTTTGAGTTTCTTTTATTTGCAATACAATATAAATGCTGGAACAGGATCCAGAGACGGAGTTGGACTGGATTCAATAGAATAATCCAAAAACATATGATTGTATTGCTCAACGCTCAGCTGATGAATGAAAATAATGTTTGAAAGTCCCTCCGGGCAATTTGTCTTTGACTGCATTCTTATGACCTCAAAACGAGTTGAACAGCACCATCCAGGCTTAAAAAAAAAACACGGTACACCTTGAACATAAAAGACGTCTGCATAAAAAAAGGCCAGAGTAGGAATGGTGGAATGTTTTCTTGAGAATATGAGAAACTGGTATATCACTTATGCAAGAGCGTAAAGTGTCTGTCTGTTGTTCTTAGTTTCAGTGCCGGTGTCAGAGGTGATTGGGGTGAAGGAGGGTCGAGTGGAGATCCAACCCCAGAAGAGAGTAGAGGACACTGATCTTGATTTTACATGTACGTTTCTGAAAGTGAATTCTTGCATAGGGATCAAACACAGTAATGGTAGACTAAACTTGTTTTTATCTATTTCTAATCACATAAGTATTTTATGTGAAGCGCAACAACAAAGGAAACAGCGTTAGAGCACAGTGGAGTCTGGGCAGGACCCAGTTCTGCTGTCCTAGTCGGGGTGTCCGGGATCAATGGATCACTCAACTCCAAACCGCAATTAAAACCCACGGTATGCAAAGCTGAAAATAACACCCTTAATCATTCATCCAGACTCATTATTTTCTAATGACTCATTAACATCTCTCCCTTCATCATCTACTCCCTTCTCAGGCCCCTCGCGTCCTCACAGGTTGTTGGTGTTCATTAATCCTTTTGGTGGAAAGAAGAGGGGGAAACAGATCTTTCACTCTCTAGTGGCCCCTCTGTTTGAGCTGGCTGGCATCAGCTCTCATGTTGTGGGTGAGATACTGAGACTCTATCTGTACCGTTCAATAGCTGAGCAGTTATCAAGTGTCCCCCTGCTTGGTCTGTGATACCCCGTGCACGTCAGGTTGTAAGATTCTCAAGTAACATCCGTAGATCTTTATCGAGACTTGGTAAGAGGGCTCAATTAAGTAGCAAAGTTATCAAATGTATTAAATTGTGAGAGAAAATTGCATGTCCCTATTATTAGTTTACATTATTTATTTTTATAGTCTATTTTTATTTTATAACTAAATATGCATTTTAAAGGGGTCATATCATAGATCTTGAAAAAAAGTATAATATATATACTACATTACATACAGTACATGCACACTGTCATTCAAATATCTGAGGTCAGTAAGATTATTTTTTAAATTATTTTAATTTAAAACTTAAATCTTTCACCAAGGACATATTAAATTGGTAAAAAAGTAAAGACTTTTAAAAAGTTGCAAAAGATTTCAATTTATTTTCTATTATTAAATAAAGATTTCCTATGAAATATTTCTATTTGGTGTTCAGTTTTTACTGTATTTTGATCAGATAAATGCAGCCTTGGTGAACATAAGCTTTTGAAATAATAAAAGAATGTTTAAAAATCATATTTTTCTGTATTTTGAATGGTGTAGTGTTTGTGATATATACATTATATATAAATATGTACTGTATGTTTGTAATATTTTTCCCACCATGTTTAATTATTAATCATAATAAAAAGTAAGTATGATTGTTAGTTTAATTATGAAATGAGTAAACCTGCTTTTGTTAATTTGTCAATAATTCAATAACCGTAGGGGTCAGTTAAGTTAAATTAATTACATTTTTGGACTGATTTTGTGTACTGAATATTCATACATGGAGCAAACTCTAATTTCAAAAGATCGAGGACAACTAGGTTTCACATTATATGACCCCTTTGAATTAAAACAGGGGATGTTTCTTGTTTCTAGTGACTGAACGAGCAAATCAAGCCAGAGACTACATTCTGAAGAAGGACTTAACAGGTTTTGATGGGTAAGTTATTTTTCTGTGGTCATTCCTCTTGAATAAAGATTCAAGGAAGTTTGGTAAGAATGGTGTCATTGTAATAATTCATGTCACATGAGCCCATCCATCATATTTTGTGAAGTGTTGCCTAAATACCAAAAGGGTAATCATAGAAATGTATTTCGATCAAGTCTGCTGATAATACTCTATATTTAGGTTTTAAGAAGGATATTCATTCAAATCTTTTTTCCCTTCAGAGTCATATGCGTGGGTGGAGACGGCATGTTCAGCGAGCTGCTGCAGGGTGTGATTGGACGAACCCAGCAGGAGGCGGGAGTTTCCGAACATGACCCAACCGTAATGCTGCAGCCGTGTGACCTCCACATTGGCATTATTCCAGCAGGTCAATGTTTGCATAGCTCCGTGACTGACGTGTGAAAGAGGGTGGCCATTGCAGTGTGTTGTCAGTCAGATGCATGGTTTAGATAGTGAGAGGAGTGTTAGTTAACCTCCCTGTGTTTACTCTTCTCCACAGGCTCTACAGATTGTGTGTGTTTCACCACCATGGGCATTAATGACCCTGTGACATCGACCCTGCACATCATCATTGGTAATCTGCACATCATCTTCAATGGGTCTCTGCAACATTTCCATTTTTTCAAGAAAAAAAAAATAAACCTTATGAAAGTTGATCAAAGTTCATAACATTTCCAGTGCTGTTGTATGAATGACCCACAAATTTTATTAAATATAAATATGAGTAATGATGAATAGACTACATAATTGGATCTTGGACCTTTTTCACTCACCAGGAGACTCTCAGCCTCTGGACGTGTGTTCTGTCCATTATCAGTCAACACTGGTGCGTTATTTTGTCTCTATGGTGGGCTACGGTTTCTATGGAGATGTTTTGGCAGAGAGCGAGAGGCACCGCTGGATGGGCCCTCTCAGATATGATTATTCAGGTATCAACAGAAGGGATCAACAGTCTTTAAATCACTTGAAATGATAGTTTGGACTGAATACTGATAGGTCAACGCTTATTGCTTACCTTAATACTTATAATCATAATTGTGAGAGGAGAAAGAGTCCTCAGTTCCATCTCGGCTCATATTTCCATGTCTGTTTGCTCTGCTTGTAGGTTGTATGGTGTACTTGTGTAACAGGAACTATCCAGGACTAGTGCAGTACCTCCCCGCTGATTCCCATATATCCAGCCCACGGGACAACACTCGCTGCCTCTCAGGGTAAAGAGCTGCATTTTTCCTTAAATATTTTACTTGCATATAAATATATACACTGACCAAAAAAAATGGTGTAGAAATAACTTTCACTCAGAAATTGCTAGTAAATTTCGGAGAAACTGCAATTAATATATTGACTTAAAGACTGAAAGTAGAAAGACTTGAAAACTATTTTCTTGTAAAACATACAAGTTTGAAAATAAATTTTAGAGTGTAGGTTTACATTAAAGTTTTATTGGTTTACTACAGGACAGATCACTTTTTTTTAATTAAATTAATTTGATGAGTAAGTATTTGTAATTTGTAACAAAATACTTTTTGATGTATTTGTGCCCATCTCTGTATACACAACGACTAGGGGTGTAACGGTTCACAAAATTCACGGTTCGGTTCGATACGATACACTGATGTCACGGTTCGGTTCGGTTCGGTTCGGTACGTTTTAGATACAGCAAAATGTAAAAACATCTCAACTTTTCAGAATGCTGCAAGCGCACCGCGGGTCATGTGACAAGAACTAACCAATCAGCTTCATCCTTTCCCGTAACAACGTTGAAAACTCAGCCAAGATGAAGGAACAGCTGTTCACAGTTGTATATGGATTGCAATTTTGAAATAAATTTAGTAGCAGAGCTACTGCAAGCGATTTTTAGAGCTTGCAAATCCATTTATCATTCGCTGAAATTTCCGCGTCTCATGGAGAGAGCACGTCATTGTTGCTTAGCAAAGACAGACGCCTCATGAGCGCTTCTGCCCGAGCGCTTTGGAAAGGAGGAGAAAGACGCGCTTAGCGTTTTCCACGCGTTTTTAGGCGCGATATGTGAACGGCCCCTAAGGCGCTCGCTCACTCAGCACGCGCTGAAGGCTCGTTGCAAAATGTCTAATGCATTTAACAGACCAGAAATATAAGATCCTAAAATAACCAACAGGTCTGGTGTGGGTGCACTTTGGATTCCCTGTAAGCTATAATACCGGTGTCTAAATGCTGCAGGGATAGTTTGTTGCGTGCTTGTTTCTCATTTTTTTCGTCTTTTCCCAGATACTGACACAATAAGGTGATGTCAGCGTAAATGAGTTGACATGTTTCAAGTATTCCCGCTGGTGTTTTTTTTTTTTTTTTTTTTTTTTTGTATTCCCGCTGGTGTACCCTGTCATGTTGCAGATGCGACATACCGTTGTTTTTTTATCCACCACTCTCTTGCCATCACCATTATAGCTTAAAGGGAATCCAAAGTGCACCCAAACACCAGACCTGTTGGTTACTGGAGGATCTTCTTTTTTCTGGTATGTTAAACACATTGGCCATTTTGCAACGAGCCTTCAGCGCGTACTGAGTGAGCGAGCGCCTGACTGAGTAGCCTAACATAAACATATAAGTTGGTGTTTTTTTCTTCTTCGGGAGTGTCAGGGGCGTTGCCTGTTACGTCGTTTGGGTTATTGGGCTACCTTGTTGAACGCATATCATTATATTTCTCTTTTTTTTTTTTTTTTTTTTTTTTTTTTTTTTTTAATATAATGAATTAGTCCAACGAACCGTTCGGTATACATAATGCGTACCGCGTACCGAACCGAAAGCGTCGTACCGAACGGTTCAATACGAATACGCGTATCGTTACACCCCTAACAACGACTTTAATAAAGAGCATTTTAAGTAGGTTGTATGGTCAGTATTTCTTGCTCTGTTTTTGACCTTGGGAACAGCTTGCCAAAACCCAGGCAACAGTGCAAAATCCCAGGAACTGGAAGGATACGACTAACTCAGAACTGTGTATGAACATTAAAAAATCCCCCATGACCGTTATGGGTAGACTAGTGGTAGAATTCATATGTATGGAATGGATATGTTGAATGGATTTGGTTGGGTGCTTAGCGTTCTGATTAGTGTGGCCTCATCTTTTGGGAATGAAGTGTTCTTGGCAGTTACCACATCAACATAACTCAAGTGGCTGGAATTCCTCAGTGTTTTTCTTAAGTAACCATGAACGCTCAAGCAATTTGATCTCTAATAGAAGAAGAATAGCTGGTGAAATGCTAGTTTCAAAGGAAAAGAAAAGACTGCTGAATTAAAAGGAACATTCGTGGTTATTCAACCTAATGTTATGCATTATGAGTTATTCTTTAAATTACCACTGACATAACATTCAAAATCAACACTAGCAAAGCCCCTAATGGGAGTTAAACTGGCTTTACTGAGTAATAATAATAATAATTATTATTATTATTTTTTTTATTATTATTATTATTTTATATTATTATTATTATTGATAAAGATAACAATAAAAAATAAATTAATGGATTTTAATAAATTAAAAATGTATGAAAAGCATATATATAATAAGGATTTGATAAATTATACTATATATATATTATTACTATATATAAAAAATAATTTCTTTATATTTTGATCTAAATACTTTTTTTGATACTTTTTTAGACTGATTTTATTTATATTTTTTTACACTCACAAGTACCTAATGTCAGTACAATTGGATATAAATAATTGTGAAATTATGTTTTATGTTTATTTAATAAATATTAGTAGCAATATTAATATAAATAAATATTAATTTACAAATAAAAATAGTTATTAAATAATACATTAAAAAAAATCTATGAAAATGTAAATTAAATTACGAAAAATATTTTTATTTCTTATTTTTTATTAATTAATTAATATTTTATACTAATTAACTTATATTTTATTGGTTTCCATTTGTTTTTAAACCTGTTTGTGGAATTTCATGCTCATGAGCAAAAGTAGCAAGTTTTAAACTGCACAATTTTGGGGGGTCTTTCATCAGCCAAATAACAGCTTTTGAGAATGCCAGTCCTCACGGATAACTCTGACCCGCTAGTCTTGGCTTGTACAGCTCATTGTTTTAAAAGCATGTTTCATGTGCATTTGTAGGTGCCGAGTGTGTTCAGAGAGTAAAGAGAGGCTGTTCCCCCACTTTGACAGCTCCAGTTCCCTCTACAGCACTCATGTGAGCCAGTACAGCAGTGAGTTAGAGGGTAAGACCATCTGCTGCATGTTTGTATAAAGACCGTCTGCGTCATCTCTTTAGAGACCTGTTACTGGGATCACACTGTGCTTTGTCTCTCTATGTGGTTCATATGTTGTACATCTGTATTTGACCATTTTCATCTAAGTACCAAAGTGTGCTTCGGAGGACCTACAGTACAAAGCACTTGTGATGTAGACTATTAAGAAAAAAAAATTGGTAAGATGATTAAATGATATTAGGATCTTGAACCTTTTACAATTGTTCTCATCTCAGGTGAATGGGTGACTGTTGAAGGCAGGTTCAAGTGCATCTCTCTCACCTGTATGTCAAGCTCATGTCCCCGGAGCCCAAAAGGTCTTTCACCGTCCGCCCACCTGGCCGATGGGACAGCTGACCTCATCCTGGTGCGAGAAACGAACCCTCTGGGTTTCCTCACATACCTTCACAGGCACACAAACACACAGGATCAGGTAAAACCACATGACATTCAAGTACATAAACTAAAAGTTGAATCAGTCAGTAAAACAAAACTTCTTTCATTTCAGTTTGACCTGCCCTTTGTTGAAGTTCATCGTGTCAAGGCTGTTCGGTTTTCTCTACCCCCTGGAGAAGAAGAAGAAGAAGAAGAAGAAGAAGAGGAGGAGTATGAGGCTGCAGCTCGAGACATTCAGGCCTCCACTGAGAGTATGCTGGAAGATCCTGAGAAACTGTGCTGTAGTAACATTGCAGGTCACTCGCAGCAGCATCTCGCAGAGAGAATGGAGAGAGAAAATGTGTCAATGAGCAGAGTAAAGAGACAAGGCTTCGTGTGTGGGCCTTACTGCACTAAACCTCGCTCGGTATCAGTGTGGAACTGCGATGGAGAAATTCTACCTCACACCGAGATCTCATGCAGGTACTGAGATCAGTCTGCTGAGCAAGTCAGAGCTATTTAATTGGACCTTTTTTTTAAGAAATACATTTTATTCGGCAAGGATGCATCAAATTGATCGAAGTGACAATAAAGACAATAAATGCTGTTCTTTTGAAATGTATATTCTTTATAGAATCCTGAAAAAAAATCCTGGTTATAACAAATCAGACAAATCAGACAAATCAGAACATTAGAATGATCTCTGAAGGATCATGTGACACCGAAGATTGAAATAATAGCTTTGCCATCATATCAAATCTATTTAAAAAGAAAAGGGTAACTGTAAGTTTTAGTAATATTTCATAATATTATTGTTTTTATTATATCAAATAAATGCAGGCTTTTATTAGTATGAGAAACTCTTTAAAAAAAACAGTAAAACATATTTCAACCCCAGATGTTTGAGCATCAGTTTACCTATTTATTTTATTGAAGTAAGCAAATCATATGAAATTTTATATATGACGAGTTTGAAGCCAAAAACTTTGCATCTTCTCATTTGAATATTTCCTGATATGACTTTGTCTTTCTACAGAGTTCATGGCCAGCTGGTGCGTCTCTTTGCCAGGGGCATCGAGGATTCAACAAAACCATGAAACCTAGCTAACAAAACAGATATGATCAACCAAACAGATGACCTCTTTATTGCATTCTTCATGAGGACTTCATTATAAGGCAGATCAAATATTATGCAAATGAAATGTTTGATGGGTGAGTTGTAAGACATACAGTGGAGCAGAGATGTCATTTGAACTCATTTCACATTTGTTAGCAAGATATTTAAGCCAGCCCATCCTATATTTTCGTGGAAATATTGAGAATAGAGATATAACATATGCGGGTGATGGATCGGTTTTAGATCTATCATAATATTGTTCATTTCACTGATTGTATAGCTTTTTTGCAGCGCAAAAAAATATGCAACATTTTAGTGCAATCTGACAGATAATGTTAACTGGTGGGTCACGTTTATTTAATTGAGGTTTTGCACATTAATGTGGGCGCTGGTTTGTCTGTCTAGGGCTTGTACATGGGAGGGTCGTCACAAATAGTTTTTAAGGGAGTGGACTCATTCCAGTCAACTGGAATGTGCATAGACAGGATGTCAAAATCATGAATTCATAGATTTGTGTTTTTCCAAATAAAGTATCATGAATGTATACAAAAGTGGTCTCACCTTGATATGCTTGAAAAGTCGTATTTATTTATCAGATGTACTACACACACTAAATTAAAACAAAATATTTAAATACATCAGTTTTATCAATTTGTGATTTAAATAAAAAATATGTATTTTATGAACCAAATTATTTCTGATAATATATATATATATATATATAGAGAGAGAGAGAGAGAGAGAGAGAGAGAGAGAGAGACTATTGTTAAACAGTTGTACCAGTTTTGAAAATTTCACATGATTATGTAAAATGAACATAACGGTAGAGTATAATGTGAATCAGAAAGCACCCACACTTAAAGACAAAAAAAAATTGCATTTAAGATCCTCTGTAATGTAGTTCCTTTTAAATAAAGTGTTTTTTTTTTTCATTAATGAATTACATTTCAACTTATCTAAGATTGTAACAATCTAATAGATAGCTAGTTTGCAAGTTACACAATCCCCCTCTTCACACCAAACCGCCTGCTTCTGGTGTCCAATCAAAGAAAGAGAGGTTTATGGGGAAGGAAGATTGACTGTAACATCACTGTCTGTCAACAGCAGATTATACACTGATCAACTACTACAAGCTTTCATAATAAACTTGTGATGAGATTCAAGCCCAGTAATCCTGGTTAATTGATAATAACCCATCTTAAGTATAAGGGATAGAGGGTGTCTTCTCTCCCTCATCCTGGTGGAGAAGTAGGATGAAAATCTAGCTTTGATCTATGTCGAAATTGTATCTGTGCTCCAGTATTACTGATTACATTTTAAGCAGTAGCTCGGGACTGAAGTACATTCCACATCTTTTTAACATTTGTGGCTTTTTCTGGCAGCACTGGTACAACCAGATAAGACTTAAATGTGTCCACAGAAACATCAGCTTCACATGCATTCACAGCTGCGCCACACTTCAGAATCTTCCATAATCTTCCATAAACTTCTCTCACACAACCACAGAGCCAGGAGACCAAAACATCTGCACAGACCGGATCCTTTTTTTTTTTCTTTTTTTTTACAACTGATCACAGCAGCAAAACTACAGCTTGCATTTCTCATATCATATTTTTCCCTTAAGAAGGGATTCCAAAAACCTACTTGTGTAACAGCCTGTGTTAAATATCCTGACAATTTTCATCTTTCACATAGAAACACACACATAGATAAATGAGCACCACAAACATGACATCACTATAAATTACTCAAAAAACAGCACACTTTCTCTAAAGTTTAATGAAAAAAATCTTACAATAATTTTATATTTTTTAAAACATTTTTAATTTGTGTATTTCTTTTATGAAAGTATCTTTAATTTATTTTAACATTTAGTTGGAACAAAGTTTTTTTTTGTTTTTTTCAAAATAATAGCATAATATTTTTTGCATAATATTTTAAACTCCAGCAGTTTAGCTGAACCATGCACGTTATCACATTACTGACGATGGTTGGTCACAAAAGAATCGTTCATGCAATGATAATTCTGGATATATCATACAAACCAAAGACTATATACAGGTGCATCTCAGATTAGAATGTCATGAAAAAGTTCATTTCAGTAATTCAACTGAAGTTTTGGAACTTGTGTATTAAATAAATTCAATGCACACAGACTGAAGTAGTTTAAGTCTTTGGTTCTTTTAATTGGGACGATTTTGGCTCACATTTTAGATCATTTCTAGTGAATTGTTGGCCTTCTGGAAAGTATGTTAATTTACTGTACATGTACTCAATACTTTAATTACTGCCTCAGTTCGGTGCGGCATGGAGGTGATCAGTTTGTGGCACTGCTGAGGTGGTATGGAAGCCCAGGTTTCTTTGACAGTGGCCTTCAGCTCATCTGCATTGTTTGGTCTCTCATTATCCTCTTAACAAAACAAAAGATTCTCTATGGGGTTCGTGTCTGGAGAGTTTGCTGGCCAATCAAACACACCAACACCATGGTCATTTTCACAATCCTCCAAGACAGAATTATGACGCCGGCTGCCACCTATCGGTGAACGAGAGAAATTACAGATTTGTCCATACAACCGTTGGCCATAAAGCTACCATGACACCGCCTTATAAATTATTTTATTCAAAAAAGCCCCTTTAATATATACGCAAACAGGCCAAAAAAATATCTCAACTTCCATAATTTCACTAAAAATACCATAACAGCTTGAAACACTACTATTGTAAAATCACTAAGGAAAAGAATACAGGAACGCCACAAGACTATATATATATATATATAAAGAGAGAGAGAGAGAGAGAGAGAGAAATATAGATAGATATGTCTGCATATAAATAACGATAAATGCGTTTTGAAAAACAACACCAGCAAATGATCTGGGAGTGTGTATTTTTTATACATCAAATATTTTCAAATAATCAAATATTTGAAATCTATCATTGAGGAATAAATCTGTGTAGTCAAAATGTATAAACCATAATAATGTAGAGGTGAAGAGGACAGAACCGATAATTACATGTATACGTTATTAGAGCATGATTTCCCCCAAAAGTCCTCAGCACACTGAAACAATCAAGCAATTCAAGTCACATGCTGTTTTATACATCCTGATGGCTTCAAAAATACAAGAGAAGGATCTAAAACCAATGCTGCCTTGTGACAGTTTACTAGAGCTGAAGAAAACCCTCATCTCTTGCAGCATGTGCAAATGATTGGGATCATACAAACATTACACGTAACATTGGCAAGGCCGGCCATTCATTGGCCTTAACACTAACAATGTTCCAAAAATATGACATTTTCCATTTCTTAAAAAATAAATAAAACCTATACCCTTTTAAAAGCAGCAGTAAACATCATCAATAAGGCAATAAAATGCATCAAGTAAACAATCTTGCTGCTGGATTGTTCACTCTGTGATGCTCCAGTAGGCTGATGAGCTCCACTCTGTCTTCCCTGAGTACCTGACCCCAGTCTGATCTATGATCAATGTCTTTGGGAGCTTATGGATATGAACTATCTCCTAGTGCAGGGGTAACACACTATGCTCCTGGCGATCGACTGTCCTGCAAAGTTCAGCTCCAATCCTGTGTTTGATTAGGGTTGGAGTTAAACTTTGCAGGACAGTCGATCATCAGGAGCAGGGTCGGTTACACTGTCCTAGTGCATCCGCTCAGGCCTACAGTGAGTGTGTCAGCTGGCCGTCCCTCGTGGGTCTCATGGGAGTGAATGTCCTTGCTCCTCAACTGGAGTGTGAGGTCAACTCAAAGACCAATGCTGGTGATGGTCTTCTGGATTGCAGGGGCTCATTAATATCTTGTCTCCTTTCTTATGGAGACACTTTCCAGAGGACGGATTCTTCAGTAGTTGCTCCTAAAATTAGCATAACATCAAGAACATTTATAAACATGCCTTGAAACTGAATCAAATCACAGCAATTTTAATTATGATATATTAGGGTGAAAACTTGACATGAAAAAGTAACTTAATATTCTAATAATTTAAAAATTTATATATATTTCAGTAGCCATTACTCAGTCACTGTCAGTGTCACATAATCCTCCAGAAATCATTCTAATATGGAGATTTGGTGCACAAGAAACGTCCTGTACAGCTGTACAGCTTCATTTAAAAAAACAAAAAAACATATTTCATACTGTTCATGATTCTTTAATGAACAGAAAAGTTCAAAAGAACAGCATTTATTTAAAACAGAAATATTTGGCTACATTATAAATGTCTTTTTGATCAATTTAATGCATCCTTACTGTGAGGGGGAAAAAAAAGTCTAATTTAAATAAAATCATCCGGATAATTCACTTTTGAACGGCAGTGTACAACATCAAGTATAGCTTATTTTTTTGGTGACATCAGTAGTGTTTGATCAAGTTGTTCACCTGCTAAAAAGTACTGCAACAGACATTAAGTAAAAGGGGAAGGTAGTAGGATCTGATAAATAGAGAGTGAAAGTGAAGCAAGACCATTTGAGCAATTCATTTCCGTTTAGAGATGACACTTACTTCTGTGAACACCCATTCTTGTTCAGGAGACAAACTGCTGCCTTTGCCCTTCAGCGTACAGAGCTCAATCTTCACTGGCTCTGGGTAAGGAGATGCATGCAGGCAGAGCTGTTTCCCTATGTTATGTCTCAGCTCATTATGTGACGAATATTCAAAGTACTGAAAACAAACACATGATGATGAACAGCTGTTCTCGTTGGATCAAGAAGAAAACCATGGTCAAAATGTCATTTTATACACAACATGTTTTAAGAGCACCTCTAATCATAATATCAATGTGAATGACACAGCAATGGTACTATACCTGATTGCCGCCCATGTTGTGACATACATACATAATCACAGGCTTTCCCCCTTCGTTACTTTCTCCAACATCCAGACATTGCTGTGATCCCCTATTCTTGAGCTACACACACACACACACACACAAAATAATAAATAAACATTTGGTCCCAGACTGGGTTAAAATGGCTAATCGTCATGACTGTCGTGTTTTAAAAATGACTTACAGCTCCAAACTTGACAGGGGTAAGATCAGGGATAAAGGCTTCTGGGTAGACATTGGTTAGGTACCAAGAAAAGTTCTTGCACTGTAAGGTTTCTCTGAGTTTCAAACGGTCAGATATGTCACCGTAGGCCTTCTACACAACCATACAGGAAACCAAAGTCATGCAGTTAGTCATATGCTCTTGCTTACACTTACAGTAGGTATACTGTATAACCACAAACACAAGGTTTATATTTTAATCCTCTGAAAGCAAAAGCAGTTCTTACATCTTGGGCCATTTTAGCTGCACTTTGGCTGCGTCGATAGTAAATCTGCTTGTAGTCGTCCATCCACACCTCAGCCAAGCGCACCTGGTTACGTGTAATGACCTCTGTACCTTTGGGAAAGGTGTGAGGACTCTTGGTGCGGAACACATGACCCACGACGGAGCAGGGGATTATCTCCAGCTGTCCGCCACACTGCCACACCTGACAGCACAAAACACATACACAAGTTTTAACATCTCATTTTCATAGCTGTAGGTGATTTCTGAAGAGCAAGAACTGACCCTGAAAGACATCTCAACATTTTCTCCACCCCATATTTCCATTTTGTCATCGTAGGTCCCAATTTTCTCAAAATAGGCCTTAGATATAGAGAACAAACCACCAGCAAATGTTGGGGTTCTGAAAGAAAGATAAGAACAAAAGAAAACAAAATAACCAAATGTAAAAATAGTACATTTAGTCTGTCAATAACAATAAATTGATTATTAAAACTATAAAGGCAGGTCAATCAATAGCAGCAAGTGATTCCCTCTTTTCTTTTATTGATAGATAAAAATTAATTGAGGCGGCCAATATTACAGTTTTTCTGAATTGATAAAACACTAAACCCCAATCTCTGAACCAAATTATCACTAGCTTAAACCAATTTGTTGAATAAAGCACTCTTTCTGCTAAACCTTAAACGGGTTCAGGAAGTTAGGCTCTATTTGCGAATCTCAGGCACTTCTCTTTTACTTTAACACTTACAGTATCACACTGTGATGCATTTGTACTGCAAAACTCAAAATTGTTCACAGTTGTTTCTAATGATGTTACCAAGCCAACTGTACAAAATATGAGCCAGTTCATAGTGCACAGATGATAGGGCTGCTCGATTATGCCAAAAATCATAATAACGATTATTTCAGTCAATCACGATTATTTAACACGATAATGAGGGGGTCATATGGCCAAAACTTTATATGAGTGATTTATTTAAAGAAAGTGATACATATCGAATGTGTATTTTCTGTAAATAAGGTTGCTATGACATCTACATCGTAGAGACTAGCGGAATTTTAAACAAACAAACAAAAAGTCAAAAACATTATTGACAATTATGAAAAATAATTGTGTAAAAGAGTAAAAAGATACAAATGAAACAAACTGTACTTTAATGTTTATTTTATGCAAGTCTCAAGCACTTTACAGCCTACAGTACTACAGAAATAATGAAATGTAAAGTAAAACAGCAGTCTTCACTGTAAGATTTAAACTTTTTTTGTTTCTTAAAGCTATAAAAGTCTTTCAGTCAAGAGCAGTGTGTGATTATAGATTTGTCTTTTGTTGTTTGATTAATAAGCACAGAGTCGCAGCAGGAAAATAGCCCGCTTATACTTTGAAGAGCCACACGAATCCAAATTAACGTACCGATACACACGTATTTTCATTCTCAACTCTTTACGTTAATTTATTACATGACCAACGAAGGTATACATGAATAAGCACTAAGTGCATTTTTGCATGTATTTGAGCGTTTAGGCATGCACCTTGAGCTAAAAGATGACTTTACATGTCCCGTCTCTAAGCCCATATCTCTTCCTGAGGACCAGTGAAAGTTCTCTTCCACGCTTTTAAAAACATGAATAAATATACTTAATAAATAAATAAAGCATCTCCCATTATGCAAATGTCATGTAACATGATTTTACTGATTTGCACTGAAAATTTGGCTTTTATGGAGGAACGAAAGCGCAGCGCTGCAAAAAGGGGGCGGAATGGGGCGCAATAATCGTCTTATCTCGATTATTGTATTTTCATGATCGTTGGAGGCCAAAATCGAAATCGAACCGTTTTTTCAATTAATTGCACAGCCTTAACAGATGACTGAATGATGATACGAATAATAGATGGAAACCATCTGAGAAGGAGAGGAGGAAAAATAGCTACATGTAACAAATGAAGGATGAGGAGGAAGAGGATGAGGAGAGAAAGAGTAAGGTTTAGAGTGTTATCAAGGCTGAATCTATCAGACCACAGGGGTTTTTCTTGGTCTAGCAAAAAAGACAACATTACTTGTGATGTGGACAAAGTCCTCGAGCCAGACTCAAGCATAAAGACATGATGCCGAGACAGAATTAATCGCTCATTGAACCTGATTTTACAATTGCACAACTTGCAGTATTTGAGTGTACTGTAACATGCTATTCATGAGTTTTATTTGACCTTTTTGGCCTTTGCAGTTGGACTGCAGTATTTTTGTATTATATCCATGTGTGTGTATGTGTGTGATCTGAGAGCACTGTTTGATTTTAAGTGCAGGAGAAATGGTTTTGCAGTGATTGTTTGATTTTGATGGTAAAGTCAGAGGTTTCGTGAATTTAGTTTGAGTATTTGGATTTGTGTTTAAGTGTTGTTTCAAGAAATGTGTTTTAGAAATTCAAAAAAAACTGTAAAACCGACTGTGATGCACAGATCTAATGTTACAAATCAGATGTTCGCCCCAACAGTCTCCTAAATGTTCACTTAAGACATAACAGATTATGTTTGTGTAAACAGGCTACTACTGTAATTCTGTGTATGTGTGTATATTTATTGGAATCGCACAGTCGGAAGTGTGTTTATGTGTGCATTTCGGATGACAGTCAGCACGAGAAACAAGTGGAAATAGGAAATCCTTTCCGAAAATGTACAAATAAAGGTAATTAAACATCTAAAATTATTATTGGAGCATTGGGATCACTAGACGAGGGCTTAATGAACTAGCTTTTGTCAAAACCTCAGCAAAAATTTTCACTTTTTTGCCTGTAGCTCAAAATTATCCTGCGCGTATTCCGACTCGTTTTGCAAGTACAGGTCACAAATCTCTTTTTTTGGGTAAAGGATCTCTTTAATTGCTGAAAAAGCAAATACACCCGTCTTGGTAAAGGTTATGCATCAATCACAACAAAATTAATACGTAAATTTGTTTTTATTCTGTGAAACACATCGAAGCTTATTAAGAGCAAGGCTTAAATAAAACGTGTGACTTACTTTACTGGGTACGTTTCATCTTTGCGTTTAGCATTCTCGTAATCTGGAATGGCCTCCCAGCCAAATGTGAGACTCCAGTCAAAGTTGCCTCTGTTCTGGGCACGGTTCGAAGCCACTGGCTTGTAGAACTGGAAAGTGTCTAAATCAATGGTTGAAATTTCAGGGCTCACCACAGCAGTGGGCTCCTCAACAATGCGAGCAAGGAGAGGCTCGAGCCAGCCATGGAAACACTCACCTGTAACAACAAAAACATGACAAAAGAGAAAAGAGGGTTTGTATATATGCTACTCAAGCATATATGCTAAAATGGCACGTCACGTTTTTCAAAACTTTCATCGTATACAAGGTAAAATATAGGATAACAATACACAGGTGTCAGTTGCTAGGGTTCAATCCCGCCTACAATGGCTCAAAGCGAACAAGATAAGCATCACATACTAGACCTTTGTCATGCTGCATAACTTTGCAAATGACATAAGTGCCAGAAAAAAATAAAATATAGCCATGGGAGTAACCACTTAAAGCGCATGCCTATGGACCTGAAGAGCAGGTTTCTGAAAAACTACTTTCCATCCAGTCACAAATAATGAGACTGATGGACGTTAATGACATGCTAACAGAAACTGGTATGCTGTGTGAGTTAATGGAAGTGTGCAGGGCTATTCATGTGCTGACATACGTACAGTGGGCATCTAGGAAGGTTAGGATTTCTCCCTGTGCTTTGCTGGCTCCAAGAAGCCTTGCGGTGATGAGGCCCTTCCTCTCCGGCTGACGCACTACCTTCACGATCTTCAGTGACTTCACATACTCGTCCAGCTTCTCATGGAGGTGTTCTGCAACGACACACAACATCAAATGTAGAAGGAGGAAAGTAGTATAATCTTGTTTCTTCTGTATTCTTTGAAAGTCGTTGTATGAACAAAAACTATTACTATAACAAAAATACCTTTCAATTGTTTGGGATAATTTTTTTTTTTTTAAAGGAATTAACAGTTATCCAATACTTATTATAAACTGACCATAATTGACAGGAAATATATTTATAATGTTACAAAAGATTCACATTTCAAATAATTGCTGTTCTTTTGAACTTTTCACACATTTTTTCTCGATCACCAAATCAGCATATTAGTAATGGCTGCTGAACATTCAGCTTTGCCACCACAGAAATTAATTTGATTTTAAAATATTATTTAAAATATATATGAAATATTCAAAAATAAATTTTAAATGGTAATTTTTCACAGTTTTATTGTTGTAGTGTATTATAGATTAAATGCAGTCAAGATAATTGATTTTTGAAACCTTATTCATATATTTGAAACCTTTTTTATCTTACAACAGATTTTTCAACTGCAGTGCATGAGCTGAATACTGTGTTCAGAACTTTACAAGTCAGCAGTAACTTTGTCAACTGTTCAACTTGATATTTTCAATGACTAAAAATAGTTTCAGAGCACTTTGAGATTTCCTGTGATCAGACTTTAGATGAACTGACACACTTCCTTTATCTTATCGCTTACAGCACTAACAAAGTACATAAAACTAACAAGGAAATTAATTAGGAAAACAATGAAACTAATGAAGATTAAAAATTTATACAAATTAATATTTCGCCACCAGCAACTTTTGCTATGGTCTAGTTAACTATTACATGTTTTCAGTTTCAACAATGCACCATTATTTCCTGGATGTTTGCTCAGTTTTTTTTTTTTTTTTTTGCAGTCTTTACTGGTTCTTTTGTTAATGTATGTTTGTGGCATTTTCCATACAACTGAATAAGCACTCGTACAAGTGACATTCCACTGAATAAAACTGTTTGCCATTGAGCCAAGAACATGTAACAACACTTTCTATGGGTAGTTCATTTTTACAGCAGGAACTGATAAAGTCGGGCCCACCTGCTGTACTGGCATCATCCACTAGTATGATTTCTTTGAGGAAAGCTGCCGGGGAGGTGTGCAACACGCTGTACACAGTGCGCAGAAGTGTTGACCATGCCTCGTTGTGAAACACAATGATCACACTCGTGGTGGGGAGAGAAGGGCAACGGCGAAACCTTTGCTCAACACACCTGCAAAGGATGCACGAAGAGATATTCATTTACTATATATACAGTACACACACACACACACACAAAATGTATGTATATGTATATATGTATAAGGATGCATGAAGAAATATATATATAAAATTGCATATAATGTAGTTTTAATTTAGCATATCATGTTAAACTAAATGTAAATGAAAAATGTCATCTTGCTTTCTAGTGTAAATAAAATAAGTTTCTTATACATTTCAGTTCAGTTTTTTAATGAAAGCAATGAAAGCATTTTTATGCTTTATGATTAGTTTACTATAAGGTAAGGTAATTTTCTAAGGCACAATTCCCAAAATGCATATTTAAACATTGTAATTATCAGTATTATAAATTTGAGGACGTATGCAAATTGCTCAATGCACTTTACTCAACACAGTGTTTAAATATAATAAGATTCAAAATGAAACATAGCATGTCAACCTATTGTTCAGTGATGCAGCTGAAGGTGTGATTAGAAACTGCAAAAGCAGCGAAACAGTAAAGACTCCTAATCTACAATGAGTGTTTGGGCAACATTTACAGGGCCTTAGCCCCAGCCCTTAAAATCAACAGATAAATCTGCACTTTCATGTTTCTGTGTAAACAGATCAAATGAGTCAACGTAAATTAAAAGGCATCTAAAATGCCAGCAAACACTATAACACACGTCATGAGTGCAGCCTAACTTTCAATCATTATAATGGCAGATTGGTTGGTGAATTGAATGAATTGTTTGTATTCCACATTTTCTCACGGTGCCAAACAAAGTGCCCATTCTTACTCGCGTGGACGGGTGTCATCTCCAAGACTTCGGTGCAAGGAGATTCGGTCACTGGCAAACTGGTTAAAGCAGTGCCTGGTCATGCCCTCCTGCTTTTCCTTCTCCTCCTCCGCAGTCATGCTGGCTTTCTGGAAGGCTGCAGCATTGGCTCCTGGTGCTTCAGGGTCCAGAGGAGGTCTCTCCATCCACGGTTTGAGATCCACCTGAGAGTAGAAACCCGAAAGGCAGTTTTGGTTCTGGGTGGGCAGCACTCCCACTGATGGGGGCTGCGGGGCACCAATTTGGAAGGCGAAGTTGTTAACCGCCCCACGGACCATCTCGAATACTCTTTCCTTTTTGTTGGAGAGATCTTGCAGCCAGGGGTCCTGAAGTGAACCGCTACCAACGTCCCTCTGGAGCACCACCAAAATGACCATGAAAACAGCGCCGCCCAGAACAGTAAGCTTCAGGGGGGAGAAACGACGCCTCAGACGCATCCTGTTGGCCAATATCAGTCACCAAACTGTGAAAACAGACCGAAAATTACTTATGAAGGAAACACAATCACCATTAAAATGTTAAAAAGACCCATAATAAAAAATGTTATTGATTATTTACAAGCCATGCCCCACTCTTAATTAGCAGAGAAAGCCTGCACTGTCGACTCTCACATGGAGCACAGCACTAGAGCAAACAAACCTCACCTGACAACAAACACCCTTCTGCACCTGATCCTTTCTTCACCCTGGATCCACGTGGCAGCAGGTGGCTCACCATACACTCACACTACACTTAATGGGTGGTGTTGGAAACTTAGCATAAATACACTTCACAACTGTGACACGTCGCCTGTTATCTAACTAACTGAACAGGATCTGGATCCCACCAACTGCTGGGAATGAGTTTAATAGTCATCTTGAGGACTGGCAAATTTAAAGCACAACTCTTACATTTAAACCCCAAGTAATTACTTTCAAAATAGGAAATGTGAGGACAATGGAACGTACTGTATGGTGTTAAATGAACCAGTACCCATGGAACCAGTCTATTTAACAGACACAGTCAGGCCAACTTCTGCTATTCTTCATGCTAGGTGATTACACTCTCCTAATCTTTCAAACTGAAACTGGTTCTTCTGCATTATTACTGAGACAGAGCATACATGGCCATCATTATTACAACGTTATAAAGTAACATATTAATAACAACTTTTTTCCTTAGTTACTGAATAATCTTCGCGTTTCGCAAATTTCTTAAACCCCAAGGACTTCCTTAAAGTTAAAAAAAAAAAAAACTTTATATGCCACGCAACATGACAACTAAGCGAAACTTAAGGAAGTGAGCCACGAATATATAATGGTTCAAATTATTACAGTATGGCACCGATTTCAAGCTTTCAGTCTTCTATGAGCCTTACTTTTGTGTGCTATTAACAATAAAGATGAAACCCGCTCATGACAAGGAGAGGAAGATACGCCTGGGTTAGATTTTATGGACAACAGACATGACGCAAAACATGTCTAAACAAATAAAGCACTCATTTAATTACATTTTCAAAGCTTACCTGCAATAATTTCAGTCAGTCATGTGGTTTTCCCAGAGGCAAATGCGATAAATACGTCTTTCACAGACGAGACTGTTTGTTTCAGGTACGAGAGTCGATAGACGGTTGCTGTTACTCTGTAACGTCAAGTTTCAGATATATTGAGTTCACTAAGCGCGCGACGGTTCCACGCGACCAGCAGCACTGGCCTCCCGGTTTCCCTTTGAACGCAACAGGTGCCATCCGTTCTAACGATTGAGACGAGTCACCTGGGTCCTAAAGCCGGGCCTTTCTTCTAGTGATGATGATAATGGGGATTTTGATTCATCTCAGTGTTTCGAATCTGTTGAACGTGTTCGTGTTCACCAAACATATTCCTTTACAGATACTTTCTGCGGTTTGCTGTACATCCGTACGCGACTAGGTACTTAGCTGTATGTCTTTTTGTCACTGAAGGATTCATCAACAGATTCGTTCAAAACAAAGAGTCGTTTTGCGTGTCAGAATCGGTTAAAATATTTTAAGCATCACAAGCATCTTCCCAGTTCCCAAAAGTGACTAAAAACCAGACACGCTTCTAAGGGGAGATTCATTGATGCAAGATGATTCAGTCCATGGAAGTGACCGAGAATGATTCACTTTAAAGATTCATTCAAAAACATCGATTCGCTCAATTCATCATTTCAGAGTGGGTTCGTAGTTTTTTCACACAAGTTTTAACCATTATAAGTGCTGCTAAATATGTACGAAAATTTGAGTGTTGCTTGCACTTTTCTAAAATTGGATGACGGTGATTACTTAATTAAGGCTCAGGAAAGTATGTGGTAAGTTAACAAACTATACCTCAACAGATATAAATTATTAACTGGGATGCAAGTAAATTCAATGCCTCTTGTGTCGCGTACGTGTAACCGAATACAGATTTATTCAGACATTTGAGAAAGGCAAGCTAAGTGGAAATGGGGTCGGTGCTTCAATAGGAGAGAATCGTGATTACAAACTATCGTCTGACATGAGACTGCTGCTACTTGAAGAAAAGACACCAAGCTGAGCATGAACAAAGAGAAGAGGCCATTAACACAACAATCACTAGAGCCACTCACACCCAACAATGGCCTGTCTGTCTACCTGATAGCTTGGTTTTGAGGAATTAATTTATTTTGATGGAAAGTACTATAAAAGGAAATCTTTTAACAAATTACACACTCCAAATAGTGTACTCATTACTTCAGATGTGTTACACCTATTACAGGTGCTGGTCATATAATTTCAATATCATCAAAAAGTTGATTTATTTCACTAATTTCGTTCAAAAAGTGAAACTTGTATACGACCAGCACCTGTATGTTCAATACAGTAGCTAACATAAAATGAACAATAGCACACAAACTATTTAAAAGCTTTGACAATCTGTTAAAATCATTTTTAATTAGTTGTAAAATAATTGTAACTCATTTTAATTACTAAAAACATAGGTTACATGTAGCTAATTAAACCTACAGATAAAAATTTTGCTTGGCAATCAACTTTAGTGGTTAAGAAAATATTTTAGGTTTGTTGTTTATACCATATTTGTGGAAAGTGTCTAATATTTAAAATTTCTGTCCAGCTTATTCTGACTGACCTGTACGTCCACATATAATTAAGATGAAAAGACTAGTGTTGGGTGAATATAGTATTATTGAGACATTATTCTTACATAAAACACCCAATTTATTGATTTGCCACCTTTTAATGAAAAAGGTCTTGAAAGTTTCATGTACCACAAACATATTCGAACTAAAAACAATATGTGCTTTGATGTCTTATGACAAAGTGAGAATATTAAACATACATGTACTTTCATATTGGGAAATTCATGTTGAGGACGGTAAAGGATGTTTCTTGCAACACAATCATCAAGATGCATTTATACAGTAGGAATGGTAAATTCATAAATATGACAAAAATACTCAGAAGTGCTAACCTATCCGTTTGACTGGTAATTGCATAATAATAAAAAAAGAAAAGTTGACAAATGTGCAAGCATGACTAAGAGTGTTCGTGAGGAAATGTTGAAATTGACTTTTGCTGAAAACAGACAATCAGCTTTGCAGTCCTGCCACTTTTGTCACCAACCAGACCTCTGTCAGAAAATTTACACAGATTTACCAGGGTCTTAAGAAGACTATACAATTGCGGACCATACTGTGCGGAAATTCTATGAGATCCTGGTCATATTTATAGGATAATTTTTTTCATTGATTTATATAAGAATGAATTAAGAGCTGAAATCTGTGTAACACATTCATCTCAAATGACAGGAAAAATGACATCAGTTAACAACTGAACACATAAATGCAAAGCATGTAATCTAATTAGCACTTAATCTAGCAAGAAAGCTATTTTAAATTAATTGTATAAACCTCACAGTGAACCATTATGTCCTTTTAAAGATGACAGACACACAATTACTCAATGTCCACCCAAATAAATGAACAAATGACCAAAGAAAATCTGTCTAGTACTATTCTCATCCTTCATTTACTTCATTTGTACACAAATACTAAAAGGGAAAAACACGTTGATCACTCATCAATCATAAAAAACTGTAAATACAAGTCACTTGTATTAGGATTCCTGTTTCTAAGGCCTTCAATGAAGACGGATGTTTTTTGCTTTAGTGTTTATAATTGAATACAGTGTGCTAGAGAGTGACAGGAGGCCAAAAAAGGAAAACCAGACAACCGAATAACACTTGTTCAGACAGTTTATATGGCGTGTGTAGTGTTCCTATATCAAATCATTTGTTCTTTGGTCAGTTTCTTCTTGATGCTTGCATATATAATATATTTTTTTATTTACAATGGTTTAAAACCTTTCAAAATAAATAAATAATTCTAATTTTGGTTTGGAAGAAGTCTTTCCCACCGAATAAAAAATAAAACCAAACTTTCTTCAAAGTCTTCTCCATCTATGGCAACAATCCTTCATTAATTCTTTCAGGTAGAGCATAGCTCATTATTCCCAATAGTTGCATAAATAAATACCACACATGGCCGCTAATGCTTGTGAACTACTGTAGAAAACTTGTGAGTGGTTATATTTGGATCTGCTCAAATCCCATTCAGAACCTTTGGTGTCCTTCCTTCATTTCAGTGCATTGAGAAGCATTTGGTCAGTGTTAACTGCAGACAGGACCACTGTTGAGGAAATAAGTGGTCATATCTCCTTTCCCCTTCACTTTCACCAGTCCACGGCACTCCAGCTGGTAGCCCTTTCTTTCTAGTACATGGTATAAGTCACTGGTCACCTGTAGGAATAAAGAACAATGTCCTAAACTTTTCATTACACACTGAATTCTAATTGGCTAAAAACTAAAGGTTTTTCTGCAGCCTCAAAGGGAATTGCAAAAGTAAAGTTGGATTTCAAATGGTCAATTCAAGTCTGCCATTGGTTGGATAAACAGATAGCCACGCCCCAAACTCAGGCCATTGGTTAGACTAATGCTGCTATGCCAAGCTGGTAAGGATGCTCAAACAAACAGAACAATTTTTTTTAAACAACCACAGAGGCAGTGTTTACACTTTTCAGGGAAATCAACTAACATAGCCTTGCTTATTTATCATTAATTCTACAAATTTGACTGGAATAGAAAGTATTTAGAAATTTAAGTTTCACCGCATTTTACCTTTAAGTAATAACTAAGTAGCTAAAAAGTCACAAAACTTGCAATTGCAGTAACATGAAGATAGAGGACAGCACCATTTTTATAAATACAATGATGCACATAGTAGCTGATGTATAGTGTTACACTTTGGAAGATGGAAATGTATGGGCTAAGCTGTGTATTGCCAAAAATAGTCTTGTTTATTATGTTGCGGTTACCTGGATACAATCAGGGACACCTGTGCTGTCCATGCGACTGGCCACATTCACTGTGTTGCCCCATATGTCATACTGAGGCTTTCTGGCTCCAATCACACCAGCAACCACTGGCCCAATGTTCAAACCTGTGGTGAAAATACATTTGTCATCGTCTGCTCTAACAAACTCCCTAAGCTCCAAGTCTGCAAGCCAGTTCATAAATTGTCTTTGCACTTTCTATGTTAAATATATATCAGGCAAACGTTACGGTAAATACCTACTTACCTATCTTCAACTGAAAGTTGTTGAATGAGTGTTCATTGATGTACTTCATCTGTTCTCGTAGCCTCATGGCATAGTCAGCAAGAGCTAGAATGTGTGTGCGGCCCTCTTTGTCGTACGTCGAGTCGTTCAATCCAGATGCTACCATGTAAGTACTACCAATAGTTTTGATCTTCTCCAACTGCTTATATTTCTCTTCAGAAATGATCTATTAACAGTAAAAAAGCCATGTTGAGATCACAGAACCAGAAATTTATTTGCTTTGTCTTGGTAACCTCCTAATTGTAAGACACATTTGGTCATGGAGTAAATTAATCATGCATAATGAATACTGTGGATATTTATACAATGGTATTGGTAACTGAAAACATTTGCTTTTATATAGAACCTTTGTCTCCACACCAGTAGGTGTCAGTATAAAGCCAGAGACTGCTTTAAAATCAGGCTGTGTTCACACTTGTTGTGTTTGGTTTGATTAAACGAATTCAGGTGCGATTGATCTGTTAATGCGGTTCATTTGAGCAAGTGTGAACGCTGCCATCCAAACCCGGATGTGCACCATACAAGCAGAACAAGACTAAATGGTTCTCGGTCCGCTTCTAAGTGAATTTTGGTGTGGTTCGAATTAAATTAGAATGTAACAAGGACAAAATACCTCTAAACGAACCAACAATAGGAAGTAATGACAATATGCGATGCGACATGATTTGACGACACGGAACAAGCAGTATATCCAAAACAAAATAAGCAAAGGGCAAACGTGGAGCAATGCGGAGGTAGTGCCTTTTATGAGCACTTTGTGAGTTTGCAGATGGTGAAAATAAATTCATAACTGCACGCAACAATGAGTGCACTTAGTCCAGCAAACGGCATTAGGTGTGTTCACCTTAGCGGTCTGTGAATGGGTACTTGTCATACACCAATCGGTCTGCAGCGCTGTTTAAGTCATTTATATTTAATTTTTTTAAATATATACATGAATGTTTATTTATATATAATAAAGAAATATACACAGTACAAACATTTTTTGTATTCAAAAACTTTTATTTTGGATGCGATTCCATATTCAGTATTCAATACTTCCATTTCAGATGCAAGTGACATGACGTTCTTACCTCATCAAAGTCGGCGATGATCTCGTTGAGCAGTCTCAGGCATTCCACACCCTCATTGTTTGCCTCCAGTTCAGTGTAAAACTCTGAGAAGTTGCTGATGGAGGCAAACATAACGGCCACACATTCACATGACTGATAGTAGAGCTCATCATTTCGACGTTCTCGTGCGAGGAAGTGGGCAGCCACATCTTTGGGCAGGATGTTGTGAAGGAGCCGACGGTTATAAGCCTGCAGCTTCTCCATCTCCTCTTTCTCTTCAGTGGCCTGGAGAAGCATGACAGTGAATAAGTCATTGACTATGCTGGGAATCTACCGGAAATGTATTTTCGACCAAGTGATTGATTCAGAGACAGACTACACACCTGTAGCTTCCACAGGAAGTCAAGGCGTGCAGTGGACTCGACCTGCTGTGCGTGCAGATAGAGAGCCAGCACAAATACAGTGAGGATGACTGGAATCGACACCCTCAGAGACACTTTAGTCACCGTTTCCTGACTATGTGGGAAAACAACAATATGTACAACACATAATTAGAGTTTGTCAAGAGACTGCGCAAATACCATTGCAAGTGTATTTGTTAGATCTAATTACTAGTTTCTGTGTTGTAGATCATACTTTAGTAGACTATACCATTTAGAATAGTATACAGGTATTATTTTTATAAAACAAACCGAAAGACCTGAAAAGAAGAGACACACTACAAGCAAACAGCAGAATCATATTCTAAAGCACCTCCTGCCTTTGAACCGTCTCTCTTACAATCACAAAACAATAAATCATGACACGAACTTACCAATAATTTGTTTCATTGAAAGAATACCTGTATAAAAACAGACATATTTCCATTAGTGACCAACATGACCCTCTAAAAATAAACACCCAGTAAAATACAATACAATAAAAAATTGCATTAAATGGCTATGTGTACCACAATTGTGTCCCCACATATAAAAAGATAAATCTGTTTCCAGAATAATGTAAAGGAAATCATATAATAAATTCTATTATATATATATATTTTAGGGAAGTCCTAAGAAGCCATAGGTTATTAATATTTTTCTTTCTAGTTTTCTCATGGTCGCGATTTAATTTAGCTTCAGTGGCATAGATGGTAAAGCGCATACCGTAGTCTTCAAGGCAGTCATGGCCTAATGGTTAGAGAGTCAGACTTGTAACCCAAAGGTCGTGGGTTCGAGTCTCAGGTCCATTGTAGGTGGGGGAGTGAATGTCCAGTGCTCTCTTCCACCCTCAATACTTTGCCTGAGGGGAGACCCTTGAGCAAGGCACCGGCCCCCAACTGCTACCTGGGTGCTGCAGCATTGGCTGCCCACTGCTCCGTGTGTGTTTGTGCACTTGGATGGGTTAAATGCAGAGCACAAATGCAAAGTATGGGTCACCATACCTGGCCACACATCATGTCTTTTTCTTTTCCTTAATTTCCTCGTGAACTTGACATAAATTTCTATATCACAACTTAATTTTCTTGTGATCTCGACCACAAAAAATTGTTAAGTTCTGCGCCAACAGATGGCAGTATAGAACTATATATAACTGATGGGGTGCTGTATACTAAATCCACTTTACTCTACAGTATTTGTTTTGGACAGAATAAGGACCTTCTTCATGTATCTATAATTTATGCAGTATGTTGTAGTCTTTTGTATTTTCTACATTTCGTTGTGGAAACCATACACACACATCCCAAGCTTGTAATGCACATGATATCAGTCACACACAGCATATCCTACATGACTAATAAAAATTATATAATTTTATTTCAAATAAAAGGAAAATAAAGTTAATTGAATCCAAGAAGTTTCCAAGAATAGTTTTCAGCATCCTTTGCAGGATTGCTTTGACCATTTAAACGTAAATTACACAAGTAAAATGTTTAGCGTACTGTCTCTGGAAAAAATAAACGGTGATTGATTAGACTTTATGTATGGTAGACGTTATTATTAAGCGAATCAAAAATTGCTGACATATCCACAACATTCAGTATAAGAGCACAAGGTTTATCTGTCGATCAGATGTGGGTCAAAGTTGTGTTTGTTACTACAGTAACAGCAGATCAAAAAAAATCAAATTCAAAAGAAAACATTAAGTTGTAATAATGAAAATGTTGAGATCGAGGAAATTAACTCATGTTCATGAGAAAACAAGGAGAAAAAAAAAAAAAAATTAGGACTTCAGTCATTTTTTGGTCCTCAAATTTCTAAGAAAATTAGTAATGACCATGAGATTTAAGAGGTAACTGACAAAATGCAGTCTTTATCTTTTTCAATATGATTATACTTATAGTGGCTGTGTCATGATCAATTCTTGGTAGGAAAGAACAAATACTGATTGTGAATAATGTGTTAGTCACTGCTCATTTTAGCAGATCTTAAAACCCCCAAAAAGGGACTAAATATGTTTTGACACAGAAATGTCTTGAATTATAATTAGGGCTGTTGCTTTAGCATAATAATTTAATTAATTTAGGAAAAATAACGCAATTAAAATATTTTAACTTAATTAATGCCCCAGACCTGTACAACATCTTATTTTTCATACAGCTGACTGACATGATGCAGGGCAACAACTCACTGAGTGATGTAGCATATAATGCAGTCATATGCCAGATATTGGAGCAAAAAAATGCCCTGTATGAGTTTTTGTCTCCATTAATGATAAGGGATCATAGCTTGTTTTATTCCAAGTAATTTTTCCAGGTAAATATAATAAAGAATGCAGAAATATGTAGTTCTCTTTTTCCTGCCAATATTTTTTCGTTTTAACGGACATATTTTGTTAATATGTAGATATGCAATTAAGTCTGTACTCTGTACTGATGATGCTGTAGTTTTTTTTTTTTTTGTGTGTGTGCCATTTTAGTACTGACCTAAAGCCACTGACAATGTTTTACATATCCACACTATATTCTTGCTGAAAATAGCACTCACATTGCATTGGCGGTAACCAGCAGGTCCGCGTTGTCTAGCAGTGTGACTAGAGGCCACTCCACTAGCAGCAGGTAGCAGACCTGGATGAAGAGCATGAGGACCAGCTTGCCTATACTGCTGATGTGCAGGAACACTGAGCAGCACAGCAGAGTCAGCAGCACGCTGTATGTGAAATACTAGAAGTACAGGAACACCAGTCAAGTTAATCAAAAGTTTGCATAAAATCTACAAAAATGTTTTTCAGTGGGTCTCAATAAGAAAGAAACTGTTAATGTGCACAATCTTATATGCACTGAGTCACTGACCTCAGGTAAAAGACATGTTGAAGGCTGCCCGGGACAGAAGAAGAAGGGTTCCTCTGCTAGTCCAGTCAAATTATACAGCAGACACAGTGTGACTGAATCAGAAATGTTCAACTGTCCCGCCACACATTTTAGCAGATCCTCCCGGTCACAGGTAAACTGACAGAGAATAAAAAAAAAAAAAAAGAATAATAATAATAATATATATATATGTGTGTGTGTGTGTGTGTGTGTGTGTGTGTGTGTGTGTGTGTGTGTGTATAATCTATATATGTGTGTGTGTATATAATCTATATATATGTGTGTGTATATATATATATGTGTGTGTGTGTGTGTGTGTATTTGTGTGTATGTGTGTATATATATATATATATATATATATATATATATATATATATATATATATATATATATATATATATATATATATATATAGTGTCAGTATAATTCTACACAAGTAAGAGTACTAATTTCCCCAGTTGAGCAGGGCTTTCAAGCTCAGTTCACTATATATATATTTATATATGTATATATGTCATCTCCACCTATTGAAATAAATAATAAATCCATCCAAAATGAATCAAAGTGAAAGTTAATTGAGTTTGAAAGCGCTGCTTAACTGGGGAATTTAGTGCTCATACTAGTGTAGAATTACGGAGACATACAGGGAAAAAAATAAACACTGGCAAAGTTTTTTTTCTTCAGCCAGCAACAGTCTCAGATCGAATTCCTACCATATTAACAAGGGCAGAGATGAAAAGAAGCAGAATTGTAAAGACTCCGACGAGTGTGCTGTTGACACGGGACTGAACAATCCTCTTTGACACTGTCTGCAAGGTAACTGGGAAAAGCTGAAAGAGAGACAAGAGGAAAAATTGTGCATAAATCAGTAAACGCCTATAAAGCATCATTAAGAAAGGTTACACATAAAGTAGTCTAGATTTCACATGCACAAATGGATCAAGGAAACTAGTAACTGACCTTTACACAGGAGTAAATGGCACATATAAAGAGAACATGGACGAGAATAATAAAGATGCAGATGAACATGCCCAGCATTAACGGCGTACTGCAAGACAAAATACACACCACCATTCAATATATAACATAAATATATAACATAACATTAAATAAATCAAATTCATTATTATAAAGAATACTTCATCACTCACTGTGGAAATATGATTATTTGTATAAAAACAATAAAGCAGAAGACGACAAGTGTACAGGCCACGTAACCACCAAAACGATCATCCACCTTTTTTGAATACTAAAAGCACAAAAAAATGGTGTTACTGTTACCAGTTCAGTTTTTTTTTTTTTTCAGTACTCTGAGTTTATAAATTTTGTGTCAGTGCTGTACAGTTTTACAAAGCTGTCTACAGACCTTTTTCTCCAGAAAAGGTGTTTGGAATGTGAGCAGGAACTTCTTGACGTGGTCCTTCCTCAGCTGGTCAATGCTGCGAGCATCAATGGCACGAGCTAAAAACTCATCGACCTCATCCTCCGGGTTCAGAGCCTCTTGGGCACATCGGCTGGAGAGATTGAAAAATAATATTCAGGATAAAATAAAAAAAGTGATGGCATAAAATGTAGCTTTTAACATTAATAACAAAAAATAAGCATAAGTGGTGCCCAAATTTTCTTTCTTGAATTGAAAACTAACCTAGAATATTCATTTTATGTTGACTCCATTCTAAAGAGACTCACAGATTGTGAAAACAGCCTGTGACCTCTAACCCATAAGCCCCTGCAAAGCCAGAGAGAATGGATTTGTGTCCTAATAAAAGCAGAACTCACTTTTCTTTGCTGGAGGCTTCATCTATGCCCTGAAAACAGACAGGTAGATGAGTTACAGTGGGTGGTGAAAACACAGTGAAAGTAGAAAGACACATTCTGGGTTTCGTCTCAGACAGCTCCAACCCCACAGAGCCACTGCCGCTTTAATTAACACTCAGTGACTCCAAATTACATTCAGAGCGAGAGAGTGAGAACTTGACAGAGACAAGGAATGGGTCTCACACTGCAAATAATCATGTTCTTGTTTTCCAGAAAAAAAAAATATCTAAACATTCTTAAAACAAGATCAATTTACTTGAAAAGCAAAACTCACGTATAATATACTAACATACTGTTGTAAGTGCTGACAAATTATTAATAAAATTAGAGTTTTATTAAATAAAAGTTTTAGTTTACATAATATATGTGTGTGTACTGTACTGTAAATTTGTCATATATATATATATATATATATATACATACACACACACACACACAAACACATGCATGTATATATTTAAGAAACATGTTATGTTTACATATTAAATATTTATAAGAATTTAAATATATAAATGTATATACATGTAAATATTTAAAATAACATTATTTTAAAGGATTTTTATCGAAAGTTATTTTAAAAGTTTTCTAACCCTAAAACATTTTAACATAAACCATAATATGAAAACCAAATGTACAATATATATTGTATACATATTTCAAAGGACACAATTTAAAAAATGTTAACTTAAAGTTTTAATTTAAGGTTAAGTTTTAATTTAAGTTTTTTTAAACAAACCTCATTAATTCAGTTTTGTTTAATTTTATTTTGAAGATGATTTAACATGAAATACTGATTTTAAAAAAAAATGTACAAACAAGCACAGGATTTCTAACAGTATAAAACTACTGGAAAACAAATTAATTCTCAACAAATAATTTCAACATTTATTTGAAAAAAAAAATTGTTTTGTCAATGTTTGTCACACTATTTCTGTCCCTGCTTTTTTTATTGTGTTACACTGATAAAAATCAGAAAAGTCATCACCTGGAAAGGGGAAAAGCAATTCACACATAGACACTGCCAAGCTCTGGAGAAAATTGCTTCAATTATGACTTGTGGCTACACTCATAAAGAAGTGCAGGGGAGATCAGATGGCTTGAGCTGTTAGAAGCAGAGTGAGAGCGGATGGAGCAGAGCTCACCATCTGTCTGAAAACTTTGGAATCTTTAGTCCTGGAGAAAGTTCTGTCAGGGACCCACCGCGGCATCAGACGCTCTGAAGAGCTGGCTCTAGCACGCTGCATCTTAGCCATCATTGCTTTTTCCTCTTTCTGCAAGAGAAGTTTGGCACAAGGATACACACAGGAAATTAAACCGTTCTCCAGCAAACTCTAACAAATAGAAACTTTATTGATCCTCGAAGGGAAATTCAGTCATTTGTATCAGGGCACAACAAAATACCCCACCACTACCAAATATTACGCAATTGAGATCCCTCAAGGATCAAAGATTTGCAGGAATCAGAACAGGGTGCACAGATCTTTGCAGTTTATTTTTTTATATAAACAATGTCCATGCGCCAGCATTTGACTGACCCTTTTCTGGCTGCAGCCCAGAACAAAAAACGTCTCAATGTTGTTGTCTTTCAAGTAAGCATTTCTCTCCCCTCCAAAACCCGGTTCCACTTCATAGTCACCATTTAAATACTGCAGTGTGGCTTTGGTGATGTGGATCCGCCTGTAAACATTCACAAAAGTAGAGTTTTACTATATAAAGCAATATTTCACAAAAAATACATAAATAAATAACTTGCTGCAAAATTACTCACCCTCAAGCCATCTAAGATGAAGATGACGTGTTTTTTGTTTTTTTTCATAGGAACAGATTTGTTGAAATTTAGCATTACATCACTTGCTCACTAACAGATCCTCTGCAGTGAATGGGTGCCGTCAGAATATTCACACAGCTGATAAAAGCTTCACAACAATCCACACTTGACACTCCAGTCCATCTATTAATGTCTTGTGAAGTGAAAAGCTGCATATTTGTAAGAAACATATCCATCAAGGCATTTTAAACTTTAAACATCTCTTCTGGCCAAAATTTGAGTCCGTAATCCATTAACCTTCCTCCAGTGAAAAAGTCCATCTCCTGTTGTCGTCTCACATCAAAATCCAATGTAAATGTTGCTTAATCTGTGCATATTTCTTTCCTGTGCTCAGATGAGATGACTTTTCCTTGCAGAAATTATTATTGTATACAGAGGACTCTTATTTTACCCCTGTTTTAAGTTATTTTAATGAGGGGTTTGTTTATTACAAACACTCAGCTACTGGCTTCATAAAAGTTGCGGATTACTTGAGTATTTTTTTTAAATATGTTTTTATCAGCTATTTGGACTCTTATTCTGATGGCACCCATTCCCTGCTGAGGATCCATTGGTGAGCAAGCGATGTAAAGCTAAATTCATCCAAATCTGTTCAGATTTGTTCAGAAATAAACAAATGTACATTTTGGATGGCCTGAGGCTGAACTCATTTTCAGCAAATTTTCATTTGCAGGTGCACTATTCCTTTAACACAAATCTCTACATCCTTTACAGCTAAGTTTAAATATGAAACTTAAAAATACTGATCCCATTTTTGATGGGTGGTGTTCTCTTTTACCCTGCTTGACCTCCTGCCTCCATCTGGTTAGCCAGTGTGACATCGTTGGACCAGACATCAAACTGCCATTTGCGTAGGCCGAGCACCCCGCAGTGCACACGGCCGCTATGTATTCCCACACGCATGTTCACGTTCACTCCCGTGACCTCTCGCACCAATCTGCACATGTAGCAGCACGCGTGTGTTATAATTGAAAAAAGTGTTGATGAGGAAGAGAGATCAATATAGAAAATGATGTGAAGAAAAACCTACGAGATGGCCTCAATCATGTCCACTCCCATCTCCACACAGCAGTGCGCGTGATCTGCCCTTGGCTCCGGAAGTCCAGACACACAGTAATAACAGTCCCCCAGGATCTTGATCCGCAGACAGTGGTTTTCCTAAGAATTCAGACAAAGCACAGCACATTTATGCAACTATTATTACGGAAAGCCTCTCTAATAGGATGTTATGATGTTAGCATACTTGTGGGTGGCTGCTATATGCGATAGTTATATGCTTGTTATTAGGTTTTAATTAGGATATTGGCTTTAATTGTGCATGTCTCTTTTTTTCATTAAGATTACATACTGTCATCAAGCGCTCAAAATTCAAAAAGATTTTGTCACTATCTGTTAATAACCTCATAGTGAACAAAAATAGTTCCACTAAAAATGTATTCATGTTATCCACTTACCCAAGCCAATTTATCAAAGCGAGCAAAAAGCTCATTAAGGGTCATCACAAGCTCCTGAGCCGTGCACTGAGACGCCAAACTGGTGAAGCCCTCGATGTCTGCAAATAGGATACTAGCACAAGAACAGACAGAAGACAGACAGACAGACAGAGAAAATGAGATCAATAATCACAGAGCACCTTGTCTGGGTCACTGAATTTGGTTTGATGGGCTAACAGAGAAAAAAAACATCGATTCAGTTCACTTTCTGAATAGAGGGAGGCCACTCTCAATACTCCAGTCTATCCTTCAATTAGAAAAAGCAGGACTCGGCTGGTGTCCTTAAAAGCCTCCTAGCCATGAGGAGGATATACGGTCATCAACTATAATTTAAGACATGACAGAACGGACCCACGGCATGGTCGAATTATCGAGTGACCACAGGTGGCGCTGTTTCCTTCCTAAATGGCTGATAAAATTCCTAACATTTGGAGAGCAGGATCCCTACATTTACGTGACATTTAGCATTTTCACACATCCAAGTTTTTTCTAGCACAGATGCTTCAAGCTGGCTGGGATTATGCAGGACAATGTGTTCATAAGAACTGAATTCAACGCGCTCCAAACACGTAACTGCGTTACTAAAGTGGCTTGCTGTCATTTCACACAGCTTTCTGTTAATTGATTGTGTAACTTCTGGTACATCATAACAAGCGACTCTAACCCAAACTGACCTTCAAAAAAAACAATAGAAAAGATAGAAAAGTCACATCTCAAGGACTAGCGAGTACGCTAATCTGCGTTTAAGCGTTCAACATAGCTTCAGCCTTGGGAGAGATACCATTAAGCGGTATCAGTGTCTAATGTGTCTGTGTTTTATCCAGACTTGTCGCCTGCTTCAATCACGTGGGGACTGAGTGTTAGAACACTGTCACTTCTCATTCTGGAGGTGTGAGGGAAACACTGGCAAACATAGCTGTACCACACCACGTGCTTGTGTACCTGACGTTGTCGTGCTTCTGGATGTAGATCTTGTGGAACATCATATCCTCTTTCTTGGCGTTGATGTCTGCCTTCATCTCCATAGCAACATGCCTTGGCAACACAGAGAGCAACAGGCGCTCCTGGATCAGGTTTGAGATGACACCAGTGAGCGTGTGTATATACCTACACATACAGTCTACTTATATGAGGGTAGCTGACATAACTGAACTGAACTGGAGATTTTAGTGGATAAAATACTCAAACACATACAGTATGTATATGTGTGCGTTTATAAATATATACATTGTATTTACACAGTATGTACACATACAAAAATACAGTATAAATACAAACAAATTACAAACTTCTGGCCATTTATTTTTAATTATTTTTTTTTAAATAACATATATGCATACATATTTTTTTATAATAAAAATAAAACATATTTATATAGGTCTTGATTCCAATATAAAAAATTATCAAAAATCTCGCTCTGTGTATCTGTGTATCACACACACACACACACATACACAGAACTACTACATTTCACAAGTACAAGTTTATTAATATAAAAAGTATATATACAAAATATAAAATGTAAAAAAAATATATGTATACATTTTAACCGATTAATTTCCATGATTTTTCGCTAAATTTTGCAATAATTTTATAGAGATTACACTCACAATCAACAATATTTAGCCAATCCAATATTTTTGACTAGAAAAACCTATATTTAATGTCAAATATAAAACAAATCTATACATATACATATTCAATATATACTTGTCCATAATTTATACATTATTTTAGGGGAAAAAATTTTCTCTAGGACTATTTTGTTTTTTATAGTTGGACAATTGTTAAGTTGGTACAATGCTCACAAAAAAGGTCAATAAATAGAAAATTGACACGATGACATGGCATGACACAGTGGCCAAGGATATCTGTATGTATGTATATGGCTGAAGCAGCAGTGCTTTATAGGATACATTTAAAGTTGTAACTCTTCTCACAGGGTTTTACAGTCTCGCAAGGTTTTATAAAACACAGCATGTTATCAGCATGCTTCATGAGGTAAACAAGTGTCGGGAGGGTAGGTGTGTTTGTGTACTCGAGAGCTTGCCAACCTGCTGCTGGTTCTCTCTCTGAAGGTGTAATCTGGCTTGGATGTATCCTCTGGTCTCCTTGAAGGCCTGTCTCTGAGACACCTCTGCTGGGTAGTGTGTGCAGATGCCAATGATGTTGGTACACAGGAAAATCATCGCATTGGCACATAACTGCACAGAGAAAGAGAGAAGAGGAATGAAATGAGGAATTTTTAATGTGGCATGCGGAAAAGATTTAAAAAGATGTTTTAAAGGCACTGACATTACGTTTTTAGACCACTTAAACAGCTTGGTTAAATTAAAGCTCGACATTCACAACACACATCACTCAGAAATGGCTCAAACAGCTGAAGATCAACTCATGTAATAGTGAAAGGAGTTAGGCCTACTGTCTGTAGTAATATGAAAAGCATCCAGCAACTGGCTTTATGTTTCAGGTCTTTATCTCTACATCAGCACAAATATCTGGGCATTAGATGGTATGTGGTCAAACCTCTGTGTTTAAGAGAACTTCAAATGGTTTGAGGTTTTACTGCAAATGGTTTCTGAGAGTCTGTAGCAGTTATATGGACAGCATTTACAAGTTAATGTTGCAAAAACATTTCCAGGTCACATGCCACAACAAATAAAAAGAAAGTACTTTGTAAAAAGAAGAAATTACTTTTTTGCAAAAAGAAAATAAAGCCTATTTTAAGACCATCAGCCACATTTCTCCCCTAATTTTTAATTTTTTTACATTGAGTAAAATTAAATTGTTGTAACTGGGGTATGTAATTCCTGTTATATGAGTTTTGTCTTGGACAATGCTCCACAGATAGTTACTAGTCTACTATGTTTATGCTATACATGTGGAAAACAATAAAGCAGACTTTGACTTTGAGTTGTCTCTTCCTGGCATCCTGACAGATATGTTATCCAGTTTACATGGTCATAACAGGAGTTGAAATATTGAATATGACTGAACACACAAGGTCAATACTTGATTATCAAGTGTTAGAGTACGGTTCTACTATTGAAACCCCAAGCAAACACATCTAGTCACCATCAGTCAGAAACGGTTTGCCTGAGAGAACTAGTTGAGGCCCATTTCTCTGCAACAAGCATTTTCTACTTTGCCGAAGAGGAATGAGCTTTATTTATCCACTTGACAAGAAATGGCACAGCAGAGCTTCAGAAAAATAGCTTCACTCCATCTTTCAAGTGCCCCTAGAGTGAATGTACAAACATCTTCAGATTTTTAGAGTTCAGGAAGAAAAGCAAGGCCCATCAGGCATCCATTTGCTCAGATGATGTTATCCAAAGTTTTTCAAAGCTAAAAAAAGCAGTTCAATTCGAGGGACTAACTAACACTAAAGTGCTGTTAACACAAAATACATAGGGTGGGAGAATCCCATTGAGACACCACAATCTCTTCTTCTAGGGAGATCAGGTCAAGACGGCAGCACACCAAGATGGTTGCACACAAAGAGAACTCCAAAAAAAACACTCCTACAAAACAATAAAAGCAAGATCAAGATAAACACTGACAAAACTCCTTTAAAACCGTTTGCAAAAGACATTTAAAAGTACTCAGATTTCAAGTATTTCATCTCCGACTGATATTACTATGCTGGCAGATTGCATTTTCCTCACAGCAGGGCCTGTTGACATGTGAAATGATAAAAGTGACATGGTCTTTATATTAACACAGAGATTGTATGTGCGGATAATTCTAATATTGGCAGTTTAATTTTCTAATGGAATTCTATGTAAGCACTTGGTGAGTAATTAATTTTTAATCTTGTTTTTTTTATTATTATTAAATCCGTATTGTTCATTCATTTAAAAGAAAAGGGGGGAAAGGGTTAAAGCACATTAAAATTGTGAATCAGAATTACAATTTAAAAACAGATGTTTTAATATATTCTATTTTCCTGTAATATATAATAGTTGATTTTTCAGGATTATTTGATGAATTTATAAAAATAAAAAAAAGGGTACTGACCTCCAAACTTTTAAACCGTAATACACACATCATACTTGTTATTTATAGTAATTTAGTAATTTTGAGTAATTAATAACTTGTTTCTATTGTTATGAAGATTTAAAAAATCCAAGCCCTAAATTTTAACAGTTTCCCATGAATGTCATGGTCTGACCAGAATCTTCATCAGCAGATAGCATAAGTGCGTTAATCTCATTGTACTGATACACAACAACAAGCTCCCGTTTTATTCATGTAGCATCTGATATACAGCAACCCCCTCAGTTCATTCATATCACACTAGATCATACCAGTGAAAGAAAAAAAGCGGTTGACATTTAAGCTGACAGATCTGACAGAATGAATGTCACATGCTTTTAACTCACAGCAAAACTGATTAAATGAAACTGTCAGATCACTGACCGAGCATGTGTGTGTGTGTGTTTGTGTGAGACAATGAACCACACATGGAGCAGTCAGCCTCAGTGTGTAGAAATGTCAGAGAATAAAGAAACTGCTGTTTTATTAGATCCTCATTTTAAAGCTGACCTGAACTGACAAGGACTGGAGTTTTTCTAAAACGTAGGGAGGGACCAAAACCAGATTTACCCTTTCCAAATCCTTTGTATAGATTTCATGAACATGTGAAACATTTTCTAACACTCATGCAAGAGTAAGAATTTGTATACAGTACACAGTACAGTACTCTTATGTCACCATGACTTGCACCATACTCTTTTACCATACAGGTGGTGTAGAGTGTGGGAAGAGTGAGGGATGATGGGATTTTATTCACAGAAACACTTAATGCCTTCCCAATTGACAGACAGGGATTCTTCCTTTTTAACAGTCTCAACATTGTCTTATAATGTGGGAATGTGAACCTTATTCTGCTTGTTGCACAACATATCTGTGCCATAAGGGTAGCTAGCATGAATGAGATACAGGAAAGGCTAAGAAACAGGAAGAAATCCAGAATAGCAAAATAAATATTTACTCTCGGTGTGTGATCAAGAAATGCTCTTGCCATCTCCTCTGAACGCTGTGGACATATATCACTGACTATGATGTCATTACATGTTTCATGACAATGAAATAATGATGGCGTTTAAGATTTAAATGTGCTGTGGGGTCACATGAGTCAAGACTAGAGCAGAAATTCATCCAGATGTTGTTGTTGTCTTGGCAACCACAAGTTGCTCAAAAACAACAAGTTCTATGAGGAGTGGTGTCACTTCCAGATCATTAACTTTGTCAAACATGACTTGTGCTACGGTGGATTTACTCTCGGTTCACTTTGTCACTTTGTTAGAACAAAGGAAGTAATGAAGAAGAGGAGAAAGTAAATAATAAATTACGTAAAGGAAACTTTTTTTTTTTTTTTTTTTGCTTTATTAAATCATTTTTGTTTAAAATTATAACTTTGGTTTTCAATAAAATTCAATTAAGGAAGGAATGACGGAAGAAAGGAAGGCACAAAGAAAAAAGAATAGGAAAGGGATGGAAGGGGAGGAAATCAGGAAAGGAAAGGAAAGGAAAGGAAAGGAAAGGAAAGGAAAGGAAAGGAAAGGAAAGGAAAGGAAAGGAAAGGAAAGGAAAGGAAAGGAAAGGAAAGGAAAGGAAAGGAAAGGAAAGGCAAGGAAAGGAAAGGAAAGGAAAGGAAAGGAAAAGATGAAAGAAAGAAAGACTAGGATTTGGAGTTTGGCCTTTTTGGCACTGAACTGTCATAGTTTGGGCCAAACTAAAATTGGTCTCAGCTGAGCAGTGAAGCCATAGAATGATCTTTGAGAAAAATGTCACCAAACACAATGGGCTCAGCAGATCTGGACCAAGGTCATGCAACAGATAAAGTAAGAAATACTTCTGGATTTGATTTTAAAACATAAGTGCATATCTCCAAGAGACAAGTGGAGATTTTCAAAACAAAGCTTGTTGCTAATCAACCGAATTCCTTATTAGGATCATTTGGAAAACAATCAATGTGTTCAAACAATCAATTTTTTTTGGTTTTGTTTTGTTTTTGAAACCCCACCCATATAATGTCTCATTCCTGGCACAAGACCACAGATGTCTTGACGTTCATTGCTGTGAGCTACAGTGTCCTGAAAGCCCTTGAGCCACTAGGGCCCCTCAACACACTCTCTCAGAGACAGAAACACTGATTACAAGCACTTGACCTGCTTCTATGCCATGTCAAAAACTGGAATACCTCTGCCTGCTTCACACTTAACACATGTGAACGGGTTCCTCTGATGTGCTTATGTGTGCAGTGTTTAAAATGGGCATAACACTTAAATGTTGCATGGAAGTTATTTAGATTTATTTGTTGTCGTCTTCTTCACAACTTCCCTCATTCAAACTTGGGTCTGGGTTTAATTTATAGACATTTCATTTTTAGTATATATTTTACTTATTTTTAATTTTACATTTTTATTTTAAAATGTATTTATTAGCTTATTTTAATTTAATTATTTATTAATTATTGATTTTTATATATTTTTATAAACTGTATTTCTTTACACTTTTCCCACAGACACCTACAGCACTCCATTGCAGTCCGCTGGGGGTCCCAGGACCCCAATTTGAAAACTCATTGCCTACACTACAGTGGTGCAGTAACAGAGCAGATTTCAACAAAGCCATGACTCACACCGAGACTAATTCTGCAAACTGAATCAGAGTGCATACACCTCCGAGGTGCAGAGAATTAAATGACATGGGTGCTAACCTACAGTAAAAACTTCCCTGTCATTCCAAACCTGAAGCCTTCTGATGCTTTGTTTGAAAACTGGACTGAAATTTAAGTAGTTATTTACTGAAATGGAAAAGAGCTGCTTGAACACTCTGCTAAAAATCTCTTTTAGAATTTTAAATGACATGAGGGTGACAAAATGATGACCGATTCTTTATTTTATATAAA